>NW_027361751.1:24597500-24825000 GCF_039654945.1 Dendrobates tinctorius
AGGGGGCACTCTGTAGCTGGCACTATGTATAGGATGTTATTGTTCAGGGGGCGCTCCATAGCTGGCATTATGTATAGGCTGTTATTGTTCAGGAGGCTCTCCGTAGCTGGCACTATGTATAGGATGTTATTGCTCAGGGGGCGCTCCGTAGCTGGCAGTATGTATAGGATGCTATTGTTCAGGGGGCACTCTGTGGCTGGTATTATTTATAGGCTGTTATTGTTCAGGGGGCGCTCCATAGCTGGCATTATGCATAGGTTATTATTCAGGGGGCGCTCCGTAGCTGGCACTATGTATAGGATGTGATTGTTCAGGGGGCGCTCCGTAGCTGGCATTATTTATAGGATGCTATTGTTCAGGGGGCGCTCCATAGATGGCATTATTTATAGGATGTTATTGTTCAGGGGGCACTCCGTAGCTGGCATTATGCATAGGTTGTTATTGTTCAGGGGGGCGCTCCATATCTGGCACTATGCATAGGATGTTATTGTTCAGGGGGCGCTCCTTATCTGGCACTATGCATAGGATGTTATTGTTCAGGGGGCGCTCCGTAGCTGGCACTATGTATAGGATGTTATTGCTCAGGGGGCGCTCCGTAGCTGGCACTATGTATAGGATGTTATTGTTCAGGGGGCACTCTGTGGCTAGTATTATTTATAGGCTGTTATTGTTCAGGGGGCACTCCGTAGCTGGCACTATGTATAGGATGTTATTGTTCAGGGGGCGCTCCGTAGCAGGCACTATGTATAGGATGTTATTGGTCAGGGGGCTCTCCGTAGCTGGCATTATGTATAGGTTGTTATTGTTCAGGGGGCGCTCTGTAGCTGGCACTATGTATAGGATGTTATTGTTCAAGGGGTACTCCGTAGCTGGCACTATGTATAGGATGTTATTGGTCAGGGGGCGCTCCGTAGCTGGCACTATGTATAGGATGTTATTGTTCAGGGGCGCTCCGTAGCTGGCACTATGTATAGGATGTTATTGGTCAGAGGGCACTTCGTAGCTGGCATTATGTAGAGAATGCTATTGTTTAGGGGCAGATGCCAGTTTTAAAGGGAATCTATCAGATTTTTTTTTTTACTATGTATTCTGAGAGCTGTCACAATGTAAGGCTGTGAGTCCAACAATGTATCTGTTACTGGACAACTTTGTGCAGTTTTGCTAGAATCCTTTTTCTCTGGCACTAGCTTGGAATGTTCGCACATTGGTCGTCGTGGGCGCAGGCAATTTCAGAAAAAGCAAGCTGGTCAAATGTAAATGTATTTCATGAGCTGATGAACACAGACAGGTATTTATATATGTAGATTGGTTATACAATAAATTGGTTTGATAAGTAGAGGCCAAAAAATGTCTTCCGGTTGAGGTGCCACCTGCAGGTCATTGTCTTTCTGCAAGTTTATGAAAATTAATGTTTAAACTGTATTTAGTGTTAAAATCCTGAATGTGTGGTTTGTTTGGCTGTTTTCTTGCTGAAGGGAGCAGGTTTACCTTTCAAATGGTGTATCATGTGCGTGTGGGGCGAAATAATCACAGAAAAAGCAGTGCATGCTTACAAATGTGTTTGCATATGTGACTCACCTGCAGTTAAGTGTGCAATCTTTCAATGTGCCTGAAATAGACTGGGCAAGGACTTGAGCAAGCTGGAAAGACCCCAAGGCAAATGTTTAGATTTGTTTGCTGTAAGCAGCTTTGTGGTAGTGTGTTTTGGGGTACTGTGGGGCCCCTGCAGGTCATTTTTCCTTACTGCAGGTTTATGAAAATTAATGTATTTTGTGATCAAATCGTGGATGTGTGGTTTGTTTGGCTATTTTCTTGCTGAAGAGGGCAAGTTTACCTTTCAAATAGTGTATCATTTGTGTGTATGGGTGCAGTATGAATGGAGATACAAAGGAGTCACCAGAAAACTGTTTAGAAATAATAGAAAAGATTATAGATGCAGCAGAGCTCAGACTGCTGAGCGCTGTATAACCCCGCCCACACCACTGATTGGTACCTCACATATCAGTCTGACTGTTGGTCACCAGAGACTTAGTGCAGGCAGTGATAATCTTCTATTGATAAAACACTTGTAGTGAGTCTGTAACCCAGTCCAGAGTGTGTCTGTCCCTTTAAGTAAAACTGAATTGTGAGTAGCTTCTGTGCACTACTGCACACTCTCTAACTGGCTCTCTACATTATTTGTGAGCTGTAATTCTCCATTTCTAGTCACCTTCAATTTAGATGCTGTGTTCTGTCGCCATCTAATGGTGAAGGTGTACAATGACTGAATTATTGTTTTGTAAGGATCTGAGATGTGAATTTGGTCTACTATTGGCCAGCTCCTAGTCACATGGTCAATAGGAGGAGCTGTTTTTCCAGGCAAGTGTAGAATGTTCTGTAGTCTGAGGGATGGCCTTCAGGGAGAGCAGAACACACGTGGAGGAGGTTTTTACCTCAAGATCTCCTGCAGGCGTAAAAGCCTGAGCTCCCTCTATCCTGTACAGACATCATTCTATTTCTGACAGGATTCACCACATCTAAAGTCTTTATGACAGGATTCACCACAGTTTCTACATTCACCAATAAGTACTTGTGCACGTGCCGTGACACACCGTGAAGATAACCCCAAGTACAGGTCTGTAACCTCTAATTGCTGCATCTACCTCCCTCTGTAAAATACCAAAAGACACCGTCCAGTGCTCTTAAAGCTCCAGACCCCAATCACATCTAAGTCTGTGTGCCCACATAAACGTTTTTTTCCCATGGAAAACACTTAAAAAACGCATACATTAAGCATCCCATTCTTATAATGCATTCTGCAATTTTTGTGCACATGATGCGTTTTTTTTCTGCAAAAAAAAACCTGCATCGCGCTAAAAAACGCAGCATGTTCATTAATTTTGCGGTAAAAACGCATTTCCAACTATATTCTATGAGAATGTGGATGCTCCGGAAGAAAACGCGTTTTTCCTGGGAAGGAGTCCGGTTTTTAGTCAGGAATTTTCGGCATCCGTGGGCCCACAGCCTAGTGTGCACTGTAATTGCCGTGGACGACCCGTGAGACTGTTCCAAGTTATAATTCGGGTTCCTGCTGAAGTAAAAGCCACCGCTGTGCGTCATAATTCCTTCGGCTGCGGACACCGTGTGGGGTGGAGAGCACGGACCGGTCGGCCGGGTCATTACACACTCGTCGCTGGAATCAGGGTCTCTGGCCTTACCTCGTGCTCCTCTCAGATTAGTGAAGGTCTGCTGACCAATTCCCTTTTGGGACTCTTTCTAGGGGACACTCCGCAGTCGTCACTAGGGGGGTAGCTAGGTGCTAGTGTCACGGGGACATTATTTAGTTTTGTGCTTGGGCTCTGACTGCAGTTGGCAACAGGAACTGTTGGACGAAGCTGAAGTTGGTTTCTTATTCGTTCCACCAACTTCAGCTTCGTAACTGTTGGTGAGGGCAGAACTTTTCTTAAAATGTGCCCCCTGTGGAGTCGTGTTAGTGCCCCCCAAATCATCACTGGAGGTTATTTCAGCCTCTGCCCAAAGCGCCACAGAGAAGCCCACAGACAGCAGTGTAATGTCATCCACCCGAGGGCACGGCACGGGATCCTCGGTGCAGGGTCCCCGCACGGAGCCGCTGCCACCCCCTCCCCTGCCTGGACCCCTCCGTCCCCATCCCCCGTCCTGCACTACTTCGCACATGCGCACTAGAGCGTAAAGGGAGGGGGGTGAAACAGTGACGTCACTCTCCCCTCCCACTTGCTGAGCTGCCAAAAAAACTGATGAGACCTAAAGTTGGCTGCTGGCAGCTAGCGAGCTATGAGTGGCCACTCCAGCTCCTGCACAGGGCTCTCTGCACTCGCTCCACAGCCACATGCACTTGCACTGAAAGCTGCTCACACAACACCAGGCAGGGAAGCTCACACACACCCCAGTAATAATCATAGTCATCAGACCTGCCACATGCGGCCAGCACTGTGATCCCCCTGTATCAGTGCCAGAGGATGGTGGTGGCACCAGGACAGGGCTGCTGGATGCTGCTGGAGGAGGCTGGCTGGTGTCTGCACAGGGAGTACACAGTGATGGGCAATGTCTGTGCTGCCAGAACATGAGAGAGGTAAGAGGCAGCTCCTGCCACCATCCCTCCTGTCCCCTCCTCCCTGCCTGTGTGTGATGGCTGATGTGGGGCAGCTGGCAGGGCACTAGTGGTCTTCTCTTGCTTGTTACATTGTTGCACCATTGTTTGATTATTGTTACTCTTCATTGTATACACCTCAGTGCTGCAGGAGGGGAGAAATGTCACAGAGCTTGCACTCTACGCCTGGGATAATAGCGAAGGGTTAAAGAAAAAAGTCAAGGAGCTTGCAATCTAATTAGGGAGAAAAGGATTGAGAGAGTGAATCCAGGGAATGGGGCAAAGGAGCTGACAGTCTAATTCTGAATGAGGGGCTAGACTGTTAAAAGGAAGTGGTGACAGCTTCAATCTAATTGGGGTCTATAATAGCTGGTACATGGAAGGCTGAGTGGTGTCACAGAGCTGGCAGTCTAATTTGATGACCCCCAGCTGTGCAGATATCCAATGAGCTTCTGTGTTGGTGTCAGGGAGCTGGCAATCTAATTTGTATGTGGTCAGCAGCACGGTGCAGGTGGAAATGAAGGCAGATTGATGTGTAAGAAGAAAGTGTCGCAGAGCTTGCGCTCTAATGTGATGAGGTCAGCAGTGTAGATATGCATTGAGAAGCTGAATCACGAGAAAAGGTAAGAAGAAAGCGCCAGAGAGCTCAAAATCTCATTTTTGGGAGTCAGCGCTGAAATGAAGGCTGAGTAATGTGTAGAAAGTATGAAAGAAGTGTCCAGGAGCTTGCACTCTAATGTAATGATGTCAGCAGTGTGGCTATGTATTTAGAACTTGAATTGTGTTAAAAGGTAAGAAGGAAGCGCCAGAGAGCTCGCTATCTAATTTTGTGGGGGTTAGCACTGTACAGGTGGAAATGAAGGCTGAGTACTGTGTAAGAAGAAAGTGTCGCAGAGCTTGCACTCTAATGTGATGAGGTCAGCGGTGTAGATATGCATTGAGAAACTGAATTGTGTTAAAAGGTAAGAAGGAAGCGCCAGAGAGCTCGCTATCTAATTTTGTGGGGGTTAGCACTCTACAGGTGGAAATGAAGGCTGAGTACTGTGTAAGAAGAAAGTGTCGCAGAGCTTGCACTCTAATGTGATGAGGTCAGCGGTGTAGATATGCATTGAGAAACTGAATCGTGTTAAAAGGTAAGAAGGAAGCGCCAGAGAGCTCGCTATCTAAAGTGGGGGGGGAGGAGGAGAGAAAGTTCAGTACTTAAGCAGTGGAAGTGAAGCCAACTTTTATGCTTCATGTATTAGAGGAAGGAAAAAAAAAAAAAAGGTCTACTTAAGAAGTCAGTCAGACAAGTGCATAGTTTGTGTCTGGACTCAGCCGGGCAGCATTAACGTGTTCGCTCCGTCTGATGCTCTAGGATATGTTAAGCTCTTAATAGACTAATCAAAGAGATGTAAGAGAGTGTGGTTTTGATTTTCATCAGACCATTTGGGATCTCCGAGACTTTTCACACCGCAGCGTCTCGGATCTGTGTGTTTTGATGCTGCAGCCATCATAGGGAGTGCAGGTTTTGGCTGAATTGGAGGAGAATGTATATAGAGGGGTTATGTGAGGTTGAACCCCACACTCGCCCCCCCTTTGCTTCCAAGCTGAATTTCGCTAGACTTTCTATTTGGGTGCCAGACTTCTAGAGAACCAAAAAAATCAAGCAAGTCCTGCTGTGACTGTAAAGAATAATTTATAGGGTTATTAGGACCCTTTTACTCCTCTATTCCGCAGCTGTAGGTTTATGCAGCAATTTATAGGTGCCGGACCGCCACATTGCCCAGCTGCTCGCAATGGTTTTGTGCCTACTGCTCCAGTCTATTTGTCCAACCGGCTGTGAAGATGCTTCCTTCCTACTACTCCCAGGCTTGCGGTGGATGATAGCTAGTTGTAGTTCACTTAAATGAACGCACATCCCGCACGGAGCCCCCGTTACCTGTCCGCAATGTGTTTCTTGGGCTCGGCTAATTTCTTCCAGTCTTGCCCTGTAATATGGTGAGGAGTATAGAGAAGGCTTGTTGTTATCCGGGCTGCCGGTGTGTAAGGCAGTTTGGGCTGGTGCCAGCCGTCTGGGTCACACGCGTTTTATCCAAATAGATTTAGCGCTGCTGATGGATGGTAAAGGGAAGATCAGCTGGAGCTAGGCTAGACTCCTGCCTCCCCCCTGGATGTGGTTGCAATTTTCTCCCCTTTTTATGAAAATAGCAAAGTTCGCAAAGAATTAAGAAGGAAATGGTCTTTTTAGCGACAGCGTTACATCATGCACGACAAATTAAAGGCAGAGTAACGAGACAGAGAGCTCTG
This sequence comes from Dendrobates tinctorius, assembly GCF_039654945.1. Taxonomy (NCBI): domain Eukaryota; kingdom Metazoa; phylum Chordata; class Amphibia; order Anura; family Dendrobatidae; genus Dendrobates; species Dendrobates tinctorius. The sequence goes on from NW_027361751.1 coordinate 24,603,898, forward strand.
TCAGGTGGTAATGGGTTAAATATTTCTGCTTTATAAACAAATTAAAAAAAAAAATAAAAATTGTGTACTGTCCAGATATTGCCAATGACCAAAATGATGAGAACCAAGATCAGGTTGCCATTGGGGTTTTCCTTATCTAATTCTGTAAATTCTTTAATATATTGATTTTATTCTATAGAACGTCTGGAATAAATAGGATGTGGGGGGCAACGCTGTCTCTAGGGGATCAATATGTCATTCCTACATCCAACTTTGGGGAACGCCATCTCGAGACCAATTGTGTATGTAGCCTCACTGACAATGTTTCATGGGGGGGAAGGATGCAAATTAGCCCTATTGTAAAGACCGAGAACATTATTACTGCCACCCTTTGGAGGAGATTGCAACCTGAGATAGGTATCTGGTTTACCCAATATCTCTAACCATGTCGCGAATCTCATTAAAGGGTCAGGCATTGACTTGTGGTGTCTCTACCGCCAATATGTGGATCTAGTGAGAATTATTTTTCTTTTTTATTTATGAATGAGAGCCAATTTCCACTGCTATCACCAGTAAGAAATGTGTAGGAACACTAAATAGATGCTTTTAAAATTCCCTTGAGGTTACGTCCCAATATTTTCTACAGTACTGGGCTACTTGTGATGCTACATGACTCATGGCAGATTTTGTCCCGTGTTGGAGTTGTAGGAGGCATTGGATCATATTTTGTGTTCCAATACATTAGCATGAGGCTTGTCTATGTAACCATTGGCTTTGGATGTGCACTCGATGTTGTCTCATCATGCCGGAGTCCCATCTTCACCATGTTGTGTCACACTGATGACTTCTGCAATGTAGGACATTTCTTCTAGTTCCTTGGTGTTCCGAGGTTACATAAGGTGACACTAACCCTGACGGCGGCAAAAGACTATCCCTAACTTTGGATAAAATTGAAGTTCTGAAAATGTATACACATTAGAGTAACGTCATCCGGACCTGCTGATAATGACATGTCTGATGTGTATAGGGTGCCTCCCCGATAGATGTCATGGGGCTTTACAGTGACTATATATTTTGACTATAAATTTTCATCATAGAGAGTGGATGAAGCCACAGCCGACACCTTAGGGACCTTCTCTCTGGGGAGAATGAAATGATTAGTTATTGAAATCCAACATGCCTGACCCTGATCTCTACGGGGGCGACCTAATACATAGTAGATGGTTGTCTGGTCCCACCAACTTTTCTCTGGGGTCTTTAGGCCAGTAATTTGATCAGTTATTTTAGGCAAACATAAGTCTATAGTTAGAAATAATCCAATAATCTTCAGTTAAACTTGATCGCATTGTCTTCGCATGTATCTCCAAACTCAGGAAGCCTTCTTTTTCCAACCTCTACATTGGTGTTTCTCAAATCCAATGTTCAAGACCCACCAACAGGTCATGTTTTCAGGATTTCCTTAGTATTGCCCAGGTGATGGGATTAATGCTTGAGCAGGTGATGAAATTATCACCTGTGCAATGCTAAGGATATCCTGGAAACTTGACTTGTTGGTGGGCCTTGAGGACTGGAGTTGAGAGAAACACTGCTCTACATTAAGGTTTCTTCAGGGTTACACCATGCAGGTCTATATTGGTCAGACGATGCTCAGATCTTCTGTTCCATGCATGACCCCAGGTAGGTGTTGGAGCCATACAGTCCTGGTGCCTATTTCATTTTTAGCTTCGTTATATTTTTCAGAAGCCCAGGTTGAGCGCCTACCTACTGACGTACGGTTCTGGTCCACTTTGTCGTCATCCTGCTGACCTGCTCGTCATTTGTGAACTCCTTTAGCCTTGTGCTGTCCACCTCGGCTACGCTGGTAGCAGGCCAGATAAAATGGTTCTGTAAAACAGCTGTGCATAAGAACTGGCTCCTGCTTCCAGATCGTTTGCGCAGTTGACACATTAGCTGCAAGCGCTTCACGTTTTATTGTAACCTGTAGCAGACAGAAATGCATGTGTTAAAAAGATAAAGGGCTTGTAATGTCTTTTAAAGGTGCAGCAGCATTAAACGTGTGCTCAGGCCCTCTAGGCTATGTACTATAAAGATTCTGCAGTGCTTTCTACCATTAGGATATTCAAATCCTACAGATTTATTTTCCTAGGTTCTTTTTTCTTTTCTTTAGTCTTAGAATTTTTAAAACTGGTTTATTAAGTAATATTTCAATTCTGATTCTTTCAGTCTGCTCGCAGATAATGCATATTGTGCCGTGATACATTTATGATCACCCATGGTTCCATTGATCCAGAGAACTCAGGTCCTAAGGTCCTTTCTGAATTGCGTGTTCGTACGCCGTATGACCATGGCTACTTTCATTTCTACAGGACTGCCAACTAGGTTCTCTTTTGTTAGTCCAATAGAAATTAATGGAATGGCGTGATTATGCAAGGGACATCCAATGCGGTTATCATCTATATTTTATAAGAAATGGCTTAAAGGGCTTGTCTAGTACTATTTTATTTTTTGACTGTGGGCCTAAAAACTGATAGGCAGGTAGTTGCTAACAGAGGCAACTATTTGCCTGTTCTCACCAGCACAGAGTGGTCATAGACTACTCCTGCCGGCGATTCAGCTGCTCCACGTCAACAGAGCTGCTCTTCTTCCAAGCTGCTTTGTCGATTGGGCGTCATGCTGATTGACAGCTATCTTCCTGCAGTGAGGCAGCAGAGAGCTATCTGTCAATCAGCATGACATCGGCAGTCACGCCCCATCAATAGAACAGAGCAGAAGAGAAGCCGCTGCTTTGTCGACATGACATCAGCGGAAGCTGCTGAATTGCTGGCAGGACCGGTCTGTGACCACTCTGTACTGGCAGAGATCGGCACCCGCTACAACATGCAGGTAGTTAGCAACTATCTGCCTGTTAGTTGTCAAGCCCATAGTAAAAAAAATAGTCCTGGGTAACCCTTATGAATTTTGTTGACATCATTTTGTCGGTTCATTGTACCAAATTAGCTGGTGGGGGATGAGTAATGTAAAGAGCTTGTTAATTCTCATCTCACTGACCCTCAACTGAATTGATGACCTGGAAAACAATGCATTAAACTGAACTTGTCTTCTTCCACTGAGGACTTTCCTCGCTTGTGAAAACTTGCATCCAAATGGAATGATGTCGCTTCTTGTGTCCTAACATCTGTATGGTCTATAAAAACATCTCGCGGCACAAAGTCTCCAAAACTAGGATGAACTGATCATGTAGGATGAGTTAGAATAAAGTCTGCTTTTTTGGGGGAGAAACCAACAGGTCCTGGATAATCGGCCAAAATCCCACCAGGAAAAGCACCAACATCAAGGGTTCATATTTACAAGTCATTTGTTTTGTAAAAGGAAATGTATTAATAATAATATTATCCTGCTAAGGGCCTAATTATAAAGTGTTTCAAAAAGTGACCTTGGACATGGCCTGGTTCTCTCGACAAATTTATTTTGCTGTAGTAAACCGTGGCTAGCCAGGAATTGTAAAATTACATGTACTAGGAATGGTTTGAGTCCTCCAAATGGGAGCCACTTTTTTTTTTTTTTTTTTGAGAAAAAGCAGGTCTTAATTGGGAGCCCCGAGTGGGGAACCCTTCCGTAATATCCGTATGTCTTAATAGATTACATGGACTGGAGTTATCTTCATAAGACAACCTTTTAAGATAACTGCGGGTAGTTTGGTGACTTGTGCCGCTACTGTGTATATGATCAAGGAGTCAGAATCAGGCAAAAGTATTAGTAGTGTGGTTTTAGTCTCTACACGGTTCGAAGTATTCCAACTTCTTCAGGGGAACCACAGAGATCTCAGTGCACTCCTGAAGAAGGTTGAATAGAGACTAAACCGCACTACTAATGCTTTTGCCTGATTCTGACTCCTTGATCGGATACACACCAATAATGCAGGTTACCTGCCATCTCCAAACTTCTCGCATTGCCACGTTGGATTTGCCAACCTTTGGAGCTGGATCCCTGTTTGATACCCTTGTGTTTCACCCAACCCCACCAGGTGACTAGAACCGCCTCTTATCACTACCTTAATCTGGGTCACACCCTTCTGTGCCTTCCTTGTTCCTTTAGAGAATTCCTTTTAAGATAACTGAGTAGTTTTTTTTTTTTGTTTTGTTTTTGTTTTTTTGGCATCTCCCTGTTCTTTAGCCAGAATAAGTAGCCATTGCAAAGAGGAGCTCCCAATCGAAGGGACTCTACCTTGTATTGCATGGTCGCTCGATCGTTTTCCTAGGCACCACAGTTTGCATTTTTGGGGTACATAGCTGTGAAATAATCATACCTAACAAGATGACCCTTTTTGCTGCAGCATCTTTTATTATGGCTCCCTCCATTGTGCTGCATTCACGTGAGCAATGCTCGGTGCCAGATCTATGAATATGATTTCATGCGGAGGGCTTCGAAGGACAGTGTCGGGGTCAGGTACATAAAATATCCTCATAAAGATGTCAGAGCTCATTTTATGGAAATGTTCAACATTGTAATTTCAAGGCATTTCCACTCAGGCTGAGGTTGGACCGTATGTGTAATTTCTAGCATATGTTTGTGACAGTGAGTCGCTGCTTTAATAAATTATATAGCCTGCATAATGAAAAACAATCAAAACTGGGTTTCATGTTTCCGCCAGAAATCTGCAAGTTCATATTGGGTTTCTCATCATTAATTTAATAATGTATATGATCAGTGCAGATCCTGTCTACCAGCTCTGGCAAGAACCCAATGGCTTTTTTGTTGCGCTGCAGGACTCTCTTATCCTCTGGCTTTTTGTATGGGTGACGTTATCCCCTCTAGCACATAGGTTTAGCTGTGCCCATCGGCTTTGTAGTCCTCCCTCTTGTGCTCTTTCAGCCTGAGACTCTTTTCATAAATGAAGAAAGGTATTGCCTAGATGAGAGAGATGCACATTTGATCCAAATGTGGTGGTCCGATCTCCTGACTACTCTGCTGTGAAGAAATGGTTAACGAATATTTTGATATATAAATGACCATGACAGCTCTATGAGCAGGTGCCGAGGGTTTTATCAATACCTGGACATTGAGAATATAACTTTTTTTACCTTTTTGTAAAAGAAAAAAAGCCCAGTATATTTAATATACTGACTTTATTTCTAAGGAATCGGATGTACACTTGCAATTTTAATATGACCACTAATCACTGCAGTACTGCTGCTGGCCAGCAGAGGTCTCTGCTCATTATAGGTAAAAGGTGCCTTCTAAATTTGGCAAAAAGTGGGGCCCGAGGAATTACTCTTAATCCTGAGATTTTTGTCTGTGAACAGCTATATATTTATAAAATATTTTGTAAATGACTTTTCTTTTTCATAGATTTAAGTGCTGCATTGTATCAATATAACAATATCTGTGTGCATGCATCAGTGCGGCTAGATGTTTGGCATATATTAACTTGTCTTAGACACTTCTTCCATTATTCCTTCAAAAAAAAAAAAAAAAATTAATATGCACAAAGAATTCAGAATATAATCCTGATATGGAGACACGCAGAGTATTAGGATGTATGCACACGTTGTGGATTCGTCTATGGATCTGCAGCGGATTTGTCCCTGTGGATCCGCTGCAGTTTTCCATGCGGTGTACAGTACCATGTAAACCTATGGAAAACAAAAACCGCTGTACACATGCTGCGGAAAATTCAGCTCAGAAACGCAGCAGTTTATTTCCTGCAGCATGTCAATTCTTTGTCTGGAATCCGCAGCGTTTATACACCTATTCCATTATAGAAATCCGCAGAAAACCCGCAGGTAAGACGCAGGTCATTTTATCTGTGGATTCTGCAGAATCCGCGCGGAAAAATCTGCAATGGAATCCGCAACGTGTGCACATACCCTTTAGAGAATCAAAAGCCTTTAGTACGCTGTCAGTATGACATGCTGTGTCCTTCTCTATATGTTTCTACCAGAGAATACCTCCTCAATATTGCATGCAGCTAAACATGCCGTGTCTGATATTGGAGGTACACTTTGGGCACATTTCTATGGTATATGCAGCTGTCACATGATACAGATTCTGTGCCGAAATCCAAGCTCAGACTGGCCGCTGGGGGAACGGGAGAATCCTCCGGTAGGCCCCCTGTCAAGGAGAGCTAATGAGTACTGAGATTGCACTTGATTCCCAATTTGCAAAAAAAAAAAAAACCTACATTCAAATCATTAAACCAACTAGCCAAGTGAATATTACATAGAAGCAAAAGTAAATTTGTGCACTGGGAAGAGGTTATTTTTGCATGTAGCTGAACTGTGGACCTCAAAAATCAATGTTACTAGTGGGACTTAGCCGAAATCCATGTAAATTCTGATGACTCTCTGCATCCTATGCATGTAGCAGAGTTCCTCCACAAGCCTTGTTGTCATGCAGCAGAGACTTTCTGTCCGAGTTTTCAGTCGAGGCCGGACACGTTTAGTCGGAATGTGGCCGGCAGTATGGCAACCACATGCTCACAACACCGGCCAATTCTGACAGCTCACAAAGTGAAAATTCACTAGTCTGTAGCCATAGTGATTGCTGACTTGGTCCCGTAGCCTGGACAGCATGGCTTTACTGTGCTGTCGTGTGCATGAGGCCCTGACTAGACTTTCACCAGCCTAATTTCACATTTCAGACTTTTTTGTTGTTGTTGTAGCTTACTATATACGGTAAGGCCATGTGCACACGATGCAGATATCCAGCGGATCCGCAGCGGATTTTACCGCGCAATAACGTTGCATATCCGCATTGTGATGTACAGTAGCATTTAAATCAATGAAAAAAAAAAAACCGCTGTGCAGACGCTGCGGATTTTTCCGCGGTACAAAATCCGCAGCATGTCACTTCTTTTGTGCAGTTTTCCACGTCCCCAGTCTTCAAAAACCTGACTCCCTTCCCAGAAACCGCGCCTTTTTTGTCTTCGCGTTTTCGTTGCGGTTTTTGCGCGGTTTTGATGCGTTTTTTTTTTCCGGCGCGTTTTCAAAATGCATTGAACTAGCCAGAAACGCGGAAAAATCCGCAAAATTAATGAGCATGCTGCGTTTTTTTACCGCGATGCGTTTTTTTCGCGGTAAAAAACACATCAATATGCACAAAAAGTGCAAAATGCATAGAAATTAATGGGAAGCTTATTTTTAGCGGTTTTATAGTCAAAACCGCTAAAAAAAACGCTGTGTGTGAACACAGCCTAAAAGTAATGCTTCTAAGGGGGGGGAAAAACCTGCTATAATATGTCATCTGATAACACATGGCAGGTCTCTGTAATAGGGCACTATATGGAGGCGCCATATGGCAGCACACTACTCTGTAGGCGCAGACACTGGGTTCGTGCACATGGATCTTTGCTACTGGTCATATTTCTGGTGAGGTGAGAATTACAACCATAGATAGGGAAACGGTGTGCACGTCTTTGCCTGTTGAAGTAATGGTATGGCTGTATAGGCACTTGTCCCCAGTTATATGATCTCTAATTTTATAGAAATCGGACATGCCAGTCATGAGAAATCTAGTGTAGAAGCTATATGCAAATCAGACTGGAAGTGCATGGGGGGGGGGTGTCAGTGAAGAGGAAGCAGACCAAGTGCACTGACACGCCCCCGGTGCACTTCTTATCTGATCTGCATGTGACTTCTACGCTAAATTTCTCATGACTGGCACATCGAATCTATAAAACAAAGGTATCATTTTTGTTGGTGGACAAGTGCCTTATTCTGCCAGATTACTTCTGCCTTATGTAAGAAAAAAAAAAAAAGCTTACCGTTTAAATCAATGTGTATTAATATTTCATTGCAGCACCGTTGGGCATTAGGACTGTTTTGAGCATAATGCAAGGTATGTGTTGTCTTTTATAAGTATTATCTGCTGTGCAAAAAAAATAAATAAATACTCCTGTTCCTGTGATAATATAGTGGCTGTAAAATATTATGGTTTATTCCTAACCTGACCACTAGTTGGCACTGTCCTGAAGCGTTCAGTGCCTGTCTCCCCTGAGCCAAAACCCAATAAGTGCGTCTTAATACTCATACTATGTTATTCCAGTACTCGCATGCATATCTATAATGAAGATCTATATTCACACACTAGAAGCCTAGAATATTAGATTTGCCTTTATAAATTTTTATAAAATCTGCATTTTTTTTTTTCTTGCTTCATCTTGTTTGCTCCTGTTCTTTTCCAGAACAGTGTTCCTCTCCTAAATATCCATTCTAGTTGAGTGCTTCCCCAGACTTCCTTTTGGCAGTAGTTAAAGAAGGGGGGAGCTTTGGTCAAGAATCTGTTTCCAATATTTACTATGCAAGAGAGAAGAGAAGAAATGTGTGTTCAGTTCAGAATTTTTTTTATTTATTTTTTTAATGAAAACAGAAGCCTTTGCAGCAGACGTTTGTCTAGAGCATGAGGACAGCAATGGATGAATATGCAAATCGACCCAAAAAAAAATAAATGTTTCAACCGCCATAGAGAGTGGTTCCACTATCCTTACAGCAGGACATAAGCCATATTTACCTTGGAGGCAGAATGCTAAATGTGTACAGATGTGGACACAACCTTTCTGAGAACAGGTGGTGTGTCTTTCTTGCATTCTTTTTTCAAAGGTAATCCTTTTTTTGGGAGACTCAAACATGACCCTTGTTCACCCTTGGTGTATTCCACTTGGTTGTCAACAGAGATAAATACCTGGCTCGAAATGTCTTGGCAGTAAATCATTGGCGTTCATTAACCCGTTCTCACATGGAGTGCGAGTCTGGAGCTCCCTTTTCAACCTCTCATCCATCTTGGGTGACAATTTTAAGATGGAACTTTGGAACTTCTGGAATCTTGGTAAAGTTTTTGAAGGTCTGCAAAATAAAGTTACTGGTGCTGCTGATCATCCTCCATAAATAATTTTGTACTTTTTTTTTTTTTTTTTTTTTTTAAATAACTTTTTGTATTCAGTTTTCTTAAAAAAAAAATAAATAAATAATGTGAATTAAAAAAGAAAAGAAAAAATATCCACTTTGAGAAGCATCTTGGTGGGAGCACAGATGTCCCCAAACTTTAAATTAGCCGTCCACTTTACAAACAAAAAAGAAAATTCTGCTAGCACCCCTGACAAATTAAATTTCATGGTCCTCTGTCTCTCTCGGTAGACCACTAATTACTTTAGTTAGGCACATCACAGAAAATGCAATCTGACACTGCTTTTTCATCCTTTTTTTTTTTTTTTTTTTTTGTTTTTTTCTTTTACTCTCCCTCCGCTCCAATTAAAAAGGCTGCAGTGTTAGACTGGTGCGGAGATTCCTTGGCAGGAGCGCCTCTTTAGATTGTGTTAGGAAAGTACATTCTAGAAAAGGAAATCTGAGTTCTGAAGAAATCCAAACATCAGAAGCAAATAGAACCCAGATTATATATTGTCGTCTTGAAATAATGAGGCATGGCACAAGATGGCAAATGGTCACCAAAGACACCATGGTTAAATTAACTTCATCGGTGTGGCGTGCCTCAATTGTAGTATAGCCTGTACTTAAACCTTTCATTATATGTAACACTCCTGGAACTAATAGCGCTTTAAATAAGTGATAATACAATTTTGATGTTTTGACATTAAGAAGTTGAATGAAAATTATAATAATCTGAGCTCTCTTTCCAGAAAAGCGCAATACTGGAAACAACTAAGATCCTGCGCACAAACTCCCAGACCTCTGGAATGAAAAAGGACAACAAAGTCCACCCCCCATTGGGGGGTGAGAAGGAACTTTTTTTTGTGTGTATTTCTGTAGTCTTTTCTACATTCCACTTTCTTTTAGCATCCAATCCAGATGGTCTCACTGAAGGTCCGAATGATCGATGATTTGTATATCAATTTCTAACATCACATGAAATGTATAGAATGTGCTTCATGTATTCTAGACTGTCAAAATTTAAAGGGAGCGGTTGTCCAAAAAATACTATGTACCTGCAGATATAGGGCTATTCTGCAGACAAATAGTGTTAATTCTGCCTCCAGCCTTACTGAAAGCACAGCTACTGGGAGGAAATAAACTTATATCCTCCCAGCAGCTGCTTACTTTCAGTCATTGGGGCGTTCCCGGAGCGGTGAGCAGTGGCTGTAATCACTTCCCGGGCCTTTGATTGCAGCTCTCAGTGCTTACATTCTCTGTGTATTAATTCTTGCATATACAGTGCCTACAAGTAGTATTCAACCCCCTGCAGATTTAGCAGGTTTGATAAGATGCAAATAAGTTAGAGCCTTCAAACTTCACACAAGAGCAGGATTTATTAACAGATGCATAAATCTTACAAACCAAAAAGTTATGTTGCTCAGTTAAATTTTAATAAATTTTAAACATAAAAGTGTGGGTCAATTATTATTCAACCCCTAGGTTTAATATTTTGTGGAATAACCCTTGTTTGCAATTACAGCTAATATTCGTCTTTTATAAGACCTGATCAGGCCGGCACAGGTCTCTGGAGTTATCTTGGCCCACTCCTCCATGCAGATCTTCTCCAAGTTATCTAGGTTCTTTGGGTGTCTCATGTGGACTTTAATCTTGAGCTCCTTCCACAAGTTTTCAATTGGGTTAAGGTCAGGAGACTGACTAGGCCACTCCAACACCTTGATTTTTTGCCTCTTGAACCAGGCCTTGGTTTTGTTGGCTGTGTGCTTTGGGTCGTTGTCTTGTTGGAAGATGAAATGACGACCCATCTTAAGATCCTTGATGGAGGAGCGGAGGTTCTTGGCCAAAATCTCCAGGTAGGCCGTGCTATCCATCTTCCCATGGATGCGGACCAGATGGCCAGGCCCCTTGGCTGAGAAACAGCCCCACAGCATGATGCTGCCACCACCATGCTTGACTGTAGGGATGGTATTCTTGGGGTCGTATGCAGTGCCATCCAGTCTCCAAACGTCACGTGTGTGGTTGGCACCAAAGATCTCGATCTTGGTCTCATCAGACCAGAGAACCTTGAACCAGTCTGTCTCAGAGTCCTCCAAGTGATCACGAGCAAACTGTAGACGAGCCTTGACATGACGCTTTGAAAGTAAAGGTACCTTACGGGCTCGTCTGGAACGGAGACCATTGCGGTGGAGTACGTTACTTATGGTATTGACTGAAACCAATGTCCCCACTGCCATGAGATCTTCCCGGAGCTCCTTCCTTGTTGTCCTTAGGTTAGCCTTGACTCTTCGGACAAGCCTGGCCTCGGCACGAGAGGAAACTTTCAAAGGCGGTCCAAGCCGTGGAAGGCTAACAGTAGTTCCATAAGCCTTCCACTTCCGGATGATGCTCCCAACAGTGGAGACAGGTAGGCCCAACTCCTTGGAAAGGGTTTTGTACCCCTTGCCAGCCTTGTGACCCTCCACGATCTTGTCTCTGATGGCCTTGGAATGCTCCTTTGTCTTTCCCATGTTGACCATGTATGAGTGCTGTTCACAAGTTTGGGGAGGGTCTTAAATAGTCAGAAAAGGCTGGAAAAAGAGATAATTAATCCAAACATGTGAAGCTCATTGTTCTTTGTGCCTGAAATACTTCTTAATACTTTAGGGGAACCAAACAGAATTCTGGTGGTTTGAGGGGTTGAATAATAAATGACCCTCTGAATAAACTTTTCACAATTTAAAAAAAAAATTAAACAAAGAAATAACATTCTTTTTTGCTGCAGTGCATTTCACACTTCCAGGCTGATCTACAGTCCAAATGTCACAATGCCAAGTTAATTCCGAATGTGTAAACCTGCTAAATCTGCAGGGGGTTGAATACTACTTGTAGGCACTGTATATTTATAGGCAAACACAGTGATAGTGTAGATTTCAGAACAAGCACTGACAGACCGTTAATGTGTCACAGTAGCTCGATAAGCTCAGAGGTAGGAGGTCACTGACCACAACTGTCACTCAAGGAGGAGCGATTGCCCCCCCGGCAACCAGGAAGTAACGAGACTGCAGGGCTCTTAGTAACTCAAGACAACTTGAGAATAACCTTTTCAATGTATATCAGTTCATGCCCAGTACCTGTACTGCAGTGGATTGACAGCTCTCGCCATGTGTGTACATAGCATGGTGAAGAAATGCCGGAAGAGGGCCACATCGGACTAGTCGGGTCGCTCTCTATGGTCCCCGGCCAACTTTTCAAACTGTTTTCTCTGAAACGGCAAAGCCTTTAAGTAAGACCTTTTACCAGTCTACAGTTGTGCAGCCGGGCTCTGAATCATGCAGCCCATGATTTGGGCAGCATGAGTCTAATGGCAGATTCCCCTCAATCACTTGCTCACTGGTTTCCTCACAGATTATAGCTAATCACTGCAAGTTCCAGCAATGGGATACCCAGTGATCAGATTATCATTTGTGAGAAAACTTCCAACAGAGAGGATTGTACACGTTTCTTTTGTTTATTGGACATCCTCTTTGTTTCTGTTGCCTGCTCTTTATCACATTTTCTCCTGCCTGCAGTCGATTTTCAGTGATATTTTCAAGTCCCTCGGTGGTTGTGCTGCCCGTGATTTGTCAGGCCTCATTCATATCCTTGAAACCGTGTGCGTTCGTCTACAACTGTATTGAACCTTCCTTTCATTTTTTTTAATCACATTATATTTATTTTTTTTCCCGCATTTTGAACATGGTAGACTTGGACCTTTCACCAGCCAATAAACAGAAAATGTTCTCCCCAAGTAAGATCTCTAAAATTTCTATGACTGATGGAAAAATGAGGTGAATTCAGGAGCCGTGTTTCATATGAGTGTATACATGTCAGTTCATAATTTAGCACTATTGGGGGAAATTCAGCAGTATTTGGTCTCCCATATATCACAAGTAGACAGCTCAAATGGTTGGCTATAGGTTGTAGAGTCTGAATTCAGTCAAAAGTAGTCAAAACACAACTGCGACAGGTTAAAATATGTGCAGGACTACCCAGGAAGGACTTGCCCAGGCTATAATGCAGCATTTGTTGCCCCCTACAGTGGGGCTCACAATCCATATTCCCTATCAGTTTTTCTTTGGAATGTGGGAGGAACTGGAGAACCGGGAGGAAATCCACACAAACAGAACATGCAAACTTCTTGCAGATGTTGTCCTTAGTGGGATTTGAACCCAGGACCCCAGCGCTGCAAAGCAACAGTGCTAACCACTGAGCCTAATTGTTAGATTGGTGATGGTCCCATAGGCTTGTGTCCCCAATTCTTCTTTGTTTCTCCCCTAGACATGGTCAAGAATGGTGACGCTGTTCCCGCATGTGCTTTGCTCAGCCATTTGAACTTGATAGAACAGATGAATAGGGCCAAGCAAAGTGCTGTACTTGGCTATCTTCTTATCCCTCAGTGTCACATAGACTTATTGTGGGTTTACACTACCCTACCAGCATACTTAGGCTAAGTGCAGACGTACTTTTTAGCCCTGTGGATTTTATCGCACAGAATTGAAGAAATCCGCAGGGCTAATGACCTGCGTTTTTCCTGCGGATTTCTTCTGGTTTTCTTGCGGTTTTCCCCTGCGGATTTGGAGAATGGAGCAGGTGGAAAACCGCACAAAAGAAGTGACATGCTGCATATTTTGAACCACAAGAAAACCGCGCGGAAAAATCCACAGCGTCTGCACAGCGTTTTTTTTTTTTTTCCTATTGATTAACATTCTACTGTACATCACAATGCGGATATGCAGCGTTTCTGCGCGGTAAAATCCGCTGCGGATCCGCTGGAAATCTGCATCGTGTGCACATGGCCTTAAACAGCTGCCAATCTGCATATTTGCCTATCCGCAGTCACTTAGTAGCCTATTTAGACAGGCAACCTGTGCGCATAGGCTGCCATTTTTCTCAGCAGCCCATGTGCTGCCAAAAACAATGATCTTTCTAAGTGAGTCTGTCAAAAGGATCAACCCTCCTAAGCCATCTAAATGATACCATGATATCTGCAATCCGATGTCTTATTCTTGAGAAATCGACGTTTTTCTTAATATGTAAATGAGGTGTCACACTCTATGGGCCGGACGCTGATCTGCATGAGAATCTTCCTCTAGAGATTATTTTAAATGAAAGGGGACATGACCAGTATCAGACATGTAATGACTGACAGTCTTCTCTCCTGCTCTACATGTCTCCCACTGGTAATGTCTCCAGTCATGTATAATAAGCTCTGGAGACAGATTTTTGTCGAGATCTATGTCTGACCCATAGATCTTACCAGCTTATTCACATATTAAATAAAATGTAGAAACGTAGAAGGCATCGGATCTCCGATATCAAGATATTTTATTCATCTTCCTATGACTTACATGCCCATATAGCCGTCTTAGGAAGGTTGATCCCACTGACAGATTCCTTTTAATCAAGCCTAAAGATTATTTCACCCATTAAATGAGTGTGCTTAGCTCATTAGTCGGGTGATTTGCAGCCTGTTTTCACTGCAGTTATTGCACAAAAATTATTCCTAGGAAAGCTCCTTCCCGAAACTTGTACAGACAGGCAAGAGCGCAGGCATGACCAGCCACTCCATTCAACTCCACATGTATTATGTTATGAGGCTTCAGACATGTTGTATGGCATTATATGGCAGATAGTCTTTCTTCCCCATACCAGAGATGCTATTTGGCAAATCAATTGATGGACATATCTGTATTTTTTTTTTTTTTTCCATGTAAATTCATAACTATAGGATCTTCAATACGTGAAGGAGGTCCATTGTTATTACCTTTCTGTCCTCCATCGCCCATACTTTGTATATGAGCTGACTTTGTTGCTATGTACTTTGATCCTGCAGATGGGAAGTTACTTAGGAGGGATTTAAAACTTGTGGTTAGCCGCCTACTCTGCTTTTAGTGCTGCTGAAATACACCAAAAATTAATTTCAGTTCTTTAATACAAAAAGTGAAACTCATTATATAGAGTCATTACAAACAGAGTGATCTATTTCAAGTGTTTATTTCTGTTAATGTTGATTATGGCTTACAGCCAATGAAAATGACTTTTGGGTTATCTCAGTAATATGAATCATTAACAAAAAAAACACCTGCAAAGGCTTCCTAAGTGTTTAAAAAGGTCCCTTTGGGTCCCGTCACACTAAACGATGCACCAGCGATCCCGACAACGATACGACCTTGTCAGGATCGCTGGTGCCTCGCTACATGATCGCTGGTGAGCTGTCAAACAGGCAGACTCACCGGTGATCAGGACCAGCGAGGACGCTGGTATCTAAGGTAAATATCGGGTAACTAAGCGCGTGCGTCACTTAGTTACCCGCTGTGTACCTTGGATACCAGCTCCTAGCGTGAGCACGCAGGTATCCAAGGTACACAGCGGGTAACTAAGCGACGCGCTCGCTTAGTTGCCTGATATTTACCTTGGATACCAGCTCCCAGCATCTGCTTACAGCGCTGGGAGAGTGCTGATCGTTGGTCTCCCGCTGCCACATGCAGCGATGCATGCTGGCCAGCGGGAGACCGACTATCAAAAAATGGCCCAGGACATTCCTGCGCGATCAGCGATACCCGGCGGGGGGGCCAGTCGCTGATGCATGTCTCACACAGCAAGATCGCTGTTGAGCCACAAAATCAGCAATCTCGCTGTGTGTGACGGGGCCTTTAGTCTGTTTCAGTAGGCTCCACCATCATGGGGAAGACTGCTGACTTGACAGATGTCCAGAAGGCAGTCACTGACACACTCCACAAGGAGGGTAAACCACAAAAAGTCATTGCTGAAGAAGTTAGCTGTTCAGAGTGCTGTATCCAAGCATATTAATGGACAGTTGAGTGGAAGGAAAGGAATAGATCACTCTGTAATAACTCTATATAATATGAGTTTCACTTTTTGTATTGAACTGAAATTAACTTTTTGATATTCTAATTTTGTGTGAAACACCTGTATATATGATCATGACTTTTAATGAATGCTCTAGCTGCCAAAATGTTCCACTTCCCACGTTGGGGACCTTTAATACCTTTGACACAGTGGACCATTCCCTATTATTACAGACCCTCTCATCCCTCGGCATCACAGACTTGGCCCTCTCCTGGATCTCATCATACCTAACAGACCGGACATTCAGCGTCTCCCACTCACACACCACCTCCTCACCTCGCCCCCTATCTGTCGGAGTCCCACAAGGTTCAGTCCTAGGGCCCCTGCTGTTCTCTATTTACACCTTTGGCCTGGGACAGCTCATAGAATCTCATGGCTTTCAGTATCATCTTTATGCTGATGACACACAGATCTACATCTCTGGACCAGATATCACCTCCCTACTAACCAGAATCCCTCAATGTCTGTCCACTATTTCATCCTTCTTCTCCACTAGATATCTGAAACTCAACATGGACAAAACAGAATTCATCATCTTTCCCCCATCTCACGTGACCCCCCCCTACGAACCTATCAATTACAGTAAATGACTGCCCACTCTCCCCAGTCCCACAAGCTCGCTGCCTCGGAGTAATCCTTGATGCTGATCTCTCCTTCAAACCACATATCCAAACCCTTTCCACTTCCTGCCGACTTCAACTCAAAAATATTTCACGCATCCGTTCATTCCTCACCCAAGAATCTGCAAAAACCCTAGTCCATGCCCTCATCATCTCTCGCCTTGACTACTGCAACCTCATGCTCTGCGGCCTCCCCTCAAACACTCTCGCACCCCTCCAATCTATTCTAAACTCTGCTGCCCGACTAATCCACCTGTCCCCCCGCTATTCCCCAGCTTCTCCCCTCTGTCAATCCCTTCACTGGCTCCCAATTGCCCAGAGACTCCATTACAAAACCCTAACCATGACATACAAAGCCATCCACAACTTGTCTCCTCCATACATCTGTGACCTCGTCTCCCGGTACTTTCCTGCACGCAACCTCCGATCCTCACAAGATCTCCTTCTCTACTCCCCTCTTATCTCCTCTTCCCACAATCGCATACAAGATTTCTCTCGCGCATCACCCCTACTCTGGAACTCTCTACCACAACATATCAGACTCTCACCTACCATCGAAACCTTCAAAAAGAGCCTGAAGACCCACCTCTTCCGACAAGCCTATAACCTGCAGTAACCACCGATCGACCAAACCGCTGCACGACCAGCTCTACCCTCGCCTACTGTATTATCACCCATCCCTTGAAGATTGTGAGCCCTCGCGGGCAGGGTCCTCTCTCCTCCTGTACCAGTTATGACTTGTATTGTTTAAGATTATTGTACTTGTTTTTATGTATACCCCCCTCACATGTAAAGCGCCATGGAATAAATGGCGCTATAACAATAAATTAATAATAATAATAATACTGACCATGGTTACGGATATTCTTGTGTCCTCATATTTTGTCCGTTCCATAGTACCTCTTCCAATCTGACCTTAGTGAAGTAATACCATGGCTACATGTATAATATTTCCTCATCATTACAATATATTAATACAGCGGACCCCAAACTAGTTCTAAATTCTTAGTCTTAAGAATGGGCTTTTCATCTACTAGACCAACTTCTCTGACCTCACTGAACCAACTCAAGATTGTCTGTGTAAATACTTCAGAATTTTACATTTTGCCGGAATTTATTTTTTTCCCACTTTAACATTTACAGCTCTAGGATTTGACATTTTTTTTTTTTTATTTGCAGGGTCGGACTGAGGCAACGGGATACTGGAGCATCCTCCGGTGGGTCCCGCCCCTGCCTCCTTCATTAGTCCCTGCCCTGCATGTCATTAGTGTGCACCGAGTGGTGCACACTTTACATATCTCGCCTGGGCACAACTCTAGGCGCAAACTCCCCTCATCCAGCTGAGAGCACTGTGCCAACCATTTCCACATCATCCTAAAAATCCCAGCAATGATGTCGCTAGGTTGTTCTGTGCGCACAGGACCTGTGATGATGTCACAGGAGGGGAGGAGTCAGGAGTCACATGATCAGGGGCCTCTGTGTATGCAGGACTCTGCTGTGCTGGTTGTCATGGTGTTGGATGAGGGGAAGTTTGTGGGGTCAGGAGGGGTTTACAGGGTAGATGTAGCAGAGCTGCGTGTGTGCGAGGTGTACAGAGCAGAGCCGCATGTGTGCGAGGTGTACGGTGGGGAGCCTTCACACCTCCCGACAGTCCCGATTTTGAGAGTATGCCCCGACCGGGAGCTTACTTTTCCCGCGGACACAGGAGTACACGGCGGAGCCCCGAAGAGCACTTTAAAACTCACACGTGACATGCCATCGGAAGTGACGTGCTGGTAGCTGACCAGAAATTAGGTAATTTTGGGAGGAGATTGTGACGGAACTATGGAGGCACTTAAGGGAATGCTTCAGATCCATCACCGTGTCCTCCTCCGGCAGCGCAGACAGCAGAATCGCCTTGGAATCGGGGATGCCGTCCATGTGAGCGGATCATGATATGTCCTGCATTGGGAGGCTCAGGTGGGCACTACAATGGGAGGCGGGCTGCTCTAGTATCTTTATAGAATCGTTCGTTCTTTCTCTGTTCGTTCTTTCTCTGTTCGTTCTTTCTCTGTTCGTTCTTTCTCTGTTCGTTCTTTCTCTGTTCGTTCTTTCTCTGTTCGTTCTTTCTCTGTTCGTTCTTTCTCTGTTCGTTCTTTCTCTGTTCGTTCTTTCTCTGTTCGTTCTTTCTCTGTTCGTTCTTTCTCTGTTCGTTCTTTCTCTGTTCGTTCTTTCTCTGTTCGTTCTTTCTCTGTTCGTTCTTTCTCTGTTCGTTCTTTCTCTGTTCGTTCTTTCTCTGTTCGTTCTTTCTCTGTTCGTTCTTTCTCTGTTCGTTCTTTCTCTGTTCGTTCTTTCTCTGTTCGTTCTTTCTCTGTTCGTTCTTTCTCTGTTCGTTCTTTCTCTGTTCGTTCTTTCTCTGTTCGTTCTTTCTCTGTTCGTTCTTTCTCTGTTCGTTCTTTCTCTGTTCGTTCTTTCTCTGTTCGTTCTTTCTCTGTTCGTTCTTTCTCTGTTCGTTCTTTCTCTGTTCGTTCTTTCTCTGTTCGTTCTTTCTCTGTTCGTTCTTTCTCTGTTCGTTCTTTCTCTGTTCGTTCTTTCTCTGTTCGTTCTTTCTCTGTTCGTTCTTTCTCTGTTCGTTCTTTCTCTGTTCGTTCTTTCTCTGTTCGTTCTTTTCCTCAGTACCAGTCAGTGTGTCCATAATGCCAGCCACTGTGCCCTCAGTACCAGTCAGTGTGATCAGCAGTGCTAAATAGGTGTGGTTGGGGCATGGACAAGGGTGTGTTCAGGGCATGGCCTAAGACTTGCCGCAGCCTTTGTCCCTCTTTCCTTTCTTCAAAAGTTGGGAAGTATGATGGTGGGCCTCAAGAATTTTTATTTTTTTTTCTCTGGTGGGCCCAAGGTACTCCAGTATGACGCTGCTTATTTGCATTTAATAAGCTCCTTAAACACATTTCATCAGAGTAGAATAAAAAAATATGCTTAAGAGACCTGAAATGAGCATCATTTATTTGTTTTTTTTTCCTTATTTTTTTGCCATACTCATTTTTATCTACACAAAGGTGGAGAATGCCAAAAATGTACTCTCGATTACAATATATTGTAAAGCTATGACTATTATCAATACTATTAATTAAGCTACAAGAGAATTATAGCCATTTATCATTAAACCACTGGATAGGTAAAACACAGTAGGTGGTTCGGGCCTGGATTCTGTGCTCTCCATTGTTCCTGAATTTGGGGTTCTTTTCTCTGTTCTTGTCTGCAATAGGAAGAGTTCGTAGTGTAGTGTCCAAGCTTGACTCTTTACAACTGTGTATGAGAAGAGCAAAGTTACAGCTGATTTGATTAACTGTGGCCTTCCACTCTTGGAAAAAATGATGATGATTTTTTTTTTTTTTTTTTTGAGTGGGGGATGGAATCTTAGGAAAAAATTGTGACAAAAACCACAGTGTATTACAAAATCTTTGGACTTGACGCAACAGTTTTCTATATGCTCTTTAAGGACATATGGGGTCTCCATGTCGTCTTCCCATTGGAGAGACACTGACTATCAGTTCCTGCAACCAGAGTACACCTCATTTTACTTAATGTGCTTCTGATTAGGTGATCACCTGAACCAAATCTTATTTAACAAAGGAAAGTATAAAAAAAACCCTGCTGTGGTGTTCAATCCTCTTGCAATAGGACAAGCTGGATGGCAAAACAAGTGCTAGTAATATCCCAAAAGTAATAGGAATGAAAAAAATAACTTTTTACCATGCCAAAGGAGTTGAAAAGAAAAGTCTTGAGTGAGGAAAAGAAGGGCTCAATTCTGGCTTTACTAGCAGAGGGATACAGTGAGCATCATGTTGCCTCCATCGTTAAAATTTCTAAGATGGCAGTCCATTACAACGAGGTCAAGCAGCAGTCATTGGGGACAACAAAGCTACAGACCAGCAGAGGGCAAAAACGACTCTCCACTCAGCGGGATGACCGTTATCTTATTTGAGTGTCACTCAGCAACCGCAGGATGACATCAAGTGACCTTCAAAAGGAATGGCAGCTGGGATGAAGTGCATGGCAAGAACAGTTTGTAACAGGCTCCTAGAGGCAGAGCTCAAGTCATGAAAAGCCTTTCATCAATGAGAAGCAAAGAAGAGCCAGGCTGAAGTTTGCCAAAGACCATAAGGATTGGACCATAAAGGACAGGAGTAAGGTAATCTTCTCTGAGTCTAATTTTCAGCTTTGCCCAACACCTGGTCGTCTAAAGGTTAGACGGAGACCTGGAGAGGTGTACAACCACAGCGTCTTGCACCCACTGTGAAATTTGGTGGAGGATCGGTGATGATCTGGGGATGCTTCAGCAAGGCTGGAAATGGGCAGGTTAATCTTTGTGAAGGACGTATGAATCGAGCCGCATACAAGGTTATCCTGAAAAAACAGTTGATTCCTTCTGCTCAGGCAATGTTCCCCAACTCTGAGGACTGGCTTTTCCAGCAGGACACTACACCATGGCGCACAGCTAGGTCAATCAATGTGTGGAAGAAGGACCACCACATCAAATCCCTGTCATGGGCAGCCCAATCTCCAGACCTGAACCCCATTGAAAACCTCTGGAATGTAATCAAGAGGAAGATGGATAGTCACAAGCCATCAAACAAAGAACTGCTTACATTTTTGTACCAGGAGTGGCATAAGGTCACCCAAAAGCAGTGTGAATGACTGGTGGCAAGCATGCCAAGACGCATGAAAGCTACAACTAAAAATCATGGTTATTCCACAAAATAAATGATTTCTGAACTCTTCCTGAGTTAAAACATTAGTATTGTTTCTAAATGATTATGAACTTGTTTTCTTAGCATTATTTGAGGTCTGCAAGCACTGCATATTTTTTTTTTTTTTTTTTTTTTTTTTTTTGTTACTTTGACCATTACTCATTTTCTGAAAATAAATACAAAATTTAGTGCTTGGAAATTCGAAGACATGGTGTCAGTAGTTTATAGAATAAAAGAGCAATTTACATTTTACTCAAATATACCTATAAAGAGAAAAATCAGACAAACTGAAAATTTTGCGGTGGTCTCTTCATTTTTGCCAGATCTGTAAATCGGACAAGTGCTATCTGTGGCTTTGATGGATAGCTGTTGTACTCTTGTTATTCTATGGGGCAGTGCAAATGTCCGATTAGCTTACAAAAATCAGGTGGTACCTGCCCGTTCAAATCTGTGGGTCCATGAAAATAATTGGACCGCACTTGGATGACAACTGAATGCCGTCCGATTTTCACAGACTGACATAATGGAGAAGGTGGATAAACTTTTTTTTTTTTTGTGTGTCCAACTCTAATCGCACTCAGATCGGCATAATTGGACCGTTTTTCTCAGATGGAGAGAAAACAGTTGTGCACCTGCCCTAACTATATATCAGTCACCCATTCATTATTTTGTGCAGTGTAAGGTTGGTCACACATGGCAGTCGGCTGTCTCAGCTGACACTCCCATACACAGGTGCGATAGCTCTGCCACGAGCTTTGGTGTTCTCTATGAGAGAGCCGCTGACTGACATGTTGGTCAACTAACTCGGAGAGGACAATGCAAGTGATGATCCGAAATAAGACCTGCACCGTCAGTCACCCGGCGCCCTCATACACATTAGACCGTCGGCCGAATCTGTTGATATCAGCGGGTTCAGCTGATATCATGGGGGCCTTTATACTACACTGAAATAATGGCCCTCCATAGCTTTTCTTGCTAACATCAACTGATCAATGAGAGTTATTGAACTGCACGCCGCTTCATCATTTCGGTGCCGTCATCTCGAGTCAGTTTCCAAGGGTAGAAGGGTACTCCCTTTAATTCTCATTAATGACTGGTATTTCTAAGAAATACTGTATGTAATGAGATAATTTCCTTTGCGGGGATAGCGCGCTCGTTACTAGGCTGACAAAGAAATGTGGTGCACATCTGTTCGCACTGCGGGTTATTAACTTTTATTAGGTCTATCTTGTGTAACTCTTTAATGAATTTATGAGATGCATTCTAATGGTTCACCTTTCAGATCTGTTTTTAATGGAGGAAAAACATTTGCGCTCAAGATCCCATATCCCTTTCTAGCAACACCAAATTCTTCTTTGAGGACATCGACTAAGGATACAAATACATGCTGCAAAATGCAACTAAAACGTATGTGCTTGGATTCTCTACAGCGTCTGTGTGCGCACAATGTGCATAAATGGCTTTTATCAATGGCACAGATATGTTTTTAAGTTTGCCTGTTTTCAGACTTTTTTCAGGGTAAGGCCGGTTTCACATTTTGCGTTTCAGGGCACAGCGACGGCCTGCGCACGGCCACCGCTAAGTCCCGCCACCTGCCGCACCTCCGCCGGTAGCTCCGCCTATCGGCGCATGACGCTGCATGCGTCCTGCGTCCCCTATCTTTATCACTGGGGACGCAGGCCGTGCGCAGTATGCGTTTGGCGGCGCATGCGTCCTTTTGACGGTGCACCGACCAGCGCCAAACGCAACCTGTTGCAATTTGGTTGCGCTCGGCGCACCTTCAAAAGGACGCATGCTCCGCCAAACGCATACTGCGCACGGCCTACGTCCCCAGTGATAAAGATAGGGGACGCATGCAGCGTCATGCGCCGATAGGTGGAGCTACCGGCGGAGGCACGGCAGGGGCGGGGCTTAGCAGAAGCCATGCGCTGGCCGTCGCTGCGCCCTGGAAACGCAAATGTGAAACCGGCCTAAGAAACTTTTCTTTTGTTCTATGTTTTTGACCTTCACGAAATTCAAAAGAACTTGTCAGCATGTTTTTAAAATTGGAATTAATGGAATGACTGTGTAGGCACTTGTCCCTCCCAAAAATACCCCATTTTTTTATTTATTTATTTTTTTTTTTCTCTTTTTAAAGAAATCCGATGTACCAGTTATGAGAAACCTAGAATTGAATTCATATGCAGATCAGGTTGGAAGTACACAGGTTGGAAGCATCCCCAGTGCTCCTCAAGCTTGATTTCCTCACTTGATTTCTGTTGACTAACCCCTCTGAGCTCTACAAAAAGGTATAGTTTTTATTAGGAGACAAGCACCTACACGATATACACGTTTTCACTTTTGGAGGTAGTGGTTACGGGTTTCTGTTTAAGATCTATGGTGTAGTTTGTTTTTGGATCGAAGGAGATATAAAGTATGTATGTGTGTATATACACTCACTCTGTGGTGGGCCATTTATATGGATACACCTAAATAAAACGGGATTTGTTGGTGATATCAACTTCCTGTTTGTGGCATTGTGCCCATTGTGTTGGATTGTCAGTGCAACCCTCTTCTCCCACTCTTGACACACTTATAGCAACACCGCAGAAGAATTTCTAGCACAGGCACCCAGCCTCCTCTAACCTTGTGCCAAAAAACCCCCCAGAAACCATGGATTCTTTTAAGCGCCTGCCAGCACTCTGAAAATGAGAAATGGTGGAGGCCCACAAAGCAGGAGAAGGCTATAAGAAAATAGCAAGTGTTTTCAAGTTGACCTTTACCGAGCTCCAAATGTAATTAGAAATGGCAGTTAGCAGGAACAATGTAGGTCAACATAAGGTCTGGAAGACCAAGCAAAAGTTCAGTGAGAGCTGCTCATAGGATTGCTAGAGAGACAAATCAGACCCCGAACCCCCCCCCCCCCCCTTAACTGCAAAAGACTTTCAGAAAGATTTAGCAGACCCTGGAGTTGTGGGTACAATGTTCTACTGTTCAGAGACACCTGCACAAAAAGCACTTACAAGCTGTGATACTTGCAAAGGGGGTTCTACTAGGTACTAACCTTGCAGGGTGCACAAACTTGTACATTGACCCATTTAACTTTTTGTAATTATTAAAATGTAAAAGATGGAAAAAAAACCAAACATATATTTAGCATAAAATACAAAGGACGTGTCCTTTTTAACAATAGGCCTTTTAGCCATCATTTAATTTTCAATTTGCTTTACTGTTTCAAATAACAGTAATTTTGACCGGGGTGCACAAAATTTTACATGCCACTGTAATTGTCCCATTAAAAGACAAGTCTCATCGACAGTGCCTTTAAAATGAGAGCAGCTGTGGCAGTGAGCTGATTTGGCTGCTTAGACCACAGTGGACAACTGATTTTGCTCATGAGTTAAGAAGCTGGCTATACATGCAGTGACAACTACAGGGAAAGTGTACTATAACAAGTGACTATTCAATAATTTCATATTAACAGACCCCTTCCGTTTGGGGCTCATTTATGACACCAATATAGCCTAGTATGACTAATATCCATGTTTTGGCCATTCCGTCCACATCCTCTAGTCAGCGTGGTGTTAAAGCCGCGGTTAATACTTGGCAGCACAAGCGGTGCTCAGCTAAAACCTAGGTCTTCCACGCTTTTTTTTTTTTTTTCCATTTTACAGGTTTTTGTTCTTTTGTCACTTTGGTGGTTAACTTTGATTAGTTGTTTATTGAAACCATGGACAAGGTTTCTTGTGATATAAACCAGTCCGTGGCTCCCACTTATAGCTTTGCTACTGGTTCTGTTCTATCGTTTGCTGTATTAGTAAAACCCCCTGTTATTGACCCCTTCATCTCAGACTACCCTTTTACCTGACGATTCTTCCTACGTTTCTTTTACTTCCTGGTTTTTGAAGTGGCTTTCCCGACCTCCCCTTGCCTGTCTGATCTACTGGCTGGCAATCCAGCACTACTGAACTGCCTGTGATGATGACTTATGGAAACAAGGTGTCAAGAATAAGTTTTACTGGAGCCACCAAAAAAATCATCTTCTGGAGAACACGTCTTTACATCTTTTCCTTATAATCCACCTCTTTCCCCAAAATACGTACAAAGGATTATGAGCACACATACCCTGATATATTATACCTCTCTTCTATCTTGGCTCCATTAATAGATGCTTTGGAAATGTTCCGATAGTACAATGAGACAATCGAAGTCCTGGTCTTATTGTTTGGCTTGATTGTAAGGGTTGGCCAGGACTATAGTCGAGGAGAGAGACACAAAAGCATCAGTGTCCCGGCCTTCCCTCACAGAAAATTGCAATCCACTGTTCGGCGTACCTGCGTCTCCAGGTTCAGGTACCCCTGGACACTTCCCAAACGGCGATGGCCCCTTTCCGAGGTGACTCCCAGTAACTGAGACACAGTCCATGGTAG
This sequence comes from Dendrobates tinctorius, assembly GCF_039654945.1. Taxonomy (NCBI): domain Eukaryota; kingdom Metazoa; phylum Chordata; class Amphibia; order Anura; family Dendrobatidae; genus Dendrobates; species Dendrobates tinctorius. Next base: position 24,629,406 of record NW_027361751.1, read on the forward strand.
CTTGAACGGTTTCTTTACTGATAACTTCACACAATATATCCACAGTTGGCGCATCATTGATTACACATTTGTCTTTACTTGCTTCCTCAGCTATCCCTACTTTGCTGATGCTTCTATACGGCATGTGATCGGACCGTCTTAGACTGCTTCCCAGCTTCTTCCTGGCCTAACCTCGCCATGATGACAAATCCTTCTGCCTGTTTCGCTCCAGACTTGAAATCATCCGCCACCTGGTTTGGTTACCTCTGAGAAAGCATCCGACACATCTGTACTGCTCCCTGCGAAGCTATAGCATCCTTCTGTTCCTCACTCCATCTGACTCCCGCCCTAAGAGCGTCCGCCCAGGCTGCGAGTTGCCACATCTTCTCTACCGCTTTGGTCCACTAAACTGATGTCTGTTGTGAACTCTCTTAATCTGACTTTTGAGGCAAGGCTCCCTCTGGTGGATACTGCTGGTAGTGGAGCTGGTCAACATGATGTTAACCCAACAGCTGCAGAAGATAATTGGAGGAGTGGGGGTAGTGACTGGGACTACATAAGCGAGCAGACTTCTCTCAGTGGCTTGTTATGAATGAGTCACCGAGGAGGAAAAACAAGCTAAGCCCCAGAAAACCAGAGAGGTTGGTAACTAAGCGGATTGCAGACCCCTGATCCTATCCACACAACTAGCAGTAGCCGTGGAGCGTACCAACGATGATCCTAGACGCCTTGTCACAGCTGGAGAACTAAATAAACCTAAAGCAAGAAAAGGGGAAATCTAAACTGCCCCAGAGCAGACCCCAAAGCAATAGACAGCCCCCAAACTTGTATTGTCGGTGAGACAAGATGAAAACACAAACACAGATAGAAAGATAGTGTGGACCCCATCGTTTGCTCAGCCTAACTAGAAAGGACAGGAAAGGAAAGATGCTGTCTGCAATCACGCACAAAACCCTGCCAAAAAATGTCCACTTTCTGATAACAAAAACCCTGAAGTCGCTAGAATTCAATTCCCTATATCAGCACTCTGGTATATTCTGAAGACAGAGCAAAAAGAGACCAATCTGATCAGGGACAAAAAGCAAACTGGCATAAACAGAGACATAAGAATGGAAATTCAGCACAGCCCCAGCAGGGGCTGGCTGACCACAAAAACTGAGTAAACCAGACCAAATCTCATGTGAAAAAATAGCAGTGCACACTTAGCTTGAGAAGGCAGGAACAGAACTGGAAACCAGAACCTCAGGGCAGGAAAAAATCACCAGCACAAAATTAGGGAGTCGGCTGTCTTAAATCCAGTCAGAGACTCCTGATGTCCAATCACAGTCCTCCTCCTCAGGTGGCAGGTCTCTGCCATTTAGATCAGCTTCATTACCTGCTGTCACCACCAGGAGCCCGGATAGAGAACTCACGACTCCTCTGTCAACACAGCCAGCTCCACCACTCTCAACAGAAGCCAGAGGTAAACCAGAAAATGAGTTCACAACAGTGGCTGCCGGTGATACTCCTTTCTTTGCTTATTGAGGATTTCTGTCTCCTGCCTGATCCTGCATTTTTCAGCTAAGTGTCATTTGCTAAACCCTTTGAATCTGATTTTGCCTTGCTGTCAGGGGTCAGCTGGCTCCCCCAAGGGCTGCTGGCTCCTGCTCTGTATTTTTGTATCTTGTGTTTGTTTGCTCAGTCCCCTGCTATATTAGCCTGTTGCTAGCTGCCAGTTCACACCTGAGTGCTGATATAGTGGGGGAGAGGTTTGTGAAACATCAGTATTTTTGTACATCAGTCGTGTTGGAATTGTTAGGGTTTTTTGCGTGATTGCAGACAGTGCCTTTTCTGTCCTATCTAGTCAGTGTGGGCCCCATCATTTGCTCAGTCTATTCTCTGTGTTTGTGCTTCATCTTGTCTCACCGACAATATATGTTTGGGGGCTGTCTATTCCTTTGGGATCTGCTCCGGGGCAGTTTAGATTTCACCTTTGTCTTTAGGCTTAGTTAGTTCTCCGGCTGTGATGAAGCGTCTAGGGCAACGTAGGAACGCTCCACGGCTACTGCTAGTTGTGTTTAAGCTCAGGGGTCTGCAATCCGCTGAGCGACCAACCTTTCTGGTGGCATAGCCTATTGCGCTCTCTTCCTCGGTGACCGATTCATAACAGATGTCCAATGGACGTGAATAAATTGGACTGTTGCTGCTTAACATTGCATGGCTGCCGAGCCATCCTTGGCCTATAGCCCATGTGGACACTTATAGCACCCTGGCCCTGTCTGAACTAATTTCCTTCTCCTCTAACCTTAACTCCTGGCAGCCCCTCCTACACTTAACCCTATCCTACTAAGAGCTCTATATACTAGCGTGCCCCCCTCTAGTGTCCAAAGGGAGCATTACGCTTTCCCTATTCTGTAAATGGCAAACTTTGAAATGCAGTAAACATTATCACAACTATGTGTAAATAAAAGCAACAATAAAACATAAATATAAACAATAGTAATACCCAGAAAGGAGTAGCAGTACCTACCATTTAGCAATGGATAATAAATACAACATTGAACATCTTACTTAACCCCTTTACACTGTATGGAGTCAAAATATTGCAATGCAGGATACACCTTGCGTTGCTCACCCAATAGATGTCATATGCCATGAAAATAGGCCAGAATTTATGTGAAAGTTTGTGTAATAACAAAACCACCAGTGTCTCTTGTACATAGGGGAATAGTTTTCTGTCCTATGTTAAAATTAAAGGATTGGTGACGTATTCCAAAACGTGTCTCAACAAGAGGACACTGAAACCTAATTCACTTCTTCTATAGCTGGGTGCAAAGATTCTAAGATTCCAGCGCTGCTAAGCTTATCGAACTGATCTTAGATACCATGTCAATCATGTCAAGGACTTAGGATTATATTTTTAAAATGGACTGCTTTGTTTAATCAGGAAAAGCTTCTAGGAACGATCGACCACATGCATTAGAGAAGAAAGGAGCCTGTAAAGGGAAGAAGTTAATTGGAATCTGCAGTCCTTTCAAGACATAGATGAAAGTTGCACACGCTTATTCATAAACAGACTACTGTCATTTAGCTCATTTAATAAAATTGTCTATCGTTAAAAAGGTAATGATGTTACTCAACCAGAGAAAAGAAAGGAGAAGCCAGGTCATCTGTGAAACACTTATACATTCTGCTTAGTATCTTTAAACACAAAGCCCAACAGAATGAGCATGAAATGATGACTTTGGCTTTTTTGGTGAAATTGTCTAGTGCAATGAGTGATCTTAAGAATTGTGCTAGTTTATGATTTGCCTTGGAGAAGATAGGCTCAATCTTCTAAAAATCAGTAAGTTATGGATTTTAGTAATGTAGGACACATCTGAAAAGTGCTCTGGCCTTCAGCCATAATTTCCAATCCAAGGTCCTCTTTCGGTATGGATAGCCTGTGAGTCGGCATGTTCCTAGACTTGTATGTAAAGGCGCCTGACTGACTGCTCATTTTTGTAGCTAAGCCAGCCCTGTTTTGTACATTGCTGTAACCAAGCTTTGGTCTTGCTGAGCTACGCAAATAAGCACTCAGTCGACCTTTTTCACACACCGTTCCGGTCAAGTGCCGACATAGACTGGATCTGCTGGGACCTGAGCTTGTAGCTCCGTATCAAGAAATTTATTAGTTTTGTCATGTATTAGTAACTAGATGGAGGCCTGATACTATCGCATCGGGAGGGCGGTAGTGTTACGATGGGGGCAAGCTTTGCAGCATTGAGAATCTCTTTCCCCCCCCCCCATGTGCTCAACCACCTATCCACTCTCTCTTTCTCTATGTGCTGACTTCTGTCCTCTTTTTTTGACCTGTCTACCCCATGTGCTTGTGGTGCCCCCAGGAGTATGGTCGCCACAGTGGCATTACCTTCCTCCTAGGGAGTGTGATGTCATGCTTGGAAGCAATAAAGGGTCTCTCTATCAGTTAAACACAACACACAGCACAGTTCCCACTCCAGGCCAGCAGAGGGAGCGGTGAACCAAAACTGGGGGAGGAGCTGCTCTCTGGGGGGCAGGAAGGGGAAATTAGTTCGTGTGAGGAGGGAAACGAGTGTGGACGTGAGGAGACAAGCTGGAAGATTGAGCAGAGTTCAGGCTCACTTCTAGCTGTAGCGCATGGTCTGGAGTCCGGTCTCCAAGGTTGTACGATACTGATGTTCCTGCAGCAGAAACCGGAGGAATAGGAAGCTGTAAATGCTCTGTTCCCACATAAGACTCGGAGGCACAAGAGCAACGTGTGAGCCAGAAGAAGGCGGCTACAGCTGTCTGCCATACGAGAGAGTTCTAAAAGAGAACAAGCAAGTGGAACGTCAGTGTAACACTGTACTGCAAGTACCTCAGAAAGCGCTAGAAAGGAGACTACACAACCCATCTGCATAGAGAGATTCCGAAGTTGCTTCCAAGCTGGCTAGCCTCTGTTCCATCTGTAATCTGGACCCTGGACTGCACTTACAAAGCACAGTAAAGGTAACGGAAACTGCACCCTGTTGTGTCATTGCATTCTTCCTGCAAACCCTCCAGCACTGCTACATCTCTGTGCCAGACACTACACCCTCTTCCTCAACACCTATTACCACTGCCCTGGTACTATAGCTCTACCTGTGGGGAGCTAATACATCTTGCTGCCTTATACCATCTGTCCCAGAAGATCTGCCTGCAGCGTCGGCTTAACTCCTTCATTGCTGAGCACCACAGGTGGCATCACGTATCATCCACTTATAAACTTTAACCAGCCACTCTTAACCCCTTTTACATGGATGCCCAGGGCCACGGACCGGGTCACCGCTACTGTGACACTTACCTCTGAGATACCGGCCCGGTACCGAGTACCCCACTGCCCTTGCGGGCGACCCATGTTATCCCCCTTGCCTGCTGTCTCTCTCCTTCCTGTGCTGTATTCTCCCCTCATGTGCTGTCCCGTTTGAGCTGTCTTCCCCCTGTGCTCTGTCTCTCACCCCTGTGTCTGACCGTGTACAGAACATACCACAGCTCCTGGACAGCGGAGGAAACAAAAGACAATACTGTCATTACAGCAGGAGATCGCAGACGATACTGACATTACAGCAAGAGATCGCAGAGGATACATTTTGTGAGGTAAAATATTGTTTAAAAACAGTCAGTGAAATATTTTACTTCACAAAATGAATCTTCTGTGATCCCCTGCTGTAATGTCAGTATTGTCTTTTGCTTCCTCCCCTGCTCGGGAGATGTGGTATGCGCCGTACACGGTCAGACACAGACAATTTTTAAAACGAACTTTCATTTGTGGGAAAACCCCTTTAATGTGACTGGCTTCCTCTGCCTGTAGACATGTTGCGCATCTGCCGCCGGGATCAACCGAATGATTCACTGCACTTGCGTGGAATTCGCGCAGACGCAGTGCGACGGTGTTCCGCTGGTGGTATCGTGAGTGTGGTGCGACAGTGTTCTGCTGTTGGTACCAGCAGCACAGTCCATATTGAGACACCCATCACTTGGGTGTCCCAATATGGCGGTCGGTGAACTTCCTCCACTTGGAATTCTGGGATTCGGTGACATCTGGACAGAACAGGAAATGAAAACATTACAAGGCAATTATATAAATTTACATAACTTACAAATATAAGCAGGTTTAGCAAAAAATTCTTGTAGCTGGGAAACACTCTTAACTAAGCAAGTAAATGTTATGAGTCAGGATTTGCTTCTTGCAACCCTGGACTCTTGACTTGAAATCCTTAAAGAGGTTGTCAGCTACTTAAGCATTGATTACCCATTCTTAAGGCCCCGTCTCACTAAGCGACTTACCAGCGATCCCGACACCGATATCAAGGTGTCAGGATCGCTAGTAAGTCGCTATGTGATCGCTGGTGAGCTGTCACACAGACGGCTTCACCAGCGATCAGCACAGCGACGCCGAGCGCCCGGCATCGCTGGCCATCCTGTAAAAAAATAGAATCCAAATAAAAAATATAGTTATTCTCACCTTCCGACGTCGCGTTCAGTCATCCCGCCTCTCTCCACGCTCCGGTCCCAGTGATCCTTTGCACGAATGACCGCGAGATGTCACGGTCTCGTGGGATAACAAAGTCTCGCGGTCATTCGTGCAAAGGATCACTGGGACCGGAGCGTGGAGAGAGGCGGGATGACTGAACGCGACGTCGGAAGATGAGAATTACTATATTTTTTATTTTTTTTATTTTTTTACACCTGATCGCTGGTCTCCCGCTGTCACACACAGCGATGCGTGCTGGCCAGCGGGAGACCAGCGACCAAAGAAATGTCCAGAGGTTTCTTGCAGCGATCAGCGATACCGGCAGGGGGGCCGCTCGCTGATTGCTGTCACACACAGCGATCTCGCTGGTGAGATCGCTGTTACGTCACAAAAGTTGTGACTCAGCAGCGATCTCGCTACCGAGACTGCTTAGTGAGACGGGGCCTTTAGGATAGGCCATCGATGTCTGATTGGTGGGAGTGCAATGCTCGGCACCCTCCCGCTCATCGGCTGTTCTCTGTGGCCTGCTCGGTTATGGCTCTGCACAGCTCCGTTGAAGGAGTAGTGGCTGCGGACATGTCCTGCACATCTGTTGTCTATTGATTTGAATAGGGGTTGGATGTGCAATATTCGCCAAAGCCACTGTGGAGTTGACTAAGCTGTGTTGTGTAGCTCCATAACTTGGCAGTCCCTGTCACCTAAGGATAGTTATAAGGCTGCGTTCACACGTTCAGGTTTTTTCGCGTTTTCGCTGCGTTTCTTTACCGTAAAAACGCAAAAAAAAAAACAGCATCCCATGCAATCCTATGGGATTCCGCAATGCTGTGCTAATGCTGCGGATTTTCCTGCGGCGGAATCGCATCGCAGAAAAATCCGCAGCATGCTCATTAATCTGTGGAATCGCGGCGATTCCGCCCACATAAGAATGCATTGTACTGCTTACTTTCTGCATGTGGCTGTGCCCACCATGAGAAAAGTAAGCAGAACATTTGCGGATGGTACCCACTGTCCAGAGGAGAGGAGACCGTGCTCTGGGTACCATATCCCTGTAAAAAATAGAATTAAAATAAAAAAATCGGGTTATATTCACTTTCCGATGTCCCGCGCAGCATCCCCAGGCTTCAGCGATACACGCGGCAGCTCCCGTTCCCAGTGATTGCATTGCGATGACCTTTGCTGACGTTGCGTCTCCCGATGCTGTAGCGGTCTAGCGAGACCGCGACATCATCAAAAGTCATTGCCGCAATGCATTACTGGGAACGGGACCTGCCGGAGCATCGCGGAGGTCTGGGGACGCTGCGCGGGACGTCGGAAGGTGAATATAGCCCGATTTTTATTTATTTTTTTTAACATTACATCTTTTTACTACTGATGCTACATAGGCAGCCTCAATAGTAAAAAGTTGGTCACACTATTCAACCACTATGTTTGACGAGTGTGACCAACCTGTCAATCGGTTCTCCAAGCGATGCTACAGATCGCTTGGAAAACGCTAGCATTCTGCAACCTAATTACGCTTGCAAATCGCTAGTTTTTCCGCAGGAAAATTGCGGGAGTTTAAAATGCGATTTTTTTTTTTTTTTTTTTTTTTTTTTTTTTTTTTTTTTTTATTTATTTATTTATTTTTTTTCCCTGCTCCACCCCCCCCCCCCCCGCGGAATGGAGTTCCAGAATTCTCGCGGTAACTTCCGCAGGAATTCCGCTACGTGTGAACCCAGCCTCAGTGGTAACGTAGTGGACAATATCTTTAATTGTCAATTTATGCATGTAGAGTGGATTACTTGTATGCAATATCTCCTATTTAATATATTGTAAACCCTATTAGTGTGAGAAATGGAAAATAGATTATAAGCTACATTTTTAGTTTTGTGGTAGGCACAACGTCTGTTTACGTCTTTTCAGAATATGATTATGCTTTTAAACTTGAGTGCAATAAGGCATTAAGTGTTATCATGACGATGTTGCTTAGTTCCTAATGTTTGAGGAATGTGTCAATGGGATCGACCCTCCTAAGCCATGTATATGGGCTTGCAGGACATAAAAAAATGAATAAAACGATACCTGCTAGCTAATATTTTATTAGAGAGAAATCAACATTTTTCTTAATATGTAAATGATCTCTTAAGATCTATGGGCCGGACACAGACCTTACTGAGAATCTTCGTCCGGAGCTTATTATAAATGAAAGACAGCGTTGCGAGTGTGAGACATGTAATATCTGACAGTCTGCTCTCCAGATCTACATGTCATACACTGGAAAGAGATCTATGTCAGGCCCATAGATTTTCAGTTCATTTACATATTAAGGAAAATGTAGATTTCTCTGGAATAAGACCACAGATCTCAGATACCGAGGTATCATTTTATTCAACTTTCTATGACCTACATGCCCATGTAGACGGCTTAGGAGGGTTGATCCTTTAAGTGGTGCTTATGTTACAGTATTCAAAATGTCTCTTACCATTGCAGACTCTATGATCTTATCAGCATGCTATCTTCAAGTAAAAAACACTTTACTCTATTATTCTCAGAGCAGACTTTCAAGGTTTTGTTCAATGGCATCTTATCCTTACATCCCCCTCTCTGTCTTTATTGTTGCATCCTTTTTCCAGTACTGCTGCCGGTAAAGCCCCTGTCACACATAGCGATCTCGCTAGCGAGATTGCTGCTGAGTCACAAGTTTTGTGACGCAACAGCGATCTCACCAGCGAGATCGCTGTGTGTGACACTGACCAGCGACCGGGCCCCCTGCCGGGTATCGCTGATGGTCTTGGAATGGCCAGGACATTTTTTTTGATCGCTGGACTCCCGCTGGCCAGCACGCATCGCTGCAGGAGACCAGTGAGCTGCCGCTGGTAACTAAGGTAAACATCGGGTTTCTAAGCGGCGCGCAGCACTTAGAAACTCGATGTGTACATTGGTTACCAGCGCTCTGGTGCAGGGAGATGGTAACCAAGGTACACATTGGGTTTCTAAGTGCTGCATGCTGCTTAGAAACCCGATGTTTACCTTGGTTACTAGCTCCCTGCACCAGTGCGCTGGTAACTAAGCGATGTGCGTCGCTTGTTACCCACGTGTTGCTGGTGCTGATCGCTGGTGAGATCTGCCTGTTTGACAGCTCACCAGTGATCATGTAGCGACACACCAGCGATCCTGACAAAGTAATATCGTTGTCGGGAACGCTGTTGCGTCACTATGTGTGACGGGGCCCTAAGTTTACCTATAAGTTTAGGCCCCCAATGACACCTGCATGCTTATGGTGCGTAAACCTGTCCAATCTAGACCTTTTCCTTCCATTGTGCTGATGGTCTCTATTTTTTGACCCAGACATCTCCTAATCTCCGGATGGAATTCTGAGACACATGTGGACAATAGTGACCAAATTGTCCTCAATGTTTTATTTCCCAGTCTTGTCCAAGTCTATGGTGTGGTAAGTCTGTTATTTTTCCCATCTCCCTTTTTGGACTTGTAGTATATCTTGACTTGACTTTATTCTCCATTCCTATGACAGAATTTTGTAAAACACGTGGGCAACTTTCTTTGTATAATTTACTTCCTCGCTCAAGCGATGGCTATACTTCCACAGTATGATCCTGTTTTGTCTCCCATGAATGAGTGCTGCTACCATCTCTCACCTCCCTGCCAGTCATTTTACTAGCTGCCAGGACATTTCTCCATCTCCACCAACATATTGTTGTCTACTGCAAAAAGAACTCTCCTGGATTCTTTCTCCAGAAGTCTATTCCTTAATTCATCGTTTTAACGTCTTCCTTCAAAAACTTTTCAACAATCCCTCAAAACTTTTACCCACTTTTGTAGCATAATCTTTTTCCTTTCTATTGTGTAGTGATTCAACATTCAGTAACCAGCCATCTTCAGCCTTTGTTTTCTCCTCCCACTCTACAACAATAAACTTATCTAGGCAGGACCTTTTTCTTTGCATAATGCCCTCTGAGAATGGGTGGCTGCACAAGCCCAATGGGTTGATTTTAAAAACGTATTTAAATTTTTGCATAACTCAAATGTGCCTTTTTTTGGTGGAGTTTTTTTTCTGGTTTATTACAGCAAAATTTTTACAGAAAAACAGCAATCAATTAAAAATATTACGAAAAAAAAACCACCGCTCACACACTTTTGGCTAGATTATTGAAGGATAGAGCCTTGAACTCTCACCCCCAGGACTTGAGATGTACGGATGGCACAATTCATTATAACCCAACTGTAATCTTGGAATTATTCTATGATATTTTTAGCAAATTATATAATGTACAAGATTCTCCCTCCACAGATAAGTCTGATAGAATTAAGACCGCATCATTTTCTATCAAAATTAAATCTTCCAACTCTCCACACTGAAGCCCTATCGTCTGAGTGTGACACAGGAGTAGGTATTGGACATATTGAAGGACCTCCCCTTGGGTGAATCCCTGGTTCCAGATGGGCTGACATACCTGTACTATAAATCATTTGCGGGGAACTCTCTCCTCATTTGGTAACACTCTCTAACTCTTTTCTTGAAGACTCTCCCATGTCGGATACGCTAACACACTCCTATTTGGTTCTTATCCCAAAACCAGGGAGGGACCCTTTGGATTGCTCAAACTATCGCCCAATACCGCTGTTAAATTCTGATTTTAAAAATATTCACCTGTTTATTGGCCAATAGATTGAACTGCTGGCTCCCCCAACTTATCAATAAGGATCAGGTAGGTTTCTTCCCTAATCGGCAGGAGGGAGACAACATTAAGAGTGGTCATAGACCTAATTGATGTTGTTAATAAGAGAATTACAGTCTCTTATACGAAGTATGCTTGTACTAAGTTTAGATGCAGAAAAAGCAATTGACCGCCTTAATTGGTCCTTTCTATTTGAGACACTGAAGGTTTTTGGCTTATCGAGTCCTTTTTATGACAGCTATTGGAGTATTGTATAGCGCTACTTCAGACTCTATTAAGCTTCCCTTTAACCCCTTAACGTCCATGGACAGACACAGTCCTTCATGGCAAGATGTCAGTTCCCGCACCATGACGGACAAGAGGTGCGGGGACCTATGCCGTCGGTCCCCGCACCCAGAACGCTGTGATTGGTCAGTCAATCTGACTGACCGATCACAGCATGATCGGGCAGGAGATGCTGAAATTTCAGCATCTCCCGCCCGGTCGGTGCAGGAGCTCAGCGCTGCCGGTGGCTGAGCTTCCTGCACTAACAGCCATGAACGGCGTCCGCGCCCGCCCCTGGCTGCTAACCCCCTGATTCCCGCGATCGGGTGCGACCGCAGAGTTCAGGGGGGAGGCAGGGGGTCGAGGTCTCCTTCTGCCTTCAGATCGGTGTCCCCGCACTGTAATCGCAGGGCCTGATCTCTGCCATGATGACCCGGGAGTTGTCATGACAACCCCCGGGTCATCCAGCTACGGAAAGCCTCTGAGACCATGCTCACAAGCTTTCAATATAGGTATAATACGTTGCAATGCTGCAATCCTCATACCACTTGGAAAAAGTGGAATAAAAAGCGATCAAAAAACAAATGGTAATAAAAATAGTATCATTGAATGCGCCATCTTGTCCCACAAAAAAATAGCCGCCATACAGCTCCATCAGCTGAAAAATAAAAGTTATAACTCTCAGAATAAAGTGATGCAAAAATTTTTTCTATAAAAGTTTGTGTAAAAAAAAAAAAAAAAACACGCCAAAACATAAAAAAATATAAATGAGGTATTGCTGTAATCGTAGTGACCCGAAGAATAAAGCTGCCTTACTAATTTTACCACACGCGGAACGGAGAAAAAAAAAAAAAAAATCCTGAATTGCTGGTTTTTGTTGATTCTGCCTCCACAAAAATCTGAGTAGAAAGCGATCAAAAAAGTCATGTGCCTGAAAATGGTACCAATAAAAACGTCAGCTCGTCCCGCAAAGAAAAAAGCCCTCACATGACTCTGTCGGCCGAAATATAGAAAAATCATAGCAACTCAAAATACGGCAATGCAAAAACGTCTTACAAAAAAGCGTCTTTTAGTGTGTGGCAGAAGCTAAACGTGAAAAAAGGTCATAAATCTCTGTAATCGTACTGACCCGAAGAATAAAGTCGCCATATCACTAATACCGTATGAGGAACGGCGTAAAAAATAAAACCAATTCACCTTTTGTGGATTTGTTAATTCTACCTCCCAAAGATCGCAGTAAGGCGATCACAGTGGTTTACCCCCACATACGGGGTATCAGCGTACTCAGGACAAATTGCCCAACAACTTTTGGGGTCCTATTTCTCCTGTTACCCTTGTGAAAATAAAAATTTGGGGGCCAAAAGATCATTTTTGTGGTTAAAAAATGATTTTTTTAATTTTACGGCTCGGTTATAAACTTCTGTGAAGCCCTTGGGGGTTCAATGTGCTCACCACACATTTAGATAAGCTGCTTGGGGGGTCTAGTTTCGAAAATGGGGTCACTTGTGAGGGGTTTCTACTGTTTAGGCACATCAGGGGCTCTGCAAATGCAACATGACTCCCGCATAACATTCCATCAAAGTCTGCATTCCAAAACGGCGCTCCTTCCCTTCCGAACTCTGCCATTCACCCAAATAGGGGTTTACCCCCACATATGGGGTATCAGCGTACTCAGGACAAATTACACTAGCTTATGGGATCCTGTTACCCTTGGGAAAATAAAATTTGGGGTGAAAAGATCATTTTTGTGGAAAAAATGACTTTTTAATTTTACGGCTCTATGTTATAAACTTCTGTGAAGCCCTTGGGGGTTCAAAGTGCTCACCACACATTTAGATAAGTTCCTTGGGGGGGGGGGGGGGGCTAACTTTCAAAGTGGGGTTACTTATGGGGCATTTCTACTGTTTAGGTACATCAGGAGCTTTCCAAATGCGACATGGCGTCCGCTCTCGATTCCAGCCAATTTGTCATTCAAAACCTCAAATGATGCTCTTTCCCTTCTGAGCACTGCCGTGCGCCTAAATATTGATCTTCCTCCATACATGGAGTATCTGTGTTCCTTCCACGGTGCTTCAATTCTTGTGAAGTACCTAAAGGGTTAACAGACTTTTTGAATGTGCTTTTGAACGCCTTGAGTGGTGCAGTTTTTAGAATGGTGTCACTTTTGGGTATTTTCTGCCATATTGACCTCCTTCAAATGTGATGTGGTCCCTTAAAAAAAAAAAAAAAAAAAAAAAAAAAAAAGGTTTTGTAAATTTTGTTGGAAAAATGAGAAATCGCTGGTCAACTTTTAACCCTTATAACATCCTGAGAAAAAAAAAATGTTTCCAAAACTGTGCTGATGTAAATTTGACATGCGGGAAATGTTATTTATTAACTATTTTGTGTGACATCACTCTCTGATTTAAGGGTACAAAAATTAAAAGTTTGGAAATTGCAAAATTTTTGACAAATTTCTGTTATTTTCATGAATAAACGCAAGATATGTCGAAGAAATTTTACCACTAACATGAAGTACAATATGTCACGAAAAACATCCTCGGAATCAGCAGGATCCGTTGAAGAGTTCCAGAGTTATAACCACATAAGTCAGTGGTCCGATTTCAAAATTAAGGCCTGGTCATTAACCTACAAAGTGGCTTGGTCCTTAAGGGGTTAATGCTTCTCCCCCATTCAAAATATCTAATGGGACCTGCCAGGGCTGCCCTTTATCGCCCCTAATATACATTTTATGTATGGAGCCTCTAGCAGCGATTAGGCAAAATCCAAACGTATCAGGGGTAGAGGTCCCCGACGAGGTTTAAGATTTCCTTATTTGCGGATGATGTCCTCTTAGGCTATGTGCACACGGAGTTTTTGCCTCTGCGGATTTTGTAGTGAAAACCACAGCTAAATCTACGGTTTTGCCTGTGGTTTTGCACCTCATAATTGATGAGGTGTGAAACTGCAGCGTTTCTGCACCAAACAATTGACATGCTGCGGATTGTAAACCGCAGCAAAACCGCGCGGAAAAATCAGCAGCATGTGCACAGCGTTTTTTTATTTCCATAGGAAATAAAGGTACTGTACAACGCAGCAAAATCTCCTGCGGACCCGCAGCTGCAGAAACACTGCGGATCCGCAGCAGAATCCGCACCGTGTGCACATACCCTAACCAATCTACATATTACACTACCTAATCTGATGGAAGTCCTGAAAAAATATGGAGAATTATCGGGGTATAAGCTGAACACTTCAAAAAACAGAGGCCCTCCCACTAAATATCCCCCCTGATGTTTTGTATCATTTAAAGCTAAATTTTAAATTCAGATGGAAAACTGAGACAATCAAATATCTGGGGGTTAACCTATCTTTCTCTTTATGGCAATTTTATATAGCTCCAATTTTCCACCATTTCTGAATGACTTATACAAGTTGATGGACAAATGGAAACCGCTCTCGCTTTCACTTATTGGCCGGATTACCTCTCTTAAGATGTCTCTCCTTCCTAAACTGCTTTATTTTATTTTTTATTTTTTTTGAGACCTTGCCAGTCAGTGTGCCCAAGAGTGAGCTTAAGTCTCTTCAGGCAGCTATGATGAGGTTTATTTGAAGTGATAGACGTCATCGGATCTCTAAGCGTGTCCTCGTCTCTCCCAAATTACAGGGAGGCCTATCGTTCCTTGATATTATTAAATATTATTGGGCTGCCCACCTTAGCAGAATCCCTTCATGGGCTTCATTTTGGGCATATAATCGAGAAATTGTGGTTGGCGCCAACTTCCCTACTATGGATAAATAGGCCCATTGTAACCTCGGAGCCCCTACTGATCCCTACTCGGTCCACAAGGGAGGTCTGGCTCTCATGTATGAGGAAGTTTGGCTTAGCCTCCCCTAACTCGCCTTTGATTTCATTCCTATTTCAACCCTTGCTGCCAAGTAGTCTGGAATATGCAAAGGCCCACCTTTGGTCGTCTTCGGGCTTGTTTAGAGTTGCAGATTTGGTAGACTGGGTCACGCTGGAGCGTTACACATTTGATGACTTTGAGTCAATCAGTACTTACAGATTAAACACTTTGCCCTTTCCCTTTTTGGTTCTTCGGGTGTTTCCCTACCGACTGCCTTTGAGAGGATTTGTTGGAGAGGGTCATTGACTAGAGGCTTAATATCGGAAATATATAAAATTCTGTGCTCTCCCCAGGAGGGCCGACCATTAAAACATTCCTACGTGTGCAAATAGGAGTCTATTCTGGGAAAAGCACTCTCACCACAAAGCTGGCATATCATCTGGGAAAAGGCGGCTAAAGCCCCCTTCACACATAGCGAGATTGCTAGCGATATCGCTAAAGCGTCACCGATTTTGTGATGCAACAGCGATATCACTAGCGATCTCGCTACATGTGACACTTACCTCCGACCGACTCCCCGCTGGATATCGCTCCGCGCGAGATCGTCCTGGTCCATTTCTTGTCGTCGGCTTCCTGCTGGCACCGACGAGCGACTCATGGATGCGGGAGGAAGTCGTCATCAGAGCTGCCGTCTGACAGGTAAGTAACGACCACCGACAGCTGCTACGTCGCTGGTGAGATCTGCCTGTTTGGCAGCTCCTTAGGGACCATGTAGCGATGCACCAGCGATCCTGACCGGGTCGTAACGTTGTCAGGATCGCTGGCGCATCGCTAAATGTAACGGGAGCTTAAGTCTTCTAATTTGCACCCTTTAAAAGGAAAGCCAGTATAAGATGCTAATGTTCTGGTATCACACTCCTGACCTCCTTCCCAGACTAAACTCCTCAATACTCTGCTGGCTCTGATGCGGGCATGCTTTATAATATTTTCTGGTCGTTTCCGGAGATTGAGAGTTTTTGGAGGGAAGTGAGATTATTGATCTCTAAGGTTCTTTATGCGGAAGTAGGGCTGGACCCGATCATATGCCTGTTACTTTTTACCCATCCATTTAGGGGTAAGATTTAAGCTAAATTACTCCTACACATTCTCACAGTGGCTAGTTGTCTGATCGCCTTCAAATGGAAGCAGATCTCCCCGCCTTCACACCTACACTTACTATATAGTGTTAATGGCAGTCCGAAGGATGGAATACATGACGGCGATTCTAAATGCGAGTGTAGAGTTTTGATTTGGTTTAGGCTCCTTTGGATTACTTTTGGGCTCAGAGACCTGAATAGACCACTCCTTGTACTCTTGGTACCCCTTTCTATTGGAACTCGCCCTTTTCCCTTCCCCCTCCTAGTGGTGTGTGTCTTGTCTTTCTGTTGGTATATTTAAGGATACATTTAAAATAACTTGTTTATGCCTTTGACTCTTCTACCAAAATAGGTACAATGTGGCTCTTATTTCTTATTTTCTGTATTGTAAAAGTTTTGTCCTGAATTATGTTTGTTTAAAAATTAACTTTAAAGGGAATCTGTCACCCCTTTTTTTGAGATATCATATAATGATATCATTCAATTGTGTGTCACATAAGGATTCTGTTTGTACTTTTGCTTCCCCCTGACCCCGCACCTTTCATGCATAAATACCTTTTTTATATCGGTTCAGATGTATGTAAACTGCCGCTGTCTGGTCCGCTGGGCGGGGCTTATTCACCTGCTCCCCCCTCCCTGTCTTGCTCTACACAAGAAGAAATGTGTAGAGCAAGACAGGGAGGGAGCAGTTGAATAAGCCCCGCCCATCGGACCAGACAGCGGCAGTTTACATACATCTGAACCGATATAAAAAAAGGTATTTATGTATGAAAGGTGCGGGGTCAGGGGGAAGCAAAAGTACTAAGAGAATCCTTATGTGACACACAATTGAATGATATCATTATATGATGTCTCAAAAAAGGGGTGACAGATTCCCTTTAATAAAGTTTTACAGTTTAAAAAAAAATCAATTGTTAGTCCTTGAACAAAGTGGATGTAGTATGCATGAAAAACTGACTATATGTAAGACAAAAATAGAGAAGATTCCCCCCCCCCCAAAAAAAAAACAAAAAACGTTTTTATATTGCACATTTGTTTTCTTCATATGTAAGTGTGAATGAGTCCTTGAGGTTTAGTGTAGTATGTTGTTTTTGACCTTTTAACAAGGTGTATTTTTCATCTACTGGTGGTATACTTCTTTGGACTTGACCGATATTTGGTCTTTTTTAGGTCCATCCAGTATCACTTCTGCCTTTTTAAAGCTCCAATCACTGACCTATTGCAAGTGTGATATCTTTGTTGATATTACACGATCCATGTGTAATGTAAGAGATTTCTACTTCACTGTTCGTGATAGTCTGCATTTAGATTTAACAAAAGAAAGAGAAACTGTAGCCAACACAGGAATCTACATCATTAAAAATAATAGAAGGATTTGAAAATCGTAATCCTTCCTTTCCCTGGGCAGGGTTCTGTTTCACTTTTTATCATGTTGTGTAATCAGATATAGTTTCACAAAAAAAAGGAAAAATGAATTATATAATTTTTCCTTTTGCAGCTAATGAAAAATGAGCCGTCTGGCCACGACACATTATTTACGTTAGCCTATTATGTTTAGTCTTTGAGATGTTTATTTAGGCTATGAAAAACAACACTGGTTTAATTGAATTACCCCTTATTTTGTAACATAAACTATGACCACTGAGACTTGATCATTCTGACACACAGGTCTTTAGAGTTGGCTTACCTTTTCCCAGCTGGAGTTGTTAAGGATGCAACAGATGCTGTGACTTTCATATATTTTCTTTACATTACAGGTACAGAAGTGGCCCAAGTTGATTAAATGTCCCATCTGATACTTGACATTTAGGATTGTTTTATGTGGACTTCCAAAAGTTCCAACTTTTTTTTCTTTTACATTTTGATCTTTTTAACTGGATGGAGAAAATGAACACGGACAAGCAAAAGGGGACAAGGCTCAGGAGAAGAGCTTGTGTTAAAAAGTAATCTTTTCTTTTTAAAGTCCTTGGAAAAGCCACTCATCAAAGTGGTGGCTTGGGAGGAAGGAGGAGTACATGGACTTGTTATGGTGCCGTTCTGGAGTGGAGCTAATACAGTAGGACAGAGGTAGCCATAAAAGGAAACGAGAGCGAAAAAGAAACAAAGGAAAAGAGGTTCGTGTTTTCTGTCCTTCTAAATTATGGAAATTTTTTGGAAGACGTTGACCTGGATATTGGGCCTTGTCATGGTTTCTTCACAATCTCAAAGGGACAGCAGACTCTCCTTTAGTTCTCAAGGTAGGGTTTCGCTTATAGACGTCAATTTTAAAAATAGTTTGCATTGTTGTTGAAGTAAAAGTATTTGCCCAATTGATGGATTTTCCCAAAATATGCTAAAACATGGCAGAATGAATAATGTATCACATGTACAGTTATTTAACTTTTTATATTCACAATTAATAGATCATGATTGGAGTATTTAAAAGGAATCTGTTAGGAAAATTTTCACTCCCCAAACTATTTATATGTGCACGTAGCTCTTTCAATGACCAGTCCAGCAATATGTTTACATGGTCAGTCTGTTCCTCCATTACTGAAAAATCAGTGTTTGAAATAGGTAAATGTGGCTGAAGAGTGTTTTGTGGATCTAAAGTATCTGTCATCCCACCTCTATTTCCATACTCCTCACCACCGACTCTTCATTGACTGATGGCTTTTTTGGCTGAAGTCTCACAGATGTCAGTCAAGCTTGAGGAGGCAACAGAAGCTTCAGATCTACAATTAGTTCTTCAGCCTCATTTTGAATATCAATTGAAACATGGAGGAATGGATGAGTCGGGTAAAAGTATAGCTGGATTCATCTTTGAAAAAGCTACATGCACAAAAATAATCTTGGGGTATGTGGGTAAAGGGGGGGGAAATGCTGTTAACAGATTGCCTTTAATTTTGACGTTATACCATTTTCTGATGTAGGGTGTACAATTATACTGCCCTATATTTTTTTATTTTTTATTGTAAGGCATGGATGACTTGTTTAGTATTTTAACAGTAATAAAACTAGTTGTTGCAATATTCTTTTATGTACTATTCCCTGTAACTTTCCTTTTCCTTTGCATGCTCCCTTTATGGATTGGCCTGGCTTGCGATCACAAAGGGGAATTCCTGTCTTACCTTGAACACTATCAACTGACGGTTCCTATAAGGGTTGACAACAGTGGGGCCTTCGTCAGTCATACTGTGAAGAATGACAAACACTCTCGGAAAAGGAGGAGTACGGACCCTAAAGATCAAGAGCAGGAAGTTTCTAAATTATTTTTTAAAATTTCTGCCTATGGCAAGCACTTTCACTTAAACCTGACTTTAAATACAGAACTGGTCTCAAAACACTTTACCGTAGAGTACTGGGGCAAGAATGGGCCGGAATTTAAGCACGATTTTATAGACAACTGTCACTATACGGGATATTTACAGGACCAAAATACCACAACAAAGGTGGCTCTAAGTAACTGCAATGGCTTGGTGAGTAGATCAATAATCTGTACTGCTTTTAATTCCTATGTATTTGCCTCTTATGAGGAAAGTATCACAAATAGTTTAGATTTTAAGAAGAGGTTGGCCATTATTTTTACATTGATGACTTGCCCTTTAGAATAGATCATCAATGTCTGATTGACCTGGATCTAACACCCCCGCCGATCAGCTGTTATCGGTGTCGACTGTGGTGGCTCTTGGCCGGAAGTACCTACTTGCCGAGCTAGTCCGTCTACTTGTAGTGGCTGCCACAGGGAACTACACATCCGCCTCCTATTAATGTGCAGTACCAAGCTACAACGATAACAGCTGATCGGCGGGGATGCCTTGACACCAACCCAAACGATCAGACATTGATGAAATATCATAAGGATAAGTCATCAGTGTAAAAGTAGTGGATAGCCTATTTGTTTTCTTCTACTGACAAAATTATAAATTCTATCATTTTTCTTTTGTAACGTTAGTCATAACCATTACCATAACAGTTTTCTCTGCTTCTTAAATAGCAAATTTGTTTAGTGTTTGAGTAATACTCTTACTTTAGAAGTCTCTTAATGTCCCAAAACGGACTAGAGTAAAATCTTCTAAACCCACTAATATCGGTGGAATCAGCCAATCTGATTTGTGTGTGTGGGGCCTTTTGACTCCACTGACAGATTACATTGGTGGAGATACAGGTAACTATTCGGCTCTTTGAATTTAAGTGCCTGATCCTTTTGTTCTCTTTGAGATAAGCAGCTGCCAAAGCTCTCTAACATCCGCTTTCTTCACTCTATCCATTGAAAACACATGAACGCTTGGCAAAGCCAAATGTTCTTGTGTATGGTGGATTTGGGAGAGCTTCCAAAGTAAGAACCTCCAGAACAAGAGACTCTATTGGAATGGTTTCACAGGTTGGGACCAGATATAGAAGTATAAATTCCTCCTTTTATATATACCTTTCTCCTATCAAATTCTTTTCTGGCTTTGTCTTAGAAAACTACCCCAAAAACTACAATGTTTTTGTACTTAAATGCTGTGTGTAAAATCATCATGTCTAAAGAAAAACACTTGACTGAAAATGGTCACCCCTGCCTAGTGTCCTTGCTACGTAAAATACTATACATCTAGGTAAACTCTGTTAGTTTTAATGGGCAAGAGGTAAAATATTGTAGATAGCGGCATTCACCTCTGGCACTTTAAGATAGCAGCTTAATTAGGGTAACATGCGAAGCGTAGACCTGGAGGAGAAGAGACAAGCAGGTCTATCTATACTTGGCATCACGATAGTCTCGTTTTCCTTTTTTTCTTTGTTTTGGGTCAACTTTGGAGATACTACTTCCTGCTACAATATATGTAGACATAAACATAGAAACATAGTTTTGAAGGCTGAAGGAAGACCTTATGTTCATCTAGTTCAGCCTATTTTTAATGCAGCTGTTCTGATTCGTTGATCCTGGGGAAGGCAAAAAACCCACAGAGTAGAAGCCAATTTTCTCCATAGGGAAAAAATTCCTTCCCCTAAGCTGGGTCAACCATCTACCTATAATATTATGTTATTCGTAACCTTCTATACTGTTACTATACTGACATGTTAGCAATGTCCGTGTTGTACACCTCTATGTTCACTAGTTCAACTTTCTATAATTGTAATCTTCTCTTGTGGCCGAAGCTCATCTCGGTGACAACAAAACAGCATCATCTTGCTGCAGATGGTGTCACTGTGCATCGGTCAACAATACAGCGCACTTTGCACAAGGAGAAGCTGTATGGGAGAGTGATGCGAAAGAAGCCGTTTCTGCAAGCACGCCACAACCAGAGTCGCCTGAGGTCTGCAAAAGCACATTTGGACAAGCCAGTTACATTTTGGAAGAAGGTCCTGTGGACTGATGAAACAAAGATTGAGTTGTTTGGTCATACAAAAAGGCGTTATGCATGCGCTGTATTGTTGACCGATGCACAGTGACACCAACAAGATGATGCTGCAGGTCTTTGGAGGTGGTCTGTGGATTGTCCTTGACTGTTCTCACCATTCTTCTTCTCTGCCTTTCTGATATTTTTCTTGGCCTGCCACTTCTGGGCTTAACAAGAACTGTACCTGTGTTCTTCCATTTCCTTACTATGTTCCTCACAGTGGAAACTGACAGGTTAAATCTGTGAGACAACTTTTTGTATCCTTCCCCTGAAAAGCTATGTTGAATAATCTTTGTTTTCAGATCATTTGAGAGTTGTTTTGAGGAGCCCATGATGCCACTCTTCATAGGAGAATCAAATAGGAGAACTACTTGCAAGTGGCCACTTTAAATACCTTTTCTCATGATTTGATACACCTGGCTATGAAGTTCAAAGCTCAATGAGGTTACAAAACCAATTTAGTGCTTCAGGAAGTCAGTAAAAAGTAGTTAGGAGTGTTCAAATCAAGAAAACGATAAGGGTGCCCATACTTTTGCACCGGTCAAATTTTGTTTAAATGCAGATTGCACATTTTCTGTTAGTACAATAAACCTCATTTGACTCCAGAAATATAACTGAGTCCATCAGTTATTAGATATATGAAACTGAAATAGCTGTTGCAAAAACCAAAATTGTTATAAAGAAAAAAGGTTAACATTAATAGGGGTGCCCAAACTTTTACATATGACTGTATATAATGGCCTTTATCCTATGTCATGAAGTTATCCACTTCTTGTGCATACTCATTGATTTTAGGCTCTTTTGTTTCATCTTTCCTCTTTATGTTCTTTTTGAACCACTTCAGATGGCTATCCCATCATAACAAATATTCAAAAAAAATGTTTTTTCGTGGTGTTAAGAAACCAAGATCCGTTTAGAATCCAAAAGTTGTGTAATGGTGGATATCGTTTGCCTCCGGGAATTATGTAGAGCTTGTTCGTCCAATCTAAGATTTAGGGATTTCCTAGTGATTGTGGGGGTTTTTTTTAATATATTTTTTTTTTTTTTTTTTTTAATACCGAGGATTGGACAAACATTTCTTGCTGCCCAAGTAAGAAACGGATGATCAGTGAATGGGGAAATGACTGCTGAATAAGCCTAAGCAGTTTGTAGTCCATTACCACGGAGACTTCTAGGTTTACATGTGAGCTGCATACATACAACAAAAGTATATTTTGGGAAAAAGTTGCCCGTGAAACAAAGTGCAGCAGTTAACGTATAGAAATATATATTTGCACATGAATATTGGGCTGACCTTTGAGTCTTGCAGATGTATTTTTAAGTGTTTCCTGGTATTTTATTGTTTTTAGGTTTATACCGACTCATTCATTTTATAAACAAATGATTTACAATGATGGATAGGAACACTCTGCCCTTTTTCTTCTGTCAGAGCATAGCTTTCACAATAGCTTTCGTGTGTCAAATGTCTTTTGCGGTTAAGAAGTTGGGAGCAAGTGCTGCTTGTTATTCGTATATTAAGCCCTGCAGATTTAGACATTTTTTTTTTTTTTCCCCCTGAACTTTGATACACATGCTTTTGTCCCCAAAATATGTTTATATTACTTGGGTATATTAAGATCCACTGAATGACCACTTTTTTTTAGAGGCATCCATCTAGTAGCACTTTGGACCTTTTTTGGCCTTCAGAATTGCAGCAATTCATCATGGCGTACATTTCCGTAGGTGCCTAGTGGTTTGCAGCAACATTGAGCCATGCAGACATGGTTGCCTTAGATTAGAGGTACTTACATGCTCTGAACAGCCTTTTCTACATAATCACAGAGATGTTGTAAAGCATTATGAATTGAGGACTACACGAAAAGGGAAACTAGCTGTCCTGTTCCGAGATTTAATCCATGACTGTACGATCTATGTTGTATGGTGCGTTGTCCTGTTAAGAGTGTTGTACTTCTATAGCGTAAACCGCTGCTATGAAGGGATGAACTTGGTCAGTCCTAAGGCCTTATGTCATAGGTATCGTAGGTCACAGGGTGTGAAAAAAAAAATACATTATGCCCACCATTACGCTACCTCCACCAGCCTGGACTATGGACATATGTCAAAATGGTTTCGTTGATTCGTGCTCCTTGCTCCAAATTGTGACCCTACCATTAACGTGATGCCACAGAAATCTGGATTCATCTGACCAGGCACTGTGTTTCCACTGCTCAATGATCCAATTTGATTCTCTTTTAATAACTAGAGTCTTGCTTTTTCTGCTTGCCTTAGACAGTAGTGGCACTTCAAGTGGTCATCTGCAGTTATGGCCCATCCATGTTGAGGGATAATGAGCTTTACAGTTGGACATGTTAGTTGGAACAATTAGAAACAACTCCAAAGCAGAAACCATTTTTCTTATTCCATATCACCCATAAACCAAGTTTTGAGGGGGGCTAGAGTGGCACAGGACGCTCTTAAATAACCATAGCACACAAGAGAAAAATAAAGAGCACAAAAGTTCCAAATACATTTTAAATCATAGTTTATTCAAGATAACAAATGAAAAGTTGATATCACAGGTGTAACACACAGGAACCACATGTATCGAAGTGGATTGGAGGGCAGAGAGTGGCAACACATCAGAAAAAAGTGCCAGTGCAATAAATAGATACGCAATAAAGGATGGCTGGAGAGGAAACACCACAGCTCAAAGCCTAATCATAAGTACAAAAATTAGTAATAGGTTAAAAAATGTTTTTGAATAGAAAGGCGAAGAGCAGTAGAGTAACCCCATCCAGTCATTATTAAAAATCCAAAAATAAAGAGAGCGGACATACAATTTATGTCCAGAAACACACGCGAAACGTGCGTTGCAGCTGCGCACACAGGTTTCCACAGTGGAGACAATGGGTAAGAGCTTTGTTTGGCACTCTCAGTACTGTTACCACTCTCTTATCATGTATCTATTTATTGCACTGGCATTTTTTTCTGATATGTTGCTACTCTGTGCCCTCCCATCCACTTAGATACATGTGGTTCCTGTGTGTTAAACCTGTGATATCAACTTTTCAACTTTGTCTTTAATTTGTGGTCATTTGTCTCATTTGTTATCTTGAATAAACTATTTTAAAGTAATTTGGGACTTTTGTGCTTTTTGTTTTTCTCTTGTGTGCTATGTTGTTGGAACACCAGCAATGAATTCTACGGAACTGCCCGTTTATTAGAATGATTCTTTACATCCTCCTCTTGCCACCACCATGATTCACTGTGGATATATTTTTTGGTGATGTGCTTTGTTGGTTTTGTACCAAACCTACTTATTACAGTTATGGCCAACCAGTTCAACCTTGGTCTCATCAGACAAGGACAAATTTTCCCACATGCCTTTGGCAGACTTGTTATAGGTTTTCGCAAAGCATAGCTTGATTTGGATGTTTTTCTTTAGAAGAAAAGTGTCATGGTCTGTATGTGAATTCTGGTTTAGTGCTGTAGGGGTTAATACCTTTGCCCTCTCTCTGGTTCTGAGAGGGCTTTAAATAGCCTCATTTGAACTCTGTCCGTTGTCAATGATACTCTTGACCTCGGCTTAGATCCTGACCCCTGTGTATCTGTGGATACTGTCTGCCTGTGTATGTTTGCTCGTGTATGACCTGGTCCATTCCTATTTCTGATATTGCTGCCTGACTCTGTACTTGCTTTGCCTGTCCCTGACTTTCTGTTCCATTGCTACTGCCTGTACTGTGCTGCTGTCTCATGGTTCCAGACTCTGTCTTGCCCCTCAAGTACGTGCCATCTCCAGGCTTAGACCCACACTTGCCCAGCTACTCTCTGGGCATCTCTAGTCCAAGCGCCAGTCTCCGGAGCGCCGGGGCTCCTCTCGCCCCCCCCCCAGACACTCCCCCAGCAGTCACGTGCTTCATGTCCTGTTTGCCGGAAGCATGCATCGCCGCCGCCCCGCTCCACAGGTATCTTTGAGCATAGTTTGTTCTATTCAGGACACGCGCACTGGCCCAATGAGCAAGTGCAGTGCGGTGTTCCTGACAAAAAGATTTCTGTCTTGCCATTCTACCCCACTGGCCTGGGATATGAAGACTACAGGAGATTGTGTGTCATGTGCAGTACACAACCTGCACTTGCAAGAAATACCTGCTGTTCCTTTAATGTTGCTCTAGGTCTCTTGGCAGCCTCCCAGACCATTTTTTTCTTGTCTTTTTATCAAGTTTTGAGAGATGTCCAGTTCTAGCTAATGTTGTGCCAAATTTAATCCACTTCTTGATGAATGTCTTCACAATGTTCTATGGAATATCTAATGCCTTGGAAATGTTTTTGTACCCTTCCCTTGACTGGTAATTTTGAACAATGACATCCCTTTACTGTGTTGTAAGCTGTTTACAGCTTTAGCTGCAAAATTCATCAAAGAAAATGTCAGGAAAATCCTACTAGAACAGCCAAACTTTGTGTTGCGTTAATCAGAATTCCTGTAAATTATGGCAGCCGTGTGCCGACTACTATTCAACATGAGTTTAAATGTGATTGGCTAATGCTGAACACAACCACATTCCACCCCCAATTGGGTGTTCACACTTCTGCAACCACATTGTTTTAGTTTTGTTCTTTTTATTCCCTGTACCTCTAGAGGTGAGAGCAATGACAAAATGCAATTTTAAATTTCTTTTTCTTCTCTTTAATATCTTTTAGAAGCGGCTAAAAAAAGAAAAAAATTGTTAAATTTAATCTCCTAAAGTTTTGTACATTGTTATACTTTTTTTTAGTGTGATGTCCTAATTGTAAATTGGTTTTAAACTATGGACAGGTGTGACGCTAATTTTTTTCTGTTTAACAAGCAGCCATGTTTTCCTAATCCTAGACAACCCATTTAGGGAAAGCCGTTGGTTTTTGGCCATCTTTCTGAGATTACTTTGACAGAATTGCATGATGGACAGTAGTCAAGTACGTTTACAGTACGAAGGGGGGTAGTATGTTGTGTTTCAATGGTGAGTGCTGCGTAACAACTTTTTTTACTTTTTATTTGCCAGGTTTGAGTTGCTAATTACACAAGCTGTTCTTTCATGTATAAGAACTCGCAGTTGAGCTGTAGATTTCCTTTCATTTGCACTCGCGGGGAAAGTACAGCATTAAGTGACATCACTTATAATGTTAAGGGCTCACTTAGATAATTGCCGCGCTTTGAACTTGAAATGGATTGTAGAAACGTATACTTTACTGCAAAATAAACACTCATTACAGAGTAAATAACACGGCTTTACCATGTTATTTTTTTAATCTTTCCCTCAAGGTAGGACTTTCCTATTTGTAGAATTGTGGTTGAAAATTTTATAATCCACTACTTCTGTATCCCACATTTCCTCTACTTGTAGGTTTTTCTACGCACAGATGACTTTGATTTATATGGTTATGATGAAATCTTTTTTTTTTTTTTTTTTGTTATACTTTTTTCTGTTTATTTGTGAAAAAAAAAAGGTTTTCAAAGCTATAAAAAGACTGTGTTGAACATGCACACGGAGGCGTTGCAAGTGTGTTGTGTTTTTTTTTTTTTTTTTTCTTTTTTTTCTTGTTTTTCTTTATTCTACCAGACTTTGTAAGAAGTCCACAGGAAAAGAATGTGCCTATAATCATGACTCCCATAGACTGACAACCACTGTTCTTCTGCTGGTTGGAGGCCCTGTGCGCGTAGACCACACTTTTTTCGTAAGGATAGGGGGGAGTAACTATAGTGTGTGCAGGGTCTGTCGTCGTACCCAGACTCTGATCTCTTTGGCTCATATGAGAAGGTCAATAATGTTGATGGTGTGTGATGGTTGGGGGGGATTTGTTGAGATTTTTTTTTAATGGGTCCCATGAACTGAAAATTAGTCTACTTCTTAAGGAGTTATCTTGGTTTATTCAATAACCCAAACCCAGGACTGTCCTATAGCACCAAGTGCAGCCCTCTCTTCTTTCCCATTCAACATTTTTTTTTTTTTTTTGATAAATGTAGGAAGACAAAGGACAATTTCTATCCTTGGAGTTAGACAACAGCTTATCGACTTGTGTCATCCGAGCTGCCATTTCTAATAGAATGCCAATTCTTAGCAAGGGTTTTTGGTTCGGTAAAGTTGATGTCCTGCCTTTTTAAAACAGATCATTAGAATTACGTAGATTCTTGGGAGGTCCAAATCTGCTCTTCTATCAATCTGTTTGACTTTGAAGGAGCTGTGGTACCGTACCTGGTGCTGCAATTTACAAGAGTTTTTTGTAACATTAAAGTGAATGGAAATGAGCTCCAATAACTGATACATCCACTACTAACCGTACAAAGATGTGGTTTACGAGATAAGGGGAGAGGATTAAAAAGGGGCACTGCCCAAACAAACCACAGCGGGAACCGAAAGTGATGCATGTGTCCCCATGGCAGCCAGTGTACCTGTCGGCGTCTGCATCTTGTGCCCAGTGACGTCAGAGCAATACAGTTGTGGCCAAAAGTATTGACACCCCTGCAATTCTGTCAGATAATACTCAGTTTCTTCCTGAAAATGATTGCAAACAAATTTTTTGGTATTATCTTCATTTAATTTGTCTTAAATGAAAAAAACACAAAAGAGAATGAAGCAAAAAGCAAAACATTGATCATTTCACACACAACTCCAAAAATGGGCCAGGCAAAAGTATTGGCACCCTCAGCCTAATACTTGGTTGCACAACCTTTAGCCAAAATAACTGCGACCAACCGCTTCCGGTAACCATCAATGAGTTTCTTACAATGCTCTGCTGGTATTTAAGACCATTCTTCTTTGGAAACTGCTCCAGGTCCCTGATATTTGAAGGGTGCCTTCTCCAAACTGCCATTTTTAGATCTCTCCACAGGTGTTCTATGGGATTCAGGTCTGGACTCATTGCTGGCCACCTTAGAAGTCTCCAGTGCTTTCTCTCAAACCATTTTCTAGTGCTTTTTGAAGTGTGTTTTGGGTCATTGTCCTGCTGGAAGACCCATGACCTCTGAGGGAGACCCAGCTTTCTCACACTGGGCCCTACATTATGCTGCAAAATTTGTTGGTAGTCTTCTGACTTCATAATGCCATGCACACGGTCAAGCAGTCCAGGGCCAGAGGCAGCAAAGCAACCCCAAAACATCAGGGAACCTCCGCCATGTTTGACTGTAGGGACCGTGTTCTTTTCTTTGAATGCCTCTTTTTTTTCTCCTGTAAACTCTATGTTGATGCCTTTGCCCAAAAAGCTCTACTTTTGTCTCATCTGACCAGAGAAAATTCTTCCAAAACGTTTTAGGCTTTTTCAGGTAAGTTTTGGCAAACTCCAGCCTGGCTTTTTTATGTCTCGGGGTAAGAAGTGGGGTCTTCCTGGGTCTCCTACCATACAGTCCCTTTTCATTCAGACGCCGACGGATAGTACGGGTTGACACTGTTGTACCCTCGGACTGCAGGGCAGCTTGAACTTGTTTGGATGTTAGTCGAGGTTCTTTATCCAACATCCGCACAATCTTGCGTTGAAATCTCTGGTCAATTTTTCTTTTCCGTCCACATCTAGGGAGGTTAGCCACAGTGCCATGGGCTTTAAACTTCTTGATGACACTGCGCACGATAGACACAGGAACATTCAGGTCTTTGGAGATGGACTTGTAGCCTTGAGATTGCTCATGCTTCCTCACAATTTGGTTTCTCAAGTCCTCAGACAGTTCTTTGGTCTTCTTTCTTTTCTCCATGGTCAATGTTGTACACACAAGGACACAGGACAGAGGTTGAGTCAACTTTAATCCATGTCAACTGGCTGCAAGTGTGATTTAGTTATTGCCAACACCTGTTAGGTGCCACAGGTAAGTTACAGGTGCTGTTAATTACACAAATTAGAGAAGCATCACATGTTTTTTCGAACAGTGCCAATACTTTTGTCCACCCTCTTTTTTATGTTTGGTGTGGCATTATATCCAATTTGGCTTTAGGACAATTCTTTTTGTGTTTTTTCATTTAAGACAAATGAAATGAAGATAATAATACCAAAGAATTTGTGTTTGCAATCATTTTCAGGAAGAAACTGAGTATTATCTGGCAGAATTGCAGGGGTGTCAATACTTTTGGCCACAACTGTATGACTGAGCAAGATACAGAAATACTGAGAAATGACTGGGATGGGGTGCACATGTGTACTGGTCTTCAGCATCTATAGAAAGTTACAGATATGGGTATACCTATTGCACCTTTTTTTTTTTATTTCAGCTTAGTGGCTTACCACTAGAGATGAGCGACTATTTTCAATATTCGGTTTGGATTACGATCGCCGTATTTGCAATATTTGTCGAACACCATTAGTCAATGGGAGTACACATGAGCGAATATTTTCAGAAATGATCATCAAACAAAATTGTCACGAATATGGCACTAATATACGGCACACTCGGATTCGGCGATCGTTTTCCGAACATATTTGCTAATCTCTACTTACCACTAAATATTAGTACAAATGTTACATGTTCAAGGATGTAATATCAGCATTATAGTCTTTACCGGACTCAACAGCAGTAATCCCTATATTATATTTGTTAGAAAACATGACCGGAACTTATTTTACATACATTAGATATATCAGAAGTTCCAATAGCTGCACCATATCCAACAGGTATATAATTCTATCAAAGGGGGCTATCATTTTAAGTCTGATTTATGTAATCTAAATAGCAGTGGCAGCGAACCGATGGCACATGCGCCATCTCCTCAGGACTAGAAGACTGGGGGGAGGGGGAGCGACGGAGTAACGGGTTACAGGAGGCAGGAGCCCGCGGCTGCAACTGCCCGCTGCTAAAGACAAATGAATAGTCACTGCACTGGCAATGAATATTCATTTCGCACACAGTTTCAGCCACAGCGGTCTGCTTCCAGCAGCTGCCCGTGTGCCCGCTCATTAAGGTAATGCATATTCACATCTCTCCACTCCTATAGGCGTGGAGAGACGTGAATATTCATTACTTTAATGAGCGGGGACATATGATCGCTCAGCCGCAGATGCTGCTGGCACAGTAAGAAGATGCTGCGAGGGCGCGCAGGGTAGGCAAGTAGGATGTTTTTTAATGCTTTTCTCATGGGGGGGCCCATGCATGCAAGGATAGGGATGAGGAACCATGCATACCAGGACAGGGATGACGAGCCATGCATACCAGGATGGGGATGAGGAGCTATGCAGACAGAGATGGGGATAAGGAGCCATGCAGACAAGGATGGGGATGAAGAGCCATACATATTTAAGGAAGGAAAACTGGCTGTGGGTACCTATGAGACACAGGGTCCGGAACTGCCGAGGCCGCGTCCAGTGTTGCAGAGGGGAAGGAAATGGGAGTCGGAATGGACCCATGACCTAGAGAGAAGGGGCGTGGTAAGCAAGGGGAAGAGGGAGGGTCGAGCATGGGAAAAGGCAGAGGGTTCCTGCCATAGAGAAGAGCGAACAGGGACCTGCTGCATGCTGCAGAGACAGACTGCAGAGCGCAGTAGAGACTCCCAGATACCAGTGAGTGTGCAGAGACTGGCACCGAGGGAAGTGTCACGGCGCAGCTATCCAGGTAGCAGTGGGTGTGCTGAGTCGGTTGCCAAGTGCAGCATTGCGGTGCGGGCCTCTAGGTATTGGTGGGTGCACAGGAAGGTACACATGGAGTAGAGACTTGTATAGAGCTTTACTCTTCTTCGGCTCTGCGGTTCAATGGACTAGGGGCTCAGCGGGCAAAACTGGTGACCACCCGCTGACGCCAGAAGCAGGACTGTGTGTTAGGCGGGGATGCCTGAAGACGCTGCAGCGGCCTCCGCTGGCATCCCATCACCCATCATACTTTAAGCGTGTAAAGGACAACAGAGTCACGATAAGTTGAACCTGATAAAAAGACTGCGTTAAAATAACCCTTACACTCTTAGGCCTCTTTCCGATACGTGTGGTGACAGTTTTTACACGTACCGGAGACACATACTCACGTAGACCCATTCAAATGAATGGGTCTGTGCACATGTCAGTGTGTTTCCACGGACCGTGTGTCAGTGGGCAAAACACGCTGACATGTCCGTTTTTTGCCATTGCCACGGACGGCAAAACGTCCCGCACATGGAGAACACACATTGATGTCCTCCATGTGCCCTCCAGCCTAAAAACAGCAGCCCACACCTGTGAGTTTTGCTGGGTTGGTTCAAAAACATAGGGGGAAACCCACGTCGGGTTTTTCATTCATTCTCCTCTGCTCGCGCCGATCGCCAGCAGAGCAGGGGAGAATGACAGCAGTGTTCAGCACCTCCCACCGGGGAACAGCACTTACAGACGCGCTTCTTCCCCAGCGGCCTTCCGTGTGGTACTGATGCGGCACACGGTTGCCACACGTGCTGCACGTATTACACACACGGACATCGATATCTCCGATATCAGTTTTTCCGGTGCCGGAAATATCAGGACATGTGAAAGGGGCCTTAAAGTTGTTTAACCCCTTTTGTGTTAAGTAAACCACACCAATGTTAACCCGTGCTCAGCGCCTCTTTGTTACTGCATCCTTTTACCTGCTTTACACATACCAGGACAGGGATGAGGAGCCATGCATGCCAGGATGGGGATGAGGAGCCATGCAAACAAGGATGGGGATAAGGAGCCATGCATAAAAGGATAGGGTTGAGGAGCCATGCATACCAGAATAGGGATTAGGGGAAATGCATACCCGGCTTATACTCGAGTCATTAAGTTTTCCCAGTTTTTCGTGTCAACATTAGGTGCCTCGGCTTATACTCGGGTCAGCTTATATATGAGTATATACGTTTTATTTTTGTTTGTTTGTTTTTTTTTTATGTGAGGCCATTATACTGTACGGAGCACTATGTGGAGTCCATTACACTTTATGCAGGACTATGTGGGGGCCATTAAACTGTATGGAGATCTATGTGGAGCTGTTGTACTGTATGGAGGACTTTATGTGCCTGTTATCCTGTATCGAGGGGGTGTGGTAATTACAGTTGGAGAATCATACTGTGATGGGGTCACCATTCTTTGTTGGGGGTACAGTAGGGTCATCATACTGTGTGTGGAAGAGTTCACTGTGGGGGTATCATACAGTGTTTGGGAGCACGTTTCTTTGCATCATACTTTATCTGTTTTATTCAAGGTTTTTTTTTTATCCTTGGTTATTACATATGTAAATTAGGCCATTGGACCATATGCTTTTTACTCGTGTTACACAACATATTATATTATTCCAGTTTAGCTTTTTATTTGATAAGGAAAAACTTCCTCAATTGTATACATTTTTTTAAACAAATATCAAGGTTGGCCTGCAACTTTCTGCAAGCTTTAACTTTGGTCCTCTGTGTATTTGAGTTTGATATCTCTGCCTTTGTGTTTGTTCTCATCATGATAAAGGATTAAGGCCCCGTCTCACATAGGGAGATCGCTAGCGAGATCGCTAATGCGTCACCGATTTCGCTACATGTGACACGCAGCAGCAACCGGCCCCCCTGCTGGATATCGCTGATCGTGCAGGAATGTCCTGGGCCCGAGAACCGACATCAGGCTATTGCGCCTGAGAGTGTAGGGAAGGTGACCTGATGGATGGACAGACGTGTCAGAATAGAGAAAGGAAGGTTTGCACAGTTTAGACAGGTGTCAATTACTACAGTGGGGAAACAGCTGAGAAAGTGTAGTGGACGTGCAGTAACTTGGGTTGACCATTAGAGGGCAGGGAAGAGTGTGAGCAAAGGACTTGACATCAGCTTAGGAAACCGTTGGTCATGGGGGGGCGGAGTCACAGGGATCCGGAATGATATAAATTTGACAGGAGGGTTCCAGAAAGTTCCAGTCCCCAGGGGGAGCTCCAGTGACAGGAGGACTACAACAGTTTGCGCACTGTTAGGAAAACCAAACCAGAGTGACTGAGGAGAGAGAGAGTCAGGGGGGTGGTCCTGACACCAGAGTACCGCAGTATAGACGAGGCACTGAGGTAAAGCATACCGTATTGAGAGAGAGACGACTGATCAGTAAAAGTGCTGTTGGTTTATGGGCCTAAGGCGGCCACAGTGACGGATGTGACAGGAGCGTCGAAGCGTGAAGAGGGGACGGTGCGTAAATGTACGTCCCCGGTGTAAAGTACGATGTGCAGGAAGCGGCCCTGGAAACGGAGGGCCGATAAGTGAATTGAACTGCGCTGTACTTTGGAGGCCGTCAGGCGGACGGCAAGAGAATGAACTTGGACCTGTTGTACCCGAAACTTGCCTCATCTTGTGTCTGTACGTCACTGCGCGGTATATCGAGGGACCACCCCCCAGCTCAGCCCACCAACCCTACACGTGTTCCAGAGGCCCCAGATCTCACCCCACAGTGTGTTATGATGTATTCACACTGCGGGGCTGGAGCCTCAGGCGGCGCAAAGGGGCATGACGAACGGATGGTAGGCGGCACCCAGACACATGACAAGGGGCATGATGGACGGATGGTAGGCGGCTGATACAGGGGGACACACCATACCTATGGGACACATTACAGTTACGAGGAGCTATTTATAAAAGTCGATATTTCAGCGTTACTAGGGGTCAGAAACAGAAACGCCACCTTCACAGAGTGCAGCCTTAGTGTTGCTGAAGGTGGCTCTTTAGCTTAAAAACGCCCTGGGGGGGTGACAGGTTCCTTTTAATTATATATCGGGATCCAAGGGGTATCGTTTCTCCTTGCGGAGAGTGAAATGATAAGCATGCTCCTCTGAAGTATGCAAGTTCTCTTCAGAGAAGAAGAGGACTAGAACTCTAGTGCCTCCTATAGGAAGTAGCAATCCTAGTTCTAGTGCTCTTCCTCTCTTAAGAGACAATTTGCATATTTACCAGAGGAGCATTGCAGTTTAAAAGTCTTCTCATACTCTGCTTGCTTGACATGTCAGTCTCTGCAAGGAGAAACGATACCCCTTGGATCCCAGTTAGACGCCTCTAACACAGCCAAACCAGATCTTACTCTTTGCACTGATGAGGGGCAATACTCTGAAACGCTGTCTGCAAATTGAGATTTTGATTTTGGCCTTTTATCCTAAGTCATGTGACAAGGCTCGTTAAAGGGTCTACATTGACTTCTAGGATTACTACTTCCCATAGGTGGCACTAGAGTTCTAGTCCTCTTCCTCTCTAAATAGACAATTTGCAAATCTAATATACAGTATAAAGCACAATGTATGTGTGTATGTCCGTGATTGGCATCTGCACCGTTGCAGCTACAGCCACAAAATTTTGCACAGTCACACGTCTCGACCCCGAGAGCGTCATAGGCTATGTTGTGAGGTGAAATTTTAACCCCGTGTGTTCCAGTTCACCAAACAATTTTGCTCCTATCTACATAATGGGGAACAAGTGAAAGGAAAAGTGATGGAGGCAAATTGACAGCTGCCAGATGTGAACAAGGGGGACTTAAAGAATGAGAGCGATGGCGCCAAAGAGTATATACCGTACAGTTGCTGAGGTGGGGCCCTGACATGGGATACTCACCACACACGGGGATATGAGCACACACACAAAATGCGCCACACACTACCACGTGCTGCAACACATATACCACCCTCAGCACACATTTCACCACACATACACCAACCTCGCCACATAAAAGTCGCCACTCAAAACTCGCCACGCTGTCCCAGAGCTGTTTAAAAGATGAAAAATGAGCTGTGATTGGTTGCTATCAGCAACAGTTTTCTTTGTAGACAGTTGTGGTAACTGAGGCCTATTATTCTTATCATTTCTATGGTGTTATCGTCCTTCTGTAAAGCTGGAAATAACACAATTTATTACCGTGCCAACACAGACCACCCTCTGACACAGACTGCAGGGGGAGCCCCGTATCACACAGGATAGGATTAGATACACGGCTCGGCAGTCAGTATCACACAGAATAGGATTAGATACACAGCTCAGCAGGCAGTATCACACAGGATAGGATTAGATACACGGCTCAGCAGGCAGTATCACACAGGATAGGATTAGATACACAGCTCAGCAGTCAGTATCACACAGGATAGGAATAGATACACGGCTCAGCAGTCAGTATCACACGGGATAGGATTAGATACACGGCTCACCAGTCAGTATCACACAGGATAGGATTAGATACACGGCTCAGCAGACAGTATCACACAGAATAGGATTAGATACACAGCTCAGCAGACAGTATCACACAGAATAGGATTAGATACACAGCTCAGCACACAGTATCACACAGAATAGGATTAGATACACAGCTCAGCATTCAGTATCACACAGGATTAGATACACAGATACACATGTTTATCAAAAGGCTCTTGAATGAGTTGAAAATAAAATACTATCAATACTTGGGTAATCGTTAAGCTAATTTGTGTTGTAAATCTGTAGTGTTGAATATATGATGTGAAATGTTTTTGTGTGCAATATAATCATTATAATTTGTTATAACTAACCACAGTTGGTTACTATGCCCAGGCAACGCCGGGCTCTTCAGCTAGTAATTATATTAACACCCACACACCCAGTTGTGTAAAGGTGTTTGCCCCTTTCCTGATTTCCTATTCGTTTGCATGTTTGTGACACTTAAATGTTTCGGATAGCAAAACAAATAAATTAGACAAAGATAACACAAGTAAATATAAAACGCAGTTTGTAAATACAGGTCTTTATTAAGGGAAAAAGAAATCCAAACCTACAGGGCCCTGTGTGAAAGTGATTGCCTCCTAAACCTAATAACTGGTTGGGCAACAACTTCAATTAAGCGTTTGCGATAACTGGCAATGAGTCTGTTACAACGCTCTGGAGGAATTTTGGGCACACTCATATTTGCAGAATTGTTCTAATTCAGACACATTTGGAGGGTTTCTGAGCATGAACCGCCTTTTTAAGGTCATGCCACCGCATCTCAATTGGATTAAGATCAGGACTTTGACTAGGACACTCCAACATCTGTTTTTCTTAAGCCATTCAGAGGTGGACATTCTGGTGAGTTATGGATCATTGTCCTGTTGCATAATCCAAGTGCATTTCAGCTTCAGGTCACAAACAGATGGCCGTACATTCTCCTTCAGGATTCTTTTTGTAAACTGCAGAATTCAAAGTTCCATTTACCACAGCAAGTCTTCCAGGTCCTGAAGCAGCCAAACAGCCTCAGACCAATACACTACTATAAGAGTTGGCATATAGTAGGGTATAAATTTGAATTGTAGCTTGTTTTGCATTATGCAGTGATATTAGACAAGTGCCTCTATAAGACAGAAACCTGTATTAAAAAAACAAATACCACAAACTCTAAAATCGTGTGTATACAAAACGCAGCTAAAACACCAGCGATCATAGAAACGGGATGAACCAAAGATTCCAATTCAAGCCCATTGGATGTAATGTATTTAAGGTCCGTTTCCATCTGGATTTAAATTGGGCAACTCTCTGGCTAATCCTACCCCCACGAATGTTATCAATTTGATCAATGCCTCTGACTCTGAGAAATGTGCTGTCGCATTGATAGTACAATTTAAAATGTTGTGGTAGAGTTTTCAGCGTGGATATGTCCGTGTGGTTCAGTGCTGCTGTGATTCCGTTCATGTGTTACCTGACATAAACTTTGAGTTGCCGTTTGGGCAGTCCAACGTAGATCATAGCAAATGGACAAGTGGCACAATAGAACACAGATTTAGATGTACATGAAATATTTTTTCATCTTGTATGTTTTAGAGCCACTGGAATCACTGACCGTATCACACCGCTCGATGTTAGGGCACGCAACACGTCGGCCGCGCGGAACACATCCACATCTAGGAGTAGAAATATCAAGAAAGGTGGTTTTAGTCTCTCAAAGGTAATGACTGCGAACAAGATAACCTCTTAGTTTCTTAGGCTGGTTTCACATTTGCGTTTTTTAGCTCTGGAAAAAAACGCACACCTGCGCATGCGTTTTTTCCCCTATATTTAACATGGGTGCGCATACCTGCGCACTGGTCAGCGCATGTATGCGATTTTCATGCGCTGCGTTTTTTTGGGGTGTGCGTTGTGATTTTCCAGACGCAGCATGTTGCATTTTTTGGCCCTGCAAAAAAGCGCATGCGCACATATGCGCACGTTTTGCGCTAAAAATGGCCATTATAGCCTATGGATGCGCATATGTGCGCACTGGCATGCTCATGTATGCGTTTTTTTGCATATGCGTTTTTTTTTTAACCATGGAATTTAGGGGTTTGGGTTAGAGTTAGGGTTAGTTAAGGGGGTTTAGGGTTAGGGTTAGGGTCAGGGTTAGGGTTGGGGTTTGGGTCAGGGTTAGGGTTAAGTATGGTTTTGTTAAGGATTAGGGTCATGGTTAGGGTCAGGATTAGGGTTAAGTATGGTTTTGTTTAGGGTTAGGGTTAGGGTTAGGGTTAGGGTCAGGGTTAGGGTCAGGATTAGGGTTAAGTATAGTTTTGTTAAGGGTTAGGGTTAGGGTCAGGGTCAGGGTTAGGGTCAGGATTAGGGTTAAGTATGGTTTTGTTAAGGATTAGGGTCAGGATTAGGGTTAAGTATAGTTTTGTTAAGGGTTAGGGTTAGGGTCAGGGTTAGGGTTAGGGTTAGGGTTAAGTATGGTTTTGTTAAGGATTAGGGTCAGGGTTAGGGTCAGGATTAGGGTTAAGTATGGTTTTGTTAAGGGTTAGGGTCAGGGTTAGGGTTAGGGTCAGGGTTAGGGTTAGGGTCAGGGTTAGGGTTAAGTATGGTTTTGTTAAGGGTTAGGGTCAGGGTTAGGGTTAGGGTCAGGGTTAGGGTTAGGGTCAGGGTTAGGGTTAAGTATGGTTTTGTTAAGGGTTAGGGTCAGGGTTAGGGTTAGGGTTAGGGTCAGGGTTAGGGTTAGGGTCAGGGTTAGGGTTAAGTATGGTTTTGTTAAGGGTTAGGGTCAGGGTTAGGGTTAGGGTTAGGGTTAAGTATGGTTTTGTTAAGGGTTAGGGTTAGGGTTAGGGTCAGGGTTAGGGTTAAGTATGGTTTTGTTAAGGGTTAGGGTTAGGGTTAGGGTCAGGGTTAGGGTTAGTTAGGGTTTAGGGTTTGGGTTAGGGTTAAGTATGATTTGGTTAAGGGTTAGGGTCAGGGTTAGGGTTAGGGTCAGGGTTAGGGTTAGGGTTAGGGTCAGGGTTAGGGTTAGTAAAGTCATGGTTTGGGTAGTGTGAGGGGCCACCTAAAAATGTTGGAAAAAAACGCAAACGCATAAAAACGCTGCGTTTTTTTCATGCATGCTCATAAAAATGCTTGAAAAAAACGCAGCAGTTGTATGCTTATGTATGCGTTTTTTCAATGCGTTTTTTTGCGGGAAAAATGCGCTGCAAAAAAAAGCAAGTGTGAAACTAGCCTTAGAGTATCGTTTAGTGATACTCAATTCATCAGGTAAAATCTTAGTCGGGTCTTTTTTTTAATACTGGCAAAGATTTTTCCAGACATTTCTTCATTTGGAAGAATTGCGAATGATAGTTTGTGATAAACGTCACCTGTTCATTAGATGTGACATCTTTTTGCATAACAGGGTCTGATATGACAAGTGTTTGGCCCTATGGCATGCTTGTTTCTTCATATGTCTACTTAGACTGTGCTCGTGGAATCTTTGCTTAAAGTCACCTGCTTGCCTTTCAAAGTCAGTCAGTTGCACAAATTCTACAAAGATGGAGCAAATTGTATCATTGACCTAGGATGTGAAGAGTAGGCATGTAATAACAGGTTACTGCAGGTGGACTTCCTAAACATGTCTGTATCCCATTATTTCAAACATTGATATGTGATGTGGATATTAGTCATCGTTATTCTAAGACGTCATAAATTTATGTTGAGATTTGTGGGGGTCCCTGCAGATCAAGATGTCATCGATGTATTGTGGCCAAAAAAGAACGCGGTCCATCGATGCCTGTTGATCTGACTGGAAAAGGTCACCCTCCCACAGCCCCAAAAACAGATTGATGTAGGATGAGGCAAAAGAGGCCCCCATGACTGTTCCCTTGGGGTGCAGGTAGAAGAACCCCTTAAAAACAAAAAAATGAGTTAATGTGACCCCTAATTCCAAAATCCGGGAATTTATGTTGGATGGTAAATTAAAATTAGACCTGTCCTAAAATAGTTTGGTGGCTGCCAAACCATCATCGTACTTGATATTGGTTTATAGGGACTTGATGTCCCCTGTAACCACCCTGTGTCCATGTGTTTTCCTCGTCTACAGCCTATTTTTTGTGCCTCTGGTATACTCTCTACACTGTCCATTGCATATCTACATAAATGCCTAACCTTCCCTCCTGCTATCTCTAATACTGAAAAACAGGAGAGGTTGTAGTGAAAAACTGTCAGAACTAGGAGTCCTGATGGATGCTGATTGGCTGCAGCAATAAAGTGATATTGTCACATGTTTACTGGGGGAACATCGCTCTCAGATCAAAGTAAGGGCTGTTTCGGGTATCCGTGATAATCAATCTGATGTCTGATCACAATGCATGGGCTGGCCGATCATCTCCTGACCCGAGTATGAAAAGTTCATATTTTTCTGTGAGGCTCTCTCGCTCTGATTGGGAGACATCCCGCAAGTCCGTGCTTTGTGATACGACATTGGACCGATTATCACGGACATCTGAAACAACCCTAATGGCGCTGGTCTGGGAGGGTAAGTAGTCATTTTTTTTTGTTGTTGTTGTTTTATGCTGCACAGTGGATTCAGTAATAAGAGGTGGTTTTCTAGTAAACCACCCCTTTTTAAAAAATGTTATAAAAAGAACAAGGTTGTTGCTTTTGTTGTGGATGGATTTACTTTTGGTTTGGGTAGATTTACCCCTGTGCATACTGTGGTCTGTCCTAATTAGACAGAGTCTTATTGAGCGCTCAAAGAAGGAAAGACGTCAGACTTGGTTGGCAGCAATACCTCCCAGCAAAACTCTGGAAGTTTATTGAATATACTTGGTTTTATCAGTTGTACAGAAAAGGAGTGGTTACTCATTAACATAAAGGCTTTACTTCTTAGCTAATTGGTCAGTTTTAATGCATAAACATATATGGGCGTCGACCTAAGGTGACTTAAGCGTCAGATGATATACTGCTCTTTGTCTTACAATGTCAGCAATGTTCTGACATCGGCTGGCACATCTGGCCTAAACTTCCTCTTTCTATGTCTGGGACAAGGTTCAAACTGTGAATATGTATCTGTGCGCAGTATATATGAGTATATAGCAGTATATATCCTATATAAGAGTACATGAGTATATAGCCTATAGCAGGCAAGTGAGATCTATATGAAATACATATATATTTCCATAACACTTTAACTCCCTCATAAGTGGAATCCATATGTTTTCACTTGAAGGAGACATGTTGGAAACACCAATGAAAATTCAGGGGGATACCAGACTGATGCGTTAAGACTAGACCTTAAACCATGACTAAACTATCTAGTCGAAATGCGTCGGTAACATGTATATAGAATAAACGTGGTTTTATTATCCCTTCTGCGCTGGGAAGTTTTTCGCTTTGCTTTCCTTAAATCAGGTGCAAATCTATATTATTTAAATTGAGTGTTGAGCTGCATAGGATCTTTTCACTTTTTTTCTTTTTCTTTTATTCTTTCTCCTAGTTCTAATGTTAATGTGTGGCTGTTATCTACCTGTTCTATTGAAGCTGGTACCATACTTTACATGTACACATGCCGGTGACCCATATTTCCGACACTGCTCAGCCAGGTATCTGTATTAGTAATCCGCCGGAGGAGCGTAGCTTGTAGAGTGATTGACTGACTATAACCCCACAGCTCATTCTGTGTATACCGCTTGTTCTAGAACAGGATATTTGGCTTAGATGCCTAGTGTGCATTGAATAAAGGAATAAAGTCCTCAGAATCAATTTATAGGTTCCCCAGGCTGATGAGGTTAACATGGCATACTGTGTGCCATAATCCTCTTAAACAGCGGCACCTTTTGGAGTAAACTGTATGCTATTCTTGGGACTTAAAGTCATGCTAAAATTGTCATGTGTTGAAAGTATATTGCCGTTTACTTAATGAGCGAGGCACTGCATTAAAATTGCTTAGTGGTGCGTTCCTAATCCTATTTAGCACGTATTTTTGCTTCCTTTCTCTTTCATGGATGACTCTCCCCTCTATAGATTTCTTCTCTCTTCAGATTAAATGTTTTGGTTACCATTCTAATCTTTTATAATTACATTTGAGAGATATCTAGAGTTAATAAATCCAAAAGTTAATTAGTGGTTAAAAAATAAAAAAAAAACCTTGATTCATTGGATTACGGCCATGTTCCCACGTAGCGTAATTTCTGTGGAGGCTTTTTGTGCATAAAACCTGCCATCGCTTAACTGTCTGTACGCAAAGGAGCTGTCATGACAACTCATGCATTCAAAGAGGTTGTCCACTGCTTTTACATTGATGGCTTATCCTTAGGATAGGTCATCCTTGTCTTATCGGCCGTGGTCCGACACCCCTCAGCTTTTATCGGTGTCTGTGTTGGCCGCCAGCCGGAAGTACTCGCATGCCAAGCTGATCCGTCTACTTGTAGGAGCCGAAACTTGGTATTGCACATCCGCCTCCTATTCAAATCAATAGGAGGATGTACGGTACACTGCGGCGGCCGCTACAAGTAGACGGAGCAGCTTGGTAAGCGAGTACCTGCGGCCGCTGCCGAAGCCGATGACCGGTGATGGGAGTGTCGGAAACCGGCCGATCAGACCTTGATGACCTATCCTAAGGATTGGTCATCAATGTAAAAGTAGTGGACAACCTCTTTTAAAAACGCTGTTGAACTGTGCAAATTGGAGAAAATGAATGGAAAAAGTTGTGTTTTCAAGTGCAGAATATTTTTTTTTCTGTAATAAAAATAAGGCATTTAAAAAATGCTGCACCAAATAGTGTGAAAAATGGAGCAAGAACGCAGAAATCAGAGAAGATTGTTATGGAGTATTTTAGGGTGGATAAAAACACAGTATTTATGCAGCGTGTGAATATAGCCTTTGAGTGCAGGTGGAGAGCACTGTATAACTCTGACCGGTTCTGGCCATCATTTTTTAGGGATAGCACTTGTCCCCATATTATTTTATGGGGCCATGCACATGTCCGAATGCATAGAAGTTCAATTTTGTTTTTTTCATATTAAAATATGTTATAATGGACAACTCTCACCTAAAAATACACTATAAATATAACTACGCCATTATCTATACCATCTTAAGAAAAACGGTCTTTATTCCCACAGCAACCAATCGGAGTGCAGCTTTTATTGTTTTAACAGCTTCGGTAAATTGTAAGTTGCACTGTGATTGGTTGCTATAGGTGACAAATCTAGGTTTTGGAGCCAAGAGAGGACACGTAGGGGGAATATATCTATAATACATAACAGGATGAAGGATTAGAAAACATTTAGACAGGGCGGAAGAGACTGCGAAGAATTCCATTTATTGATATAATATTCAAAACTATACGCAGCTCTGCCCCTGTGGCCACTTGCAGATTAAGGAGCAATCGGAGGAGCAGTGAGGCCACGTTCACACGCTCAGTATTCCGTCAGTTTTTTGCCTCCAGTATTTGTTAGCCAAAACAAGGAGTCAGAGGAAAAGTATAATAGAAACACGTCACCGCTTCACTGTTCATCACCCACTCCTGGTTTTGACTATATATACGGAGGTAAAATACTGACCAAATACTGACTGTGTGAATGTGGCCTAAGAAATGACATGAAATACAATTTCTAATACATTCTTGTTAGTGTATTTCTAAAAGGAAACATTACAACAAGTGGTACCTGAAATACTATACAGACAGAGCTGACAAAAACTGAGACCCCGTAAAAATAAGCGGGGTTTAATTTTTTTGTGTCTGTATATACTGCATCTACCGTGTGTGTGTGTGTGTGTGTGTATATGTGTGTGTGTATATATATATATATATATATATATATATATATATATATATATATATATAAAAAATATATATATATATATATAATGAGTTACAATCAATTCTACTTATTTTTTTATGACTTATCAGTAGTTTTTGTGTGAAAATGTTGTTTCATTCACTACGTTATTATAAAAAAAAAAAAAAAAAAATCTAAGAAAAAAATT
Organism: Dendrobates tinctorius; assembly: GCF_039654945.1. Taxonomy (NCBI): domain Eukaryota; kingdom Metazoa; phylum Chordata; class Amphibia; order Anura; family Dendrobatidae; genus Dendrobates; species Dendrobates tinctorius. Next base: position 24,672,689 of record NW_027361751.1, read on the forward strand.
TGAGGTACGGAGGCTGAAAAAAGGCTCATAAAAAGTTAAACTGATTGCAGTGATTGGTGCAAAAACCCTTTTATAAATAAGAGGAAAGAGGTCCTCTGTTCAGGACCCCCATCTCTTAGAGCAGAGATCATAGCACTTGTACAATGATTTCAATGAGAACGGTGTAATGCCATATTTCTCCTGTGGTGGTGCTGTAGGAGAATTGATCACTTGTGGTCTGGTTCCTCCACAAATTGATTAGCAATCAGTTAATCATTATGCAAACATTCATTTAAAAAAAAAAAAAAAAAAAATCGCTGGGAACCGGAAAATTGATTTTATTTCCTGCTTACTGAGCAGGTCGGTCTAACCTGTCTTCACCCCGATTCACTGGTGATTTTCTCTGTGGTTTGTATGAGGGGCGTGCTGGAGTCACTCTCCTGATTCGTGAATAAGTGCGCGCCTTGTAATGAATCGGAAGCGGTAGACAAGCGGTGTGCGCCTTTGTGTGCTACACCAGAAATCTTACTCCTGTCACTGACTGGTGTAAGATTACTGGTGCAAGTAACGCCACGGCTAGTCATGAATTGGACAAGGCATGGCATCACGCCCGTGTCTTATCTACTCCTATTTTGGCACAACTCGTGCCTTATCTACTCCTATTTTGGCACAGCTGGGATAAACTGGTGTGAAAACACCAAAAAGTCGAAAAATTCTGTGAGTTGCACCAAAATTTTCCAACTTTTCAAAGAAAGTTACCTTAGAATTCTGGTGAAGTTGCTTTGAGTTGGGCTTCTGGGTTTAGTGCTTTTAGCATGCGTGTTTGCGCATGCGAGGTATAAGGTGTCTGGGTCGTATTGATGTCATGTTGATTTATAGGTGGGATGTTTTCTGCCTCTATTAGTGGATGTTGCTACACAGTTACTTGCTATAAAGGAAGATTTTTTTATGAAGGTATAAAAATTTCAGGGTTGCTTTTTGGAATAAATTTATGTGGATCAGTAAAGTTGGACTCTGCTTACATAATTCAAAATAGTTAGCTCTTTAATGGATGTAGTTGTAATTTTTTATTGATTTAACATAATTGAGACACAAAACAACCCGTGTCTTATTTTTAAATCATTGATTCTTAAAAGCTTGGCAGACTTCTGTGTAATCTACAATGGGTGCGGGAAGTATTCAGACCCCTTTAAATTTTTCATTCTGTTTCATTGCAGCCATTTGGTAAATTCAAAAAAGTTCATTTTTTTTCTCATTAATGTACACTCTGCACCCCATCTTGACTGAAAAAAAACAAATGTAGAAATGTTTGCAAAATTATTAAAAAAAAAAAAAGTAAAAATGAAATATCACCTGGTCGTAAGTATTCAGACTCTTTGGTCAGTATTTAGTAGAAGCACCCTTTTGAGCTAGTACATACAGCCATGAGTCTTCTTGAGAATGATGCAACAAGTTTTTCACACCTGGATTTGGGGATCCTCTGCCATTTTTCCTTGCAGATCCTCCCCAGTGATGCATACAAAGGGCCCAATTTCTGAAGGTGTTTTTGGCCAGTTTTGCTTTTGCGGCATAAAACACCTTCAAATGTCAGAGATTTTAATGCAACTCATAGTCGCTCAAAAATGTAGATATTCTTTGCCATTCTTTAGCCAGTCTTGTCCAGCTTCTCCAAAGTGGGCAAGACTAGGGCGGTGTATGGAGAAGCCCGTCTAATTAATCAAAAGTTTCTCCACTTTAGTGAAATAACTTACCCCAGAATATTATCACGTAAGATTTCTGGCATGGGCTCACACCAGTTGTAAGATGCTCCTAATTCATCAGGTGGTCTGCGCTTCTTAATGAATTGGGCGCATCTTGCTTCAGTGATCCTGTTTATGAAGACTAACGTGCAAAACACCAGTCTTAATGAATCGGGAGCCATATGTTGCGATTGGCCATGTGCCTGAAAGCTCCTCCAAATCACGGCTGGCCAATAGCTGCAGAATTGGGAAACTTGATTTGCCAGTTGGCCATCACAGTGGACAAAGTTCTGGCTACATGTAGCATGCAGCCAGTTGTCGTGTGTTTGATCTCGCCCTAAGGCCGGGATTACACATGCGAGAAACGCGGCCGAGTCTCGCATGTTAATACCTGGCAATACTGCCGGCACTCGGATCGGAGCGTGCGGCCGCATAGCAATACATGGAGCAGCACGCTCCGCTCCCGAGTGCCGGCAGCACCGTGTTTCTCACATGTGTGATCCCGGCCTAACACTTTTACTGACGATCATATGTGAGACAAAACAATTAAAACTAATCAAAAAGGCAAAAGGCTTCTCTAACTGTAACCAGGGGTCTTCACCTTTATAAATGAGGAACTGTGCAACCCCCTAACCTAACAGGCAAGTGTACAGACTGAAGACCCAGTGTAACAAGACAATCCCAGCACAATGGTAATATAAATGGGATACAAAACTAGAAGATCAATACACACTGAAAATCAAGCAAAATACAACCTAGTAAAAGGTGATCAATTACAATAATTAAGTGATTCTGTCACCTCAAGGGTTTCTCCTCCTTCATCACGAGTCTTGGTCTTTAGTGATTAAGTGAACATTCATTAGATAGTTCAGGAAATAAAAAGAAATATATATATATTTATTTTTTTTTTACAATCATGAGGCCATCAACTCTGTGCGAGGATGAAATAAGAAGCTTTGGCAGTATCTGTATAATGACGAGGATGTGGGATGAAAAGTTAACTAAGGGAGCAGTCTGTTTGCTCCATACGCAGCGGTGTGATTAATGCATTGTTCTGCAATGTAGAAAAATGTAGAAATATTCACATTTACGTTACATTTCCCAGACGTCATCAGCTCTAATGCAAATAGCACAAGTCTCTCCAGTTTGTCTAAATCCTTTTCCTATTCTTTTCCATCCAAGCATGGCGTAATCGCTACTGAAGATGAAGAGTATTTTATTGAGCCTTTAGACAACATAACTGAAAACTCCAATCACTTTAACTCCGAAAGGGGCCACCCTCATGTTATTTACCGAAAATCCGCCATCCATCAGCGACATTCAAGCACCCAGGGACACTGTGGCGTGAAAGGTAAGAGATGTGTTAGAGGAGCTGTCACTTTTCACAAATATTTCAGACCTGTCAAAGAATAGCGAAACCAGAATTGAAGTGCATGAAGCAATGGTTACGGTACACACAATTATTGGTTGTATTTTAGAAACTGCACCAAATACCGTATGTCCATGGGCTACGTCTGTTATTGCACTTCAGTCTCATTCACTCCAACAGATCTGCGCTGAGATACTAGACCATGCCCATTCATGTGTGCCACTGGTTTTGTAGAAGAAGAAAAAAGCAGATTTTTTTTTTTTTTTTTTTTTTTAATAATTTTTTTTTTAGACTCGTAACACCCCTTTCTTTTGGCTATTTGCTGATCTGATAATGACCTTATCAAGGTTAGGAGACCCATTATTATACCCCCCCCCCCCCCCATTAATGATTCTTCAGTTCAGGGTGTCCATCTCTTGGGCGCAGTGAAGAACCATTATAAAGAGCATTTCTGTTTCTTGAGGATCTCTCCTGTCCAGGATTACCCAGCCAAGCCTTGATTTCGATGGGCACTGGCTATTACCGAATTTCCTCTGTGTGGGAGCTACATAGAAATTACTCAAGTTTCCAAACAGGCTGTAGCTGAATGCTTGGGGGTCCCAATAGGGGGCATTGCATGACTTGTAAAGTGCAAAATAGTATGGGTTGTTGGGTTGTCCAAGGTACACAACTCCGGTAATCTACAAATATTGAATAAACCTTTAAAGCTATTGTCCAGGACTATTTTTTTTTTTTTTGTCACTATGAGCCTAAAAACAGGCAGGTAGATGCTAACCGAGACACCTACCTTCCTGCTCTACATGGCTCCAGCTCAGAGCACTCATCGTCTCTCCTACCGGCGATTTAGCTGTTCCTCGTCAACAGAGCATCTCTTCTGCCAGGCTGCTCTGTCAAGGGGGCGTTACTGCCGACGTCATGCCGATTGACGGCTGGCTCCCCGCAGTTAGGGAACGAGAGGCCTGCTATCAGCTGTCCCCAGTGGAGACATCTTCCAGTTCTACTGAACATATCTCTTCTACTCCTTAGTGAGGTTTAACAAAGACTCGGATAGGGTCGAAACGTTGTCTTGCTTCCAATTATTGGCTTTACCCTGTGCTAACTTCTCTGTACATGTAATAAACATAGACACTTTTGCAACTTGACAAAATTTGAGTGCGGATATTCCTTCCCTTGACTATATTGGACTTAGTCCACGTTCAGCCTGCACCTCCATCCTAGAAGAGTGCGTATCGTTCTCTTGTCCAATCAGCATGACGTTGGTAGTTGCACCTCGTCAACAGAAAAGAAGCCATTGCTTTGTTGACGTGACATCGGCAGAAGCCGGAGAACCGAAAGTAGGAGCGATCTGTGGCGGCAGAGATCGGCATTGAGCACAATAGGCAGTTAGTAGCTTTCTGCCTGTTAATTCTTAGCCCTGTTGTAAAAAAAAAATGGTCCTGGACAACCCCTTTAAAGATGAGATTAGATTAGTTTACACACTAGCTGTAGTATTGCTCCGGCTCTCGTCTGGTTTTTTTTTATAATGAGAATAGAGGAGGAAGAAGTGCTCTAATTGCTTTCAAATATACCAGAAGCTCTTTAAAGGCTAAAGAATTCACCGCGATCCTTCATAAGTTCCAGCTGCTCTGTGAAAGAACGCTAATATGTATAAAACCTAATGGACAAGGGTTTGTAAAAAGCATAGCTTGATCGTCACTTACTGTCCACTTTCTGGCTGTCCTTTTCTACCAAGACAATCAATCTGTAGTCCGCAGTCATCTTATGGCTCCCAGAGTGCATTACATTCACATTTGTGTTATATTGTAGGTGCTAGAGTGGAGCAAAATGTTCAGGATTTAGTAAGCAAGAGAGGCGTCCAGGATGCCGCGCTCAGGGTGGTGCCCTGTGTGACCGGCATGTAGGACCGGACTGGACGCAGAACCAGCGCAGTGCAAATCTTTTTGGTGAATCCTCTAGCAGTTAAATTTTTAAATTGGGCCTACCTGATAAAGGACTAAGGTCGGAGTCACACTACAGCGAGATATGGACGAGTCTCGCAGGTTAAAACCAAGCGGAGCGGAGCGTGCAGCTCCATGTATTGCTGTGCGGCTACACGCTCCGCTCCGGAGTGCCGGCGCCAGAGCTTGGTTTTAACCTGCGAGACTCGGCCGTATCTCGCTGTGTGTGATCCCGGCCTTATATTGAAAAACTGTAAGCTTTTTAATAAAAGACATACCCAAAGAATAATGATTGATGCGATTAAAGTTGTTGAAAAGTGCTTAGGCTGGTTTCACATTAGCGTTTTTTTGGGCAGCGCATCCGTCCTGCGTACCTATGTTTAACATGGCGTACACATGGTCTTGCGTTTGTCTGCGTTTTTCGTGCGCATGTGTTTTTTCAAGGTGTGCGTCTAGTTCACGCTCGACGCAACCTGTTGCATTTTTGGGTCCTTCCAAAGGCGTCAAAACGCATGTGTTCGCTTGCGTCATAACGCATTACAGTGTATGGGAATGCAGGCATGCGCATGGACATGCGCACACCTGCGTTTGCGTACGCATGCGTTTTAAGAGTAAACATGGCTAGAAACTGATTAAAGCGGATGCGCATAAAAGACGCAAACGCATGCCAAAACGCATGTGCGTTTTGGTATGTGTTTCTACTTGCACACGATGCGCGAAAAGACGCAAATGTGAAACTAGCCTTAAAGGGGATGTATAAGGAAAATAAAGTGGGAATTTTTATAAGGAAGATGCAGTCCTCATCAGTTAAATCCCCAAATCCTGCTCTGTCTGAAATGTATGACCCTATACAGTACGTTACACAAATCTATGTATGTACGTTTACCTTGTATCCAAACTTTAATATAAAGGATGCAATGGCTTTGGCTGCTAGTAGTAATTCATGTCTGTTATATCTAATACAGTTACTTTGATTCCCAGAAGATCTTACAGGGAACCCCAAGCCTTGGTGGCTAAACCATACATTGTCCACCCCTACAACACCTTCAGATAATGACACGGAAAATGGTCCTCGCCGGCAGAGGAGATCGGTCAGTGTTGAACGATTTGTGGAGACGCTAGTGGTGGCTGACAAAATGATGGTGGGGTATCATGGACGCAAAGACATTGAACACTACATACTGAGCGTAATGAATATTGTAAGTTTGACCCTTTCATCTACATTTTTATGGAGTGTAAGTCACATTATTTTAGAATCAAGACCTGTGTCGTAGATGCCTTTTTTCCCAGCTAAATTCTGGTTTCATAGATTCTGAAGTTCGCACTCCAACCTGTAAAGGGTTCAGCTATTTATGTTTCATACTTTCTCTCTGAGACATAGACTCTCACTTTTGTTAGCTCTCTATGACATATCGGAAGATAATGGAATGCAGAATTTGTTTTTATAACTGCAGTACCACTACCAAACTTATGAGGCGCTTTAACAACTGTGGCCATTCAGTTGTGCAACATTTTATAATGCAAATAAACGTAGGTATTCTGCCTAGATGTAACTTGAGCATTGAGAATCGGCCGTGTAGTAAAATTTTGTTGAAAGGATCTGTTGCCAGAGATGAGCATGATGTAGGGGCAGAGACCCTGATTCCAACAATGTGTCACTTACTTGGCCAAGTGATATATTGTTGATAAAATCAATACTTTATCTGCTGCAGATTTACCAGTTCTCTGACTGCTGCACTGTGTAAAACCCCGCCCACACCGCTGATGGGCAGCTTTCTGCCTATGCACAGACTATACAGAAAGCTGCCAATCGGTGGTGAGGGCGTGGTTGTGCAGAGCTCTTGAATATGAAGGACTGCAGGTTTTCTTGTCTGTCTGACAAAACAGTGGATTTATCAAAACTACAGCAAGCAGCCCAATAAGTGACACATCTCTGGAATCAGTATCTCTGCCTTTACACTATGCGGCTTTTAAAATAGGTAGCAAAAACCTGGTGACAAAATACCCTTCAAACATAAACATGAAGTGTTCTATCCCATAAATATAGAAGTAAAACCAAGTGCATACCGATGGTGCTTTATAATGTAATGATCCTGTTTTTAAGTGATGGAGTAAAGATTTGGAAAGTTTCCAGTTAAGTAGCTGACGTTATCTTTAACTACATCTTGAGTCTGGCCGCTCTAATGAGCAATGGCTGATTCTGAGCAGGACCCCTGCTCCTCTACTCGTCTTCTAAGTGTTGCTTACATTACCTGTTTGTTTCCTTTTGTCATCCTGACTCCTTTCTATTTTGCTGGTTTAGTGCTTGAACGAACACTGATGTCATCAAGTAATTGTATAATGCTCACTAGCCGCCAACTCGTGAAAGTCGTCTTCTACTTTTTGTGTAGGTGTATTCAGGGTGAGATGTACCGAGTGATGAAAGGAAATTGTATGATGAGAAAATGGGTTCTTTGTGGTCCCTCAGATCTCTCCATTGTTTTAGGATCAGATTGATCTTTCTTGTCCTTTCAGTGATTTTTATTCGAATATGTTGTACTTCACTATAATGTGATTATTCTTTTATCACTTACTAGCCTTTCAGAATAAATCAGCTATATGTGGCAGGGTGACTTGCTGAGGATTATGCTCCCAACACAGATTACTGGCTTCATTTTTCTGTAGGAAAAGGGAAGGGTGGTTTGATTGCAATGAAATTTCTCATCTTATAGTATGTAAGCTTCTTCAGGTCCTGAAAATCTCTTGTTACCGTCTCATTACTTTGCTAGATTGTTGGCCTGATTATTTTGCAGTTTGTAAATCAGACCGTGTTTGGCTCAATTAAAATTCTATAAGCAATTATGCAATTCTATTTTATTTAATTGCATGTCATATAAAAGATTTGATTGATTTTCATTTATATTTCCTTTTGCTTCTGCAGTCTGCATGTATGACAATACATTGCATGCTGCTCATTGCTGTTCAGTTTTAGTTGACACGCATTCTCTCTATTGGTTTAGTCTCCATCTTTTCCTGTCTTCTTCTGAATGTGAATCTAAGATCATTTATGATCATGTAAAATCATAATTGAACTTATAGTTTTGTTCAGGAAAGGACCGCAGGGCATAGAAAGCCTGGGTGTTGGGATTGACAATAAAGGCATCAAGCAGCATGCTGTGTATTTTAACACATACCAGCTGCAGAAGCAAACATTTTGATAAATCCCAGAAATATTGTTTTCACATAATATATATGCAGTGCCGCAATACAGAGGAGTCTACAAACAGCTTTCAAACTCATCATTAAAACCGCAGCCCTGGTCAGATAAAAGATGAGATTTGATCTAGTCATTGTTGAATAATTGTTGTCTTGACATACGGCATTGTCATCTAGAAGGACAGACTTCACAACTCCGAAAAATAAAACCACTGTCTAAAATCTGTAGTGTATGAAGTATTCCCATTTTACTCAGACCTGATGGATGGTTCACATTTTGGGAACTTCAGTTACAAGGAGGGAAGGTGTTTTGCTTTTTGCGATTTATGACATCCCCTAGAAGTAAGTGGATAGATGGTCTACTTCTCTGAGGTTGACCTGTATGTCTTGAAAATAGAAATATCCATATGTGTCCATCCAGACGTACGATTATATTCCATGTGCGAGAAAAACAGCCTGATGATGATTATTCTAGTTTGAGCAGAGTTTCATCAGTTTTTCTCACAAATTTTTCACCACCTTTCCAACCTGACAGGCCGTGAAAATCATGGTGCACTCAGGTGGCATCCAAGTGCGTCTGATTTTTTTTTTTTTTTTCACTGACCCATTGAACTTGCTATGATGATTTTAATCCAACATTTCCCATAATTTGTTTGCAGACCTCTCGGTCTATGAAAACTTATGGGGCATATGAATAACCCCATAGAATATCACAGGTGCTATCCGTGAAAAACACAGATGGCATTCATGCATGGAAATCGGACGTCTGAATGCGCCCTTAGTGACACCTGTAATAAGTGCATATTCGTTGTGTGAACAATTTGCTAGTGATGTCATTTATGTTCAGCCATTATTCTTTGTTTCATTGTTTCACTGTCTGACTTTGTGTCTATTCTTCTTTTCTGGAGGTCAGGTTGCCAAACTTTACCGTGATTCCAGCCTAGGAAACGTTGTGAATATCATAGTGACTCGATTAATAGTCCTCACGGAAGATCAGGTAGGAGATCGTTCACATTGGTCTCTAATTAAATGGCATTATCTTGTCTAGATAGGAAAGTCTTACAAAAAGATGACCAGAATTAGATTTTCTTCCAATAGTCAATAGCTGTAGTCCTTTTCGCTCTGTGGTTCTAACAGATATTTAAACTTATAGTTAACCATTTGTGTGTTTTAATGTATTTCATTGTTTTTAAAACCTGTTTCCTGCAGTCTATGTAATTATTAATAAAACCCATTGCTATAACTGCCAAAATCCACAGTGCCATATTTGCAATTGCCATATTTGATCATGTTACTTTAGGTAGTTTCACTAAGACTTAAGTAAAAGAAAACAAAATGCTAATTAAAGAAGAACTGTCATGTCCCCAAATGCTATGAACCTCACAGATATGGGGCTAATCTGCAGATTAGTAGCGTTCTAATGCTGTCTGTCTGGTCACCATATTGAAAATGCAGCTAACAGGAGAAAATGTACTTTTATTCCTCCTGGGACCCGATGGCTTTCAGTCATAGAGGCATGCCCGGAACGGCTTTAGTCACCACTCACTGTAAGCGCTTTGATTGACAGATCTCCCTGCACAAGTGCGCTACAGAACGAGCTGTCAAAGTGCTGGGGCTTGCTTACAGCCAGTGATCACTGCACGCTGAAGCTTTGCCGGACATGCCAATACGACTGAAAGCCGGTGGCTCGCGGAAGGCTTAAAGTTTGGCCGCTTGCAACATGGATGAAACAGACATTAGAATGCTATTAACCTTCAGATTATTCCTATATCTGCAGACATATAGCATTTTGGGATTTAAATTCCCTTTAATCCTTTGTCAGAAGCCATATTTTTTCAAAATGGCTTGATAATCACTCTTTTCATTATTTAGCTAGACTATGATCATGTTTTTGTAGACATATATAAGCGGGATTAGAAAACCTATTGCCATATACCCTATTGGGTTCCTCTGTTCAGAATCCTCCTCTTGGGCTTAGTAGAGACCAGTCATATAGACCATCTCTCTCTCTGGATACCTGTCCTGCGTTACACAATATGAGTTGAGTAATATACTAAACCTAAAACTGTAAGAAAATGGTGAAAGAGCAGCCATTCTCAAGGTGGCCACACACCTTCAACAATCGTTGGCCAAACGCTCGTTTAGCGAAGAGCTATCCTTCTCAACTCCCTCGTACACGTGCTTCCTCAATTAGACAATGTGTTTTTAGTGGTCAGAGGGGAGTAAACCTCTTCAAGACATCTCAAGACTGTCTGCAATTCTGACTGGCAGGACTCCTATTCTGGAAGTCTTAGATTGCAGCTGTGTAGAGCACTGTCTTGAGGAACGAAGGAGCACATGATTGCCATCTGCTCCATTCATTGCTTATGGGACTCCTGTAGAAAGCAGAGTACATATCCCAACATTTTGTATCATTGATGGTGAGTGGGGAAGATGCCAAGTATGCGCACCTCTACTTGATTTACAACATGGCGCTATGCTATTCGCTGAGGTTCAAAATTTTATGCGATCCAACCAATAGTCAGCAAGTTATCCTCTCTACTTTGAATAGGGGATAACTTGATATTTTGGGAACACCCTGTTTAATTAAAGGGAATCTGTCACCCTTTTTTTTGGCTTTGCAGCTGCCGGCATAGACATCAGGGGCTTATTTACAGCATTCTGTAATGCTGTAGATAAGCCTCCGATGTTACCTGAAAGAGAAGAAAAACACGTTATATTATACTCAACGAGGTGGGCGGTCCGGTCCGATGGGTGTCGCCGTCCCGTCCGGCGCCTCCCTTCTTCATGCGATGACGTCCTCTTCTCCCATCCTGTAATGGCTCTGGCGCACTGCTCTGCCCTGTTGAGGGCAGAGGAGAGTCCTGCAGTGCGCAGGCGTCGGGAGAGGTCTGGCGCCTGCGCACTGCAGAAGAAGGGAGGCACCGGACCGAACCGCAACACCCATCGGACCGGACCGCCCACCTCGGTGAGTATAATATAACATGTTTTTCTTCTCTTTCAGGTTACATCAGGGGCTTATCTACAGCATTACAGAATGCCGTAGATAAGCCCCCGATGTCTATGCCGGCAGCTAATAAGGGATAAAAAGGGTGACAGATTCCCTTTTAAACATGTCTGCGATTCATATTGACACCACTTCCTAATGACTATATCTATAAATCTCGTGTCCCATCATTTTCATAAATGTAACTTTTTGATGAATTCACTAGTTTTTCACAGAAATGCCTTTTCTCCTGTTTTTCAGTCTGGTCAGATGGGGGTAAATCTGGTACCTCCATGTGTAGTAGACATTCAGCTGGCTGGGAACAGCTACTGCTGTGTAACATGGCTTTACTTATTGGCTTTACTCATAGGAAACCTAGTACAATATGAGTTTTTTTTATGGGCTCTTAATAAAATATGAATATTAATTTGAGTTATTCATCTGGATGTGCTGCAGTTAGGTCTTTCCATCTAATTTGCTACATATATAGCAGGAACTGACATAAGTGGGGTCACAAACCTACTGATGTGTTAAATGCCTGCCCGATGTCATGTGAAATTATTATATTGACATAATCACTACTACATTTGGAACACACAATATGTCTGCTCAGTCATACGCTGGCTGAACTCTAGGTCAGATTTTATAGAGATAAATATTGGCAAGGAGAGATTATTCCTAGAAACCACTGCATCTAATTATAGTCCCATTTTAGTCTTCAAAAGGCTTAACAACTGACCTTAGTAATTTGCTTGGAACATTCCTGGTATGCGTCTTGTATTGCAGCCAAACTTGGAGATAAACCACCATGCGGACAAGTCCCTCGACAGCTTCTGTAAGTGGCAGAAATCCATCCTCTCGCACCAGAGTGACGGGAACACCATTCCGGAGAATGGTATTGCTCACCATGACAATGCTGTACTCATCACCAGGTAGGAAATCCATTGTCGTCAGGCTTCTTTTCACTGGCTATGACTCCTTTGATGCACTTTTTTTTTTTAATGAAGAAGATGGTTGTCAATGATTGTTCTCAGTGTTTCCACACCATTTATGTGCTGAAGATGGCTTTGCAATAGAGAACCCTCTTTGTATTTTTGTTTATTTGCTCTATTACGGTTCTATGCTCTCTTTATGCATTAGGTTTGTCTGTATGGTGATGGAGGACTCTTTGCTACTTAAATTTGGCAAAAAGAATAAAAACTGTAGCATTATCAATAACTGGCAGTCGAAGTAAAACTGTTTATGGTGGTCTAATTTTTATTTTTGTTGTACATTTTTGGTTTAGTGTGTTTAGGAGTACCACATTTTCACTTGGAGGTAGGTTCTTGGCCTCAGACATTTATTACCTATCCACTAAATAGGTGTCACTGCCAGATCAGTTGGGGTCTGACATTAGTCAAGTTAGGGTCAACCCCAACCTATCCCCCCCCCCCGCCCCAGCAGCAAGACTGCGGCAAGGAGTCCATATCGAAGGGTGGTCAAGCATGCGCTCTGCCACACGAAATGGAGTTTATGCTTGTGATGAAACCGACCGAGCGTTGTACAGAAGTTGGACCTCCATCGATCTAGCATATATATCTAGTTGTTAAGTGGCAAGCGATTGTCTTCAGTATCATAGGCTTTATCCTATAAAATTGCTTTTCCATGGTCATGAATGTTCTCATGTAGTCTTGGTACGCCTTCTGTAAGTAAGCGTTCTTATAATTGACCTGCTATTCACCTTACTGCCATTCGGCTGTTATCTACCCTGTAGTTATCGTTACTAGGTACTTGTATAATTTAATTCAGATTCTTAAAAAGCATGTTACATACTATTTACTTTCGCCTCATAGGGGTGTGTGTTTTCAGGCGACTCATTACATCTGGCTTTGTGACTGGTAGAGCTACTGGCATGTATGTTTGTTTCAATTTTTTTTTTAGATTACGGTACTTTGGACTGTTTCTCTACTCTTTCTTCGCCTAATATGGTCTTCGATATGTTAAGCGGGTCAATGGAATAAAGAATCTAGTCTACCACTGTACTCTGTAGTAAAAAATGTAAGATGGCACCAGCACAATCTTTGGCAACGTGATTATCCCATAAAAATATTGGCATTGTCTATGAAATGTCTAAAGCGTGAGTCTCTTGTCGTTTGCAAATTCTCAAAGTATCAGATTACAATTTTTGTATAGCCAACAAACTTAGGCTACTTTCAGATTTGCGTTCAGAGGCGCAGGGCCGCCGCTAAGCCATGCCCGCGGCTGCGCCTCCTCCGGTCAGCTCCTCCTCTGATCGCATGACACTGCATGCGATCAGCATACCCTATAGTTAGCGTTGGGTACGCTGGTCGTGCGCTGGTACACTTTTGCCGGCACTTGTGCCCTTTTGGTGCTGTGCCGAGCGCACAAAAAACGCTTAATTAATAGATCTTGAAATAAAGAGTTAAACAATTAGATGCGGAAAAAAATGTTCCTGTGCTGAGATAATCTTATAAATGTGCCCCTGCTGTGTACTGTGTAATGGCTGTGTCTGACTGAACATGGTCTGATCACACCACAGCTCCAGGGCAGGACGCAAAAGAGTATACAGACAGGGCGGCACAGTACATATCAAGGGCACATTTATAAGATTATGGCAGCACAGGAAAGCTTTTTTTTAATACATCCAATTGTGGAACTTAGTAGTCCAATATCTATTGATTAAAATTTACTTTTGTCACAGGTATGATCATCAGCAATTTAAGGGTTTATCCAATGAACAATCTATTTTCTGTGGTTGCTGTAAAATGAATTGTTTCAATTTTATTTTGACCTCGCTCCCCCCTCAAGTATCATGTGTTAAAAGGGCTTTCTGGGATTTTCGTTAGGATGGTTTACCTATTGATGGATCTCCACTTTTGGGACTTGAACAATCATTTAAGGCACAGCTCCATACTTTGTGTAATGACCATAAATGTTACTGCAAGCTCTTTCCCCATAGAAGTGAATTCACTGCTCCTATACGATATGTGAAGTTTGGCCATGATGCGCTTTAGGATTGTGGCCTTTCTTTTCTTTTTTGATTTTTTTTTTTTTCCTCTTTACAATGCAAGAGCTACATGCAAGGGGTTCATAAGTGTACACATAAGGAAAACAAAATGGAGCCTTCACTAGATCCTCCGGCTGCCATAACAAGGCAATCAACACATCGCAACAATGGACAGATGGATATCATTAGGGACATCTCCAGATTTCCAACCTCTAAAATGCTGCTGTCGTGGTTGACCGCAGCATCTAAGGGATTAAATTCCTATTTTTGGAGTGAGTTCCAATCACAGCAGTTAGACTTGGGTGTCAGCTGCACCTGCTGTGTGTAGAGCCATACATGTATGGCAGATGTTGCCAATGGAAATCTGTGTCAAGCAGGTATTCAATTGCTGTCAGATCAGGCTATTGCCCCTTTTTGCTATGTGATGATGCCTGTCCTGCCTTCCTTTTAATATATTGCATTCATCATATTATATAGCACTTTGCCCTTCTACCTAGCTAATTATTCTGTTGTCTTTGTTCTATGTAGAAACAGGAAGTCTCGTTTCCCTGCAAAATTCATTCCCGTCTTCAACTCCTGACCTAGCTGCTTCCTTCCTCCCCCGCCATGGACTTTTGCAATCATTCATGAGACATGCTGGGAAAATTGATCTCCTGTTTCTACATAGAGTTTAAAGGGAACTTGTCACTAGGTGTGACTGATATGAGATACGGCCACCACCTTTCAGGGCTGATATACAGCATTCTATAATACTGTATATCTGCTCCCAACTCTACCTGTAGGAGAAGAAAAATAACTTTTATTATACTTGCCTACGGGATGGTCTGGTCCGAGGGGCGACACTTTTTGGTCTGGCGCCTCCAATCTTCTTGCGATGCCATCCTCCTTCTTGGTTCATGTGGATGAGACGTCCCTGCGCCATCCACACAATGTCCTTGGCATCGAGTTCCTATGTAGGCGTATTTCTCTGCCCTGTTCAGGGCAGAGCAAAAGTACTGCGGAGCACAGGCGCCGGGAAAGGTCAGAGAGCAGCATATCAAAAAGATGGGAGGTGCCGGACCAAGAAAAGTGGTGCCCCTCAGACCGGATCTCCTCGCAGGTGAGTATAATAAAAGTTATTTTTCTTCTCTTACAGGTCGTGTTGGGGACTTATATACAGCTTTGCTAGTCAGTTTTTGATCACATGATATCATAGACCTAATTGAAAACAGAAGAATTAGCTGGGTAGAAAGGCAAAATCAGCAATTGCAAGAATGCTATATAATATGATTTGCAATATATTAAGAGGATAAAAACTTAGATGGGAGTGCTTCTTTTAATCTTTATTCTTCTGCATTTGATAGTGTGAATTTTTAGCATCTAAGAGGACGAACCTTTCCGAGTGATATTCCTCCATTATATTTTACTTTCCAATTTTTTACAAGTGTTAGGGAGCAAGCAACTCTGTGCACGGAGAAAGTAAAAGGGACCATGCCGCATCAGGGCATATTTTGGTGATTATGGTGTAAAATGGGAATATCCCAATATAGAAGTATAAATTTTAATTACCTGAAAATTGTATACATGTTTCTTTTTACTGATAGCTCATTATATGAGAATATTTTATGCACGGATGAAAAATAGTGTTTTTTCCAATAATATTCAGTGATGTGGAATTATTTTGCCATATTTTCACTGAGGCTCTGCGTTATGACTTACATGGAGAGAATATGCATGAATAATATGCCTGCAGAATTTTTGTCACTCATCTTCCTACAAACTATATCTCACCATGAGTCATAAAAATCATAACATTTAAAGCTTTCACTGAGGAAATGTGTTCTGTGGCACCAATATAGGATGTCTGTTATAGCATTCACTAATTTATTTCCCAAACCGTGGAGAACGGCCAGTTGAGTAGTCTGCATTTTTGCCTATGAAAAATGCTTGCTATTTTTTATTGAAATTTTTATAGGAGCAGAACATGCGTAAGCTAAATAATTTTAAGGTGAAATAGAAAGCTGGATTATGGATTAATACTTAATGGTAAGTGCTTCTACCATAATTCTAAGTGAATTTATAATAGAAAAGGTTTCGCCACCATAGTTTTATATGTTTTAGCAGCGAAAATAACTTTTGGAAGACTTTGAGGTCTAGGCAACAGGACGGCAACATATTTCCATTGATTTAAGAAATGGAACAAAAATATCAAAAATACCCCAAATATTACGGTTTAAAAACAAAAACTGTCTTCAAGATTTCAAATGAATGTGTGTGTGTGTGTGTGTGTGTATGTATGCCGAGTGTTGATCAATGACTCAAATCACTGATGCGCACTAGTGCTCGCTGTTTTTCACAAGTTTTTTTTTTTCACTTAACTTTTTTCTCCCTCCCCTCTCCTTTGTACGATTCCACGCGAGTCCTACAGCCTCCGAGCTGCTGATCAGACGTACACCACTGATTAGCACCTGCGCTCGTTTTTCTTTTGTGGGTTCAAAGTGCTCTCCACACATGTAGATAAGTTTCTTGAGGGGTGTAGTTTATAAAGTGGTGTCACTTGTGGGAGATTTTCTCTGTTTAGGCACATTAGGGGCTCTCCAAACGCGACATGGCTTCTGCTAACGATTCCAGCAAATTTTCCACAAACTCATTGACTTGTATGACCGAGTGCGTTCCAAATACAGTCATATGTTCTGGAATGGCCATCCCAGTCCCCAGACCTGAATATCATTGAACATCTGTGGGATGATTTGAAGCGGGCTGTCCATGCTCGGCGACCATCAAACTTAACTGAACTGGAATTGTTTTGTAAACAGGAATGGTCACAAATACCTTCATCCAGGAACTCTTTAATAGCTACAGGAAGCGACTAGAGGCTGTTATTTTTGCAAAAGGAGGATCTACAAAATATTAATGTCACTTTTATGTTGAGGTGCCCATACTTTTGCACCGGTCAAATTTTGTTAAAATGCAGATTGCACATTTTCTGTTAGTACAATAAACCTCATTTGAGTCCATCAGTTATTAGATATATGAAACTGAAATAGCTGTTGCAAAAACCAAAATTGTTATAAAGAAAAAAGGTTAACATTAATAGGGGTGCCCAAACTTTAACATATGACTGTATCTGATCAACGGCCCCATAAAATAAAAATGGTTCAAGTGTGATCCGATGTTTTTCTTTTTTAAACCAAAAATATGGCCATGTGCACGACCACTTAGGTTGGCAATTACTGGTTTGGTCAACAAGGGGGAGATACCAGCTTACTTATTGAAAACACAACTACTGTAAGCACATTTCATTATGCTGTTCTCGTAAATTACCATAACATTTTTCTTGTGGCAACTGAAAAAAAATCGAGGACCTGAAGTAGACAGTGTGTGCCTACTACATGTGCCATATTGTTGATGCCTGAAGTTAATAGCGGGCATGTCCTTGAAAGATCTTCCCTAAACCGGTTCAGCTGCAGTTATGTTTTTATTCTATTTTATGTTCCTAACCAAATTACTTTTCCATAGTGTAGGACGTTGACATTTTAAGTAACAAGAGAATCATTACATCTCCTTATGTGCAAATATCAAGGTACTGGCCTCTCTCCATTAATAAAATACCTGCAAAAATGTTTATTGGGTGAGTAAGGCGACAGCTGCTTACTCAGAAACCGTTGTTTTATAAAGCCATTGAATGATGCCCATAGATGTCGTCTTTTATACGTGGGATAATAGTTTGTCAATAGCTTATTTGTTATTTCAATTATTAAACCCACTTTTCTTTTCTTTTTTTTTTCTTAATATTTTAAGATCTTTTCATCTTGAATAAGTCAACATTCGCACCTGTGTTGTGGTTTGTGTTTTATAATGGAAACCATGATACTGTGCCATATTTGTCTGATGGTGACCATTGGGGTTCTATGGATCCTATTGATTTATAGTGAGGTCTGTTGAATCCTGATGTGGTATCCGGAATGTCCAGGCCTGTGCAAAGTTGTCCTGCAACATTCAGAGCTGTTGTAAACAGGCAAATAAAGTGTCCGCAAGGAGTGCTGAATGTGATACATGTAAAAGAAAAAAACAGAAAGCGCTTCTAGGTCAGTATATCAAGGGGCGCGTGGAGAGTTGTGAGTTCAAACACTCACCTGCTGTATTTATACCAAGGTGTGCGTGGAGAGATGTGAGCTCAAGCACTCAGCTGCTGACATTGTGTAATTCAGACACAACGCTGTAGATTTTATGAGTTATCCCTGTAAGGAGGTGGCAGCAGAATCTGAACTCGCCGATGCCCGGACTGTAAGGGCGACGAAGAGAAAAAAGCAGTGCTGCCACAGGGATGGAGAAGAGAATCCAGGGTATGAATGAATGTAAATTCTCTACGCATTTCAGAGCCGTTCAGGCTCCATCAGGTTGATCATGTGTTGATACATGAGAGTGATCACTGTTCGTCTACTCGAATTTCCATTTTGGTGATCACTCCGTGAAAGATAACCTTTAGGGCTCATGCAGATGATCATATTTTTGGTCCAAGTGCCATCCGACAAAACATAAGATCCCACTCTGATCAATGTTACTTTATGGGGCGTGCACATGTCCGGTCACAGCATGCCCGATTTGCATCCGGTATTCGGATCGCACTTGGCTATGCAAGTCAATGAGTTTGTGTTAAAAAAATCGGACTGCACTGGGATGACATCTGAGTGCTAGTTTCTGAGTACGATTTTCACAGACTAGCCGAACGGAGGAGATGGAGGAATTTTTTTTACGCATCTTGTCATTCGAGAAAATCTGATCACACGATTATCACACTCTGATCAGAATATGATTAGCATAATCTCTCAGATGAGCGAAAATAAGCTGCTGTGACCCTGGCCGTAGAGAACCACAGGCTGGTGATGGCTGATGCAGGATAAATACCCAAGCGGAGCTTTTGGGAAAGTAGGGAAGGTTTTGACTCTTCGGCTCAGTTTGTTAATGTGTGACCCAGATTACTGGTTCCTATTTTGAACAGAAGTATAATTTGTTAAATACTAAACAGGGATTGTATAAGACATTCTAATGATTAACCCTGTGCGATTCAGATACAGGGAATGTTTTGGCATCTTAACCCCTCAATGACCGCCAATACGTCTTTTAACTGACCTGAGATATAAAAGAATAGCCTCCCCATACAGGTGACAATCAAGCAGCTGTTGACTGTACACTATAGCTGACAACTTGCTGTATCAGCCACGGTCATTGTTGGCATCGTCCATATCTGTTTAACCCCTTAGATGCTGCTGTCAATAATGACTATCATATAAATGGTTAAGAGTGTGGGGGCTTCCTCTTTATCCCCATCAGCACCCTGAGATCATGATTGTGTGGTCCTGATGTTTGCCATGGCAGTTCATAGCCAAATAATGGCCCTAGAGTCTCTCGGCTATAGTGGCCTGTTCAGAAGTTACTGACATTTAGGTGGTAAAAATACACTTTTTCATTCCTATCATGCCACTTTGTATTAATTCCTGAAAAGCACCTGAAGGGTTAATAAACTACGGTACCTGACAGCAGTTTTCAGAATGTCAGGGGGTGTTGTTTTTAAAATGGTTTCACTTTTGGGGGTTTTCCAATTTGTAGAACCCTTAGGCTGTGCCCACGTTGCGTTTCCGCAGCGTTTGTGCCGGCTCAGACGCTGCAGAAACGCTTAAAAGTAGCATCCAATTAAATTAAATGCATGTTTGGCTTCTTGTGCCAATGCATGCGTTTTTAAACGCTGAGAAAACTCTTAGCGGCTAAAAACGCAGCATGCTTGTTAATTTCCGCATAGCTGAGCGTCTTTAGCCATTTCCGATGTTCCTGTTAGCGTGGCTGGTCTGGAGCCGGAATCTCCAGGAGTGGACCCTCTGGGCCGTGGCACCGAGGGGCCTCGGGCGAGCTGCCAGGTGGAACCGACCCCTATACAGGAACCATTAGGAGCAGGCCCAGGGGTTCGAGTACCATGGTAGCTGGTCCCGAGAGGGGCGGCTCAGGATGGACTGGAGTAGGAGTATGGGACTGAAGTGTAGATGACAGGACAGAACTGGAACACAGGAGACAGGAGTGGAGTAAGACTGTAGACTGGAACGTGGAGGGATGGCTGGAGCAGGGACACAGGAGACAGGATTGGAGTAGGACGGAAGGACTGGAGCAGGATGGAACAGAAACACCGGAGGCAGGACTTGAGTAGGATGGAAGGACTGGAGCAGGATGGAACAGGAATACCGGAGGCAGGACTGGAGTAGGACGGAAGGATTGGAGCAGGACTGCGGAGTACAGCAGGGGACACGGATAGCAGGACTGCGAGGCTGCTGCAGGGAGCACACGAGAACGGGTACTGAGAGACTGCATGAAGCACACGAAGAAGCGAGGCCCAGTGTGCTAGGATACACAACGATCAGGCGCCTCCCTCAGGGGGAAGCGGCCTGATATGCCCCTGTCTGGTCTGCCATTGGTCAGGGGGTGCTTCCGGGTAAGGGCATAGCCGGAGCACAACAAGCAGAAGGGAGGCGCGGCCTATGGCACATGCGCATTGCATGCAGAGACTGTTATGAATGGGTCACCGAGGAGAAAAAAGCAAAACAAGCTAAGCCACAGAAAACCAGAGTGGTTGGTAACTATGCAGATTGCAGATCCCTGATCTTACCACACAACTAGCAGTAGCTGTGGAGCGTAGCTACGATGAACCTAGACGCCTCATCACAGCCGGAGGATTACATAAGCCTAAAGCAAGAAAAGGGAAAACTAACTGCCCCAGAGCAGACCCCAAAGGAATAGATAGCCCCCACACATGTATTGACGGTGAAACAAGATGAAGGCACAAACACAGGCATGAAAATAGGCTGAGCAAATGATGAGGCCCAAACCAACTAGACAGGAAAGGAAAGAGAAGACACTGTCTGCAACCTGCAAAAAACCCTACAAAAATGTACAACACTTCTGATAGCAAAATTAACCCTGAAGTCACTAGACTTCTCCACTATATCAGCACTCTGAAATATTCTGAGACAGAGCAAAAAGAGACCGAACTAGTAAGGGACAAAAAGCCAATTGGCAAAATACTGATAGATAAGAGTGGAAATTCAGCTCCTCCCTGAGCTGGGGCTGGCAGACCACACAAAAAACTGAATAGACCAACAAAATCAAGAGTGAACATTAGCAGAAAAACTTGGCTTTAGATGACTGGAACAGAGCTGAATACCAAGAGCTGACAAGCCAGAAGGAATTACCAGCAACTGAATAGGGCGTCGGCTGTCTTAAATCCAATCTGAGAATCCTGAGATCCAATCGTCCTCCTCATTCTCAGGTGGCAGATCTCCACCGATCAAACCAGCCGCACCACCTCCCGTCGCCACCAGAGGGAGTCCATAAGGGGAACTCACAACTGGTGAACCAGAGAATGAACACACAACAAGACGCCGTCGGCTGCGCGCCTGTCAGAGGTGACCGCCATGGTTGTCGGGCGACGAGGGGCTGCGGCATGGGAGAGATGGCCGGGTGAGTATGCGGAGACTGTGTGGGAGCGGAGGCCGGGTGAGTATGTCGGAACGGTGTGACAGTTCCCAGAAAACTCGCGGAAAAAAACGCATCAAACGCGCGTTTTTGTGCAAAAAAAAGCACAAGAAACGCACGGAAATAAAACGCGCATTTTCTGGGAAGGGGATCAGTTTCCTGAGAGTTTAAAAATGCTAACGTGGGCACACTGCCTCAAAGTCACTGCAAACCTGGATAGGTCCCTAAAAAAATTTTTGTAAATTTCCATGCAAAAATGAAAAATTGCTGCTACACTTTTAAACCTCCTAAAATGCTAACAAAATAAAATAACATTTTACAAATGGTGCTGATGTAAGATAAATGTTATTTATTAATGTTGTGCTATGGTATGACTATCTGAATTAAAGGGATAATCATTCAAAGTTTGAAATTTGCTAATTTTTGTCAAATTTCTGCTTGTGTTTTTTGTTTTCTTTTTATATATAAACAAACACAAAACATATCAACCTTAATTTACTATTATAAAGTATAATGTGTCCCAAAAAACAGTCTCAAAATCACTGGCATTTGTTGAAGCGTTCCAGAGTTATTCCCACATAAAGTGACACTGGTCAGATTTTTAAAATTTGGCTTCGTCACTAAGGGGTTAATAGGGAGATGCACCACATGGACCCATGTAAACAATCTATGGTTGTTAGTTTTTCAAATCGTATAAAACTTGCATCGTAATACAGAAGATTACTTGCTTGTGACCTTTTTTATGGTTTTGTGGACAATCCTACACGTTTGATTATTGCTGGTGGCTTAACAGGAATCTTTCTTCAGGTTTTTGTTACTATATCTGAGAGCAGTATGATGTAGAGGCAGAGACCCTAATTCCATTGATGTCCCTTAATGGACTGCATGCTGCATTTTTTTTGTTCTTGTTTTGAGGCTATGTGCCCACGTAGCGATTTTCAAGTGATTTGTTTTTTTTTTGTTTTTTTCTCCTGAGCAGAAACTCATGCCCTTGCCAGGGAAATCCGCAAAATTAATGAACATGCTGCATTTTTTACCGCTAAGCGATTCCGCAGCAATAAACGCACCATTGGCACAACATGTGCGTTTTCTATTACAAATGCATGGAACGCTCATTTTAAGCGTTTCCGCGGCAGAATCGCGCGTTAAACGCCACGGAAACGCTTAAAAATCGCTACATGGGCACTCAGCCTAAATTAGTTTCATGTGTTGCAGAACTATCAGTTCCCTGAATTCTGAGCTCTATACTGTCATGATATGTGACTGGCCCTGCGTGGCATGACCCGACGACCGGTCGGTCACCAAACGACAAGACATACAAGGGGACTCCGGGGAAACAATTACAACGGTGAGCCCTGCAATAGGATGTGCCCTGCTCTTACTAGCGTCCCTATACAGGTTCTTTCAACCTGTCGCCGAGCAGGATACCTTGTTCCTCACTTACCCTGCACCTGTCCCTCACTATTGAATTGGTAAGTGTGGACACTGGTCCCACCGCTGCACTAATAAGACACCAAGGGGAGATACGACAGACAGGGTTAAACAAAAAACACTTAGCTTTCTCTGCTGCCAATGCACTGTGCAGCAGAGTAAGGCTCCTGAACTCCGCTTTCATCAGAATCACCACTGCTCCTGAAAGCTCCTCTCTTCGCCACGGTTGGTATCCAAGAAGGACCTATCATAACCAACAGTCAGTTGATGCACCAGGTGACCTTATATACGAGGGTGGGAGTGGTCACCAACAGCAGACTAACTAAACATGTAGTAACACCAGCGGCCACAGGGGGGGGGGGGAACTCCCATTAACCCCCGATGGGGAGAAAAAAGTTTAAATGTGAGCAGCCCAAATTGACACAGATCCAAAAATGGATTGTGACATGTACACACCACTGACTGGCAGCTTTCTGCTTATGCACAGTGTACACAGAAAGCTGCTAATCAGTGGTGGGGTTATACAGAGCTCATGAATATGGAGGACTACCTGGCAAAAGGTTTAATAGTCCTCTAATGATCTTTTGCTGATAAAACAATGATTTTATGAAAACTACTGCAAGCAGCCCAGTAAATGATGCATCGCTGGAATCGGTATCTGTCTCTCTACATTTTGCTGCTCTCAGATTAGGTGGCAAAAATCCGTGATGGATTTCCTTTAAGATAGTTTAAGAATACAGCAATATTTGTGGTGAACGTTTAGCATATACACTCGTAAAAGCCCCTAAGGTGCTCGTAGGCTTCAGATATATGCCAGAGGAGTGTCCTTGGCTTACTTTTCCTCTGTATATAGTTAAATAACGTTACATCAACTGTACTGTAAACCAACATCTGACATGTGCAACTGTTCAGGCATACAATTACATATCTGTCACACATGTTTAGGATATCATCACTTTTTACTGCTCCTCCCAAACGTCATCACCAACTGTTCAATTCATCAATTTTTGGCCAGTATTACCCTTAAGTTGGCCATACACATTAGATACAAGTGTGCTCACATTTGAGCAGCCATTGAATGAACAGTGGTCTACTGAACGATCATGTCAGACAAAGCCACTCGCACATTTTATTTTTGTATTGTCCATTACAGTTGTTCAGACTATCAATATATGGTCAGTAACACTGGGCAAAGAACGAACAATCTTTATGGAAAAGTTCTTTTGTGTCTATTAGCCAAAAAAAATTTAAATAGCCGATTTTGGTTTCAGAAGATGAGTCTGCCATTGGGTGGCTCAATCACTGTTTTTATTGTTGAATTTCAGAGATGAACATTGTGGCCAAAATCCTAAATTTTTAGTAACTTTGGACTAATTTGTGTTGGACTTTTTTAACGGCAATATTTGTTGTTTTAAATGAATGGGCAAATACACTATGAATACAGCAGTGGAGTGGTCTGGAATTGCCCACCCTCCTATGAATACATTACTCCTATACCTTTTATAGCAGCTATGGTGAGGACCCATCAAACATCTACCTAGATCTCTTTTGTGGACATAAAGGTATAATTGAAGTTGCAAACATCCTTTTTGGAGATTTTGTTTTTAAAGGAAAGCTAATGACCTATTTACTAAATAATTTTTTAGTGACGTGTATATATATTTTTTAAATATTGCAATTTTTTTCAGATTATCATCTCTATTAACTAAAGGGAAAAAAAATGTAAAATTTCAACTTTTTACACTCTCCACAATCATACTTTCTCTCCTTTGAGAAAGTTTTCAGCAGGCTCATTATCATCAGAGGCAGGATTACAATAACCGGTAACACCTGCATACGTGGCTTGTGGCACAGGATCCACCAAACACGATAGACGATGTCGCAGCTGACCCTGCTCCCTTTTCTTTTACAATGACTCTTGCACACGTTCACTAGATACTTCATTACAAAATATAGGTTCAGAGTCAAACCATTGTGGCTATGTACATATGTTGTTTCCTGATACAATGGAATATTCGAGCCTCAAAAAGCGTCAGTGGCCATAGTTAGAAGTGCAAGATTTGTTTGTTTTTTTTTTTTTGTTTTTTTTATACAGATTGTGATATCTACTAAAAAACTGCCAAAAGTATTATAAAAATACAATTCGCACCTAAATCTGATTCCTATTAAGAGCCAACTTTTAGCCACGTACAGTGCTTTGTAGATGGTGTTGGTGTAAATGTAGATAAATGATCTTGATGGAGGGCCTTATCTTTGATGGTCTATATCCTGTTAACGGTTTTGTATTTTCCATCCACAAGTGAATAATTTAACCTCATGCCTGACAACGTGAATCGCAGGCATGTCCACAAGCACAGAGATCCCCAGACTAATGACAATAACACACACCAAAGACCTGTGAGATTTTCTCCTTTGTCATCCATACCTTAGCCCACCTTCATTTTCCCTCAAAGATTGCTCCATTTCTAATGGCCCAAGCACATGTAGAGCGGAAAATGCGAATGGGTCATTTACAGAATGTATTGATGAGCAAAAAACATGTCCTATCAAAGTCTCCTCCGCTACAAGCTGCACATATATATATACTGCTAATATAACAGTACCAATCCGCAATGTAGTGGAAAATGTCCTTGAGTTTACATTTCTGGCAAAGCCAATATACCATATGTAAAACTATAGGACATAAATTATTCCTACAGGAACCTCTAAGAAAAAGTGAAAAAGTAGCTACCTCATGCGTCATCATTTTTTCAGGCACAAGATTTGTTATATATTACATTTTGTACAGTTTATCAGTAAATATAACACTAGAAGGATTTGGGGTCTTGGGGCCTAAAGCAAAATGTTTGGAATGTTGTATTCTTCAAAGTATATTTGTTTTCATATTCTTCCAGAGAACATGTCACCAGCAAAAATGGGCCAGTGTTTGCTTTTATTTTATTTTCCATGCCCCTGAGTATTCCTTTTTTTTTTCTGCAGTACAGTTCTATAGATAAGGGCTTTTTGTGTAGCTCTAATTTTTATGGATTTTTGAGGCCATATTTTTAGGCTGTTCTGCATTAATACCCTGTGAGCTAAACTCCCTTGCTAAAGACCATAAAAATTAGCTCTAAATAGTTTAGGAGATATTGGCCTTTCTGTGTGTGTGTGTGGGGGGGGGGGGTTTAAAATTAAAAAAAAGAAAAAAAAATTAGAAGAGCAAAAACTGGCCACTTTTGACCTAGTGACCTGTACTCTTTAAGATAGTCATACATAAGTTGCTGGATTTCAAGGCTTTTGTTCTCTGCGGAAATATACCCTCACCACAGGCGTCTCACTGCTGCCTACACTCTTCTCCCCATGTGGAACACAGGTAAGCTGATGGCTTGTGGAAAGAATGGGAGGAATAGCTGTTGGTGTGTAAAGTGTGTGACCACCTTAGTCTTTCATAAATAGGTAGATGAGCTCTCTGTTTATATCTATCAATCGCAAGAGGAGGAGAGGTCAGAAATTCCCGATTTGAAAGGTGCCACAGGTCTCCCATATCCACAGGCACTCCATTCATATGTATGAGTAGCAAATAGCTGAGTGTAGGACTCAACCAATAAAGTGGCGGTTCATATGGAAGTATGGAGACCACCACTGTAATCAAACAGGATTTCGAGTCACCTGTTCTTGTAGTGGTACCAGGGATGGACCTCCATCAATTAGATATTTATCCTGTGTCAACCCATTTAAGTCTGATACTCTGTTCTTAGATAACAGGTTCAATCAGTAAACATACCGTAATTGCTTTGTATGGATAAATCCAAATTTAAATTTATTTTTTGTCGAATATCTAATACCATTTTGACTATCTTTGAGAACAATACCAATAAAAAGACAGACCAAACCAGTTGACGTCAGTGTGCACAAGAGCGAGCTGTGGCATCCAACGGAGCGCTGCGATCACTGGCCTGGAAAATTAATTGAGGCTGCCAATAAGGGGTTAATAACGTATTCATTTCCCCCAAATGTGTGTCTGTACTTTGATTTACAGACCACAACCAAGAGTCTTGAAACTGCTGAAAATTGAAAGCGCAAAATATATTAGAAATGTGCACAAGTTTCTATTATACAGTCATTACGCTTTATTCACATCAAACCGGAAATCTTCTTTAAACAGTCCGTTGTTGAAAAATGTAAAGCAATTCTTTTTATCAGTTGAGTAATCATGGGAATTTGGCCAGAAACCCTCAGGGTAAGGACTTGGTGAGTTTCCAATTTACAGCTGCCAATCATATATTAACTTTGTTAGTGTAATGTAAGTTAGACTAATGAAAAAACAATATTTAATTGGTTTCCATGGTCTTCGACCTAGATGGCTCTGAATAGCGGAGTATCGTTGAGTAGATCTTACTGTAGCATTGTTCCGAAATAGTAGCAGAAGCCCCGCTTACTGTGATTTCTCTTGGTCGCTGTGTGTGTTTGATACAACTCCTTTGTGTTACTGTTCACACGCTAAACACATGCAAACACTAACTCCTGGAGAAGGTCCGGGCGGCCTATAGACCAAGATGAATTTTAACTTGGGATGTTTTGTAGACATCGGAGCATTCTTGCCTTTCATGGTAACATGGACAGGTCTTAAAGAATTTTCATACACTCTGCAAATCACATAAACCACCAGCTCAACCTCGAATTAATTTTGGGATTTGAAACTGGAAACAAAAGTGTAGAAGAGAGAGAAGATCTGGGAGGTTAAGTTTCTTTGTTTGCAGAAGACCTGTAGGTCACGCAGCATGTTGTCTCATTAGGTAGAGAAATGAAAGGTTCATTCACTCTTTATCTTTTCCACGTTGCTTTTAGATTTCCGTCCCTTCTTTTAGGTTTGTGATAAGTGGATATCTGAATACTTTAGCTTCCGGCTCTTTTTAGACTTTCCCAATGACCTCAATTGATAACGTATACACATACACCTGATTTGAGGAAGTCTGTTGCGATATACAATATGTGTTCCGTGTGGATCTGAGGCTTCTTGTGCCCACCAGGGGAAATTATTCTGGGGGCCTGGAATAGGTGGAGGCCCTAGCCAGGCTCAATTTAGAAGGGAGAAGTTGAATTTTTTTTGTTAATGTGTCTTTATCAAGTAGATTAATTAAATAGATGAAGGTTGATAATTACTTTATTGGTTATCAGGCTTTTCTTTTGGTCGAGATGCTGCTGCAACGGGTCCAGATGCCATCCAATGACTATTCTGCAATATTTTTTTGTGGTCTGAGATAATGAAGGGGTCTTGAGTCTAAATGTATTTAGGGCACTGGGACTTGACTAAGTCAATAGCTATATTTTCAAGTCTTATTCCAAACAAAAGGAGAAAAAATACATACAGTGGGGAAAAAAAGTATTTAGTCAGTCAGCAATAGTGCAAGTTCCACCACTTAAAAAGATGAGAGGCGTCTGTAATTTACATCATAGGTAGACCTCAACTATGGGAGACAAACTGAGAAAAAAAAAATCCAGAAAATCACATTGTCTGTTTTTTTTTTTTTTCATTTTATTTGCATATTATGGTGGAAAATAAGTATTTGGTCAGAAACAAAATTTCATCTCAATACTTTGTGATTATATCCTTTGTTGGCAATGACAGAGGTCAAACGTTTTCTGTAAGTCTTCACAAGGCTGCCACACACTGTTGTTGGTATGTTGGCCCATTCCTCCATGCAGATCTCCTCTAGAGCAGTGATATTTTTGGCTTTTCGCTTGGCAACACGGACTTTCAACTCGCTCCAAAGGTTTTCTATAGGGTTGAGATCTGGAGACTGGCTAGGCCACTCCAGGACCTTGAAATGCTTCTTACGAAGCCACTCCTTCGTTGCCCTGGCGGTGTGCTTTGGATCATTGTCATGTTGAAAGACCCAGCCACGTTTCATCTTCAATGCCCTTGCTGATGGAAGGAGGTTTGCACTCAAAATCTCACGATACATGGCCCCATTCATTCTTTCATGTACCCGGATCAGTCGTCCTGGCCCCTTTGCAGAGAAACAGCCCCAAAGCATGATGTTTCCACCACCATACTTTACAGTAGGTATGGTGTTTGATGGATGCAACTCAGTATTCTTTTTCCTCCAAACACGACAAGTTGTGTTTCTACCAAACAGTTCCAGTTTGGTTTCATCAGACCATAGGACATTCTCCCAAAACTCCTCTGGATCATCCATATGCTCTCTAGCAAACTTCAGACGGGCCCGGACATGTACAGGCTTAAGCAGTGGGACACGTCTGGCACTGCAGGATCTGAGTCCATGGTGGCGTAGTGTTACTTATGGTAGGCCTTGTTACATTGGTCCCAGCTCTCTGCAGTTCATTCACTAGGTCCCCCCGCGTGGTTCTGGGATTTTTGCTCACCATTCTTGTGATCATTCTGACCCCACGGGGTGGGATTTTGCGTGGAGCACCAGATCGAGGGAGATTATCAGTGGTCTTGTATGTCTTCCATTTTCTAATTATTGCTCCCACAGTTGATTTCTTCACTCCAAGCTGGTTGGCTATTGCAGATTCAGTCTTCCCAGCCTGGTGCAGGGCTACAATTTTGTTTCTGGTGTCCTTTGACAGCTCTTTGGTCTTCACCATAGTGGAGTTTGGAGTCGGACTGTTTGAGGGTGTGCACAGGTGTCTTTTTATACTGATAACAAGTTTAAACAGGTGCCATTACTACAGGTAATGAGTGGAGGAAAGAGGAGACTCTTAAAGAAGAAGTTACAGGTCTGTGAGAGCCAGAAATCTTGTTTGCTTGTTTCTGACCAAATACTTATTTTCCACCATAATATGCAAATAAAATGAAAAAAAAACAGACAATGTGATTTTCTGGATTTTTTTTTCTCAGTTTGTCTCCCATAGTTGAGGTCTACCTATGATGTAAATTACAGACTCCTCTCATCTTTTTAAGTGGTGGAACTTGCACTATTGCTGACTGACTAAATACTTTTTTGCCCCACTGTATATAGCCACCCTAAAGGTTTTTTATATTAGTTTAACACACACTAGAATCATATACCCAAAAGAGACTACTTAAAAATCAGACTATTTCCTTAATAGTCTTCAAATAGACAATTTTTATTTAATTATAGCCACCAACAAGGATGTTGGTGTCTATAATTAAATAAAAATTGTCTATTTGAAGATTATTATGGAAATAGTCTGATTTTTAAGTAGTCTCTTTTGGGTATATATATTTTCAAGTCTGTTCTAGGATCTTAATTTAAAGGTAGGTCTGAGGTCCAGATTGATTTTGGAGTCTGATCCAAGTTCTGATTTTATTGGCCAAGTCTGGTCTCTGAATATTATTTGAAGGGGGTGTTTGGTCTGCTGGTTGAATACATTTGTGTTATGGAGGATGGTAATAGCTTGCAGAGGCAAGGGGCTAAAGATATCTCCATGATAAACTCTTTAGTCATCAGAAGAAGTTATAGTGGTCTGGACTAGATGGTGAAGAAAAGTGAATGACTCCAATCATTAAGGCTGTGTTCACACACAGCGTTTTTTTAGCGGTTTTTACCACGGTTTTCACTATAAAACCGCTATAAAACAGCTAAAAATAAGCTTCCCAGTCATTTCTATGCATTTTGCACTTTTTGTGCACATTGATGCGTTTTTTTTACCGCGAAAAAAACCGCATCGCGGTAAAAACCACAGCATGCTAATTAATTTTGCGGATTTTTCCTCTGTTTTAGCTTCTTCCATGCGGTTTGAAACCGCTGCGGAAAAAAACGCATCAAAAACGCGCAAAAAACTCGCAAAAACCGCCGTGGAAAAATAGGTGCGGTTTCTGGGAAGGGATTCAGGTTTTTGAGCAGAAATTTTCTGCAACGTGTGCACTTAGCCTAACAATGCCACATCGGAGTCACTGGTTGTAATAGATGTATATGCTAATAATTCTAATAGTGACAGCATCAGAACAGTTATAAATTGTAGAAAAATATTAGCAGGCATTATGTGTGGACGAACTAGAAGAAAGGCAGGGGTAGCACTTTCAATCAAGCTATGGTATCTGAGGGTGTCCAAACATCCCTCTGTCATGTAAGATGACAAATGCACAAAAAAGCAGGATCATGTAGTAATCCAACCATTCTGACACCTTTGCCTATTTTTCTAAGTGGAGATGAACTGCATGTATGTTGTCTGATCCTGCATTTTCCACCTGAAACGATGCTAACTTACAGACAATATCAGTAACTTTTAATTAGGAGCTTCAGTTTTCCAACATTGAAATACATAAATGGGGTATTGTCAAGGTCTAAAATTGATTTAATAAGACAGCTTGAAAATAAGCAAGTTTGCAATTGACTTGCTTTATCTTTCTGCTGTCATTTTCCTGCAATAATAACATTTTATCCTTTTATAGTGTACAGCTGATTTGCATGGAACTTGGCTTCCAGACCCTGGCCCAGAGTGCACAGTAGTTACGTTTTAGGATAGGACTTAACTCTTAACGTCCCAATCAGCTCTCTCCAGCCCATTGATTTCTATACTGCAGTTAGCGACTCACCTTGCTCCCCTTCTTTCCCTCCATAACCTCTTCTAAATAAATGCTGTAATAAACTTTGCATAATTACCAGTATTGGGAGCTTTCAGAGGAGATCTTCTAATCACAGCTCTCTGCTCTTTCTGTTCAGAGCTGTGTGCTAAATGCCCTCTTATCTCTGTGTACATACAGTGATAACATTTTACACTCCTGAACAAACCACTGAGGGCTATTATTCACACTGCTTTCTTTTTCCGTGCCTTTTGGCCCCCATCAGGGCTTACGTCCGAACCCCCTGCATAATGGGTTTCAGGCATGCGCATTGACGGGGCCTTTGACTATAGTGGTGCAGACTAAGTCACCGTGAGCTCTGTCATGCATCATTCTTGTCCAAATACACCTATTGCAGGCGGACACAAAGACGTAGTCTACTTCTACGTCTTCATCCCCAATAGATGTATTCGGATGAAACAGAAGCATGATAGAGGACACAGGGACTCCGTCTGCACAGTTATAGTCAATGGCCACATCAGCAAATGCGTGAGCTCTTTCACTGGCTGCTGCATTGTCAATGTGATGTCAGCATCGCACCCAATGTCTGACACCGGGAGCAGCGCCAGAGAATCGGACCTGGGGACGGATGGAAAAGAGCAGTTTGTTATTTTATAACAAAACGAAGCTGGAGATTAAGATTTTCTGAAAGAGGACAAAGCTTTTTAACTGGAAGGGTTGCTTCGCCAATGTTTCCAAAGTACAATGGTTTAGGGGTCTATTCTTATGAGATGACCATGCAACATCTCATTTCACCTGAGAGGAAGGAGACTAAAAGCTGGCCACATAAACAGGATAGTTCTGTAACTGAGAAAAGGCATGGCAAAGAGAAAAAGAAAATAAAGGGGGAAAACATGAGAAAACAAGCTGAAAACTAGAACCGCAAGCCGAAACCTAGGAAGTGGGACTGGTTCCACGCCCTGGCGAGTTCTTCAAAAATAAATAAGAAAAAAAAAAAGCCTGCGAGCTTCAAATCCGGTTCAACTACCAAGTACGTAAATAAAGGTAGGCGTGGGATTTAAAAGATGACCAAAAAATGTGTGCTGTTTTTGAGAAATTGTGCATAATTTTTTGAGTTCTCTATTTCCTATTTTGGTGCTTATAGGTTAACACTAAAGTCTATGGCAACCTTCAACCAAATCCATGTGATAAACAGAAACAGCCAGGCACTTAGTTCTTTTGCACCTGTTGCCCAAGCCTTAAGTTTATCCCATGTGAAAAGCTGGATTAAATCCAGAAAGTGACTGGAATTAGGTCACCAAAGAGAAGATGCTCTTATCGGCCCCTCTCCCAAAAGAGCTATGGTGTTTGTTGTCATCTTACTGTCATTAGTGGTGTAACTCTGTATGCTTAAGCCCACAAAGGCCTTCTCTCTGTCCTTTTCTATATGGCTTAAACTAAGCTCTGATGTAACCCTTCCTTAAAAAGAGATGACACTCTTCTATGTACTGTTGTATACAGAGATGCCTGTGAATAGGAATCTGACAAATCCCATGTAGCTTAGACCCTACAAAGCACTGCTTTATGAAAGGATAGAAAATAAAAAGCTTTTTTTTTTTTTTTTTTCAAATATATTTATATAGTGCCAACAGACCCAGTGAATTGGTCATTAGCATTGTTCTATTGTAAAGCTTGGGCCTTTAATTCAGTTTTCCTCTGAACATCCTATGCAAATAACTCAGAATTCTTTATATGCAAATAATTTATTTTGCATATGCTTATTTTAGTGTTTAAAAGCATGAATTAAAGAGCGTGGCTAAGGAGAACAAAAGGCACAGGAGAGTCTATAGACTGTGCTTGTGCAGCAGCATTCTGTTCACAGGAAATGTTCAAACTACATCCAGCCATTACTGAGAAAGTTAATAATACAAATATATTTCTATAGAGCCAAGATATTCCACAGCACTTAACAAATCGGAGAGGACGTGTACTAACTAAAAGAATGTGACGTGCTTGTCGTGTGTGGTGCAGCCATCATTATAATAAATATGGGTATTCATGTAACTCTGTATTAATTGGTCACCAGCCAGTAGCTGTATAAGTAAAGTGCTGCAGAATAGGATTGCGCTATATAAGAAACGCATAATAAATAATTAATAATGGATACAAAGTGCTATTGAGTGCAAAGAGAATGTAGAAATAGATACGATGGACCAGATTCTGAGGAAATTTTAGTAACGAGGAACCGGAAATAGTTGGAATAGTGAGGCTAGGTGATAGGTCAATCTAAAGAAATGTGTTTTTGGGCACTCTTAAAACTGTGGATACCAGGAATTATCCAGATTGTCTAGGGTAGTAGATTCCAAAGAGCTGGCACAGGACAAGAGAAGTCTTGGAGATAGAAGTGTGAGGTTCAGTTTATAGAGGATGTTGGTCTTAGAATGGAGAGCATGGGTAAAGTGATAGACAGAGACGAGTGAGGAGATGTATGGCGGTGCAGAACTATGAAGATCTTTGTGGGTGAGAGTAATAAGTTTTATTTTGTGCTCTCTGGTAGATGAGCATGTGCCGCAGATGGACAGAAATATGACCCTGGTCGCTACCTTAAGGATAGATTGAGGAAATAGCTTAGTAAGGGTGAGACCAAATAGTAGAAAGTTGTAGTAGTCTGTCGAGAATGAATCGAAGCAACAGTAAGCATTGCTTAGAGGGTTAATGTAACATGGAAAAGGCCCAGGAGATAGTATACATATTCACTAGCATCACTACCAATATAATAAAATAAAGTCTGTCTTAAAGACTGATTGTCCATGTTATCCAAGAAACTGAATTATTTTGGGCACTTAAAATAAGTAATAAAAGATAACTTCTCACTCATCTGGGGTGCGGGGTTATTAGCCAAGTGAGACAAGGGAGATTTATTTTCTGTTAGTTCATGCATGAGCAAAAATAACCATACAAATAAAGGAACAAAAAGGATACAAGTAACACAAAGTAAATCAGAGTGAAGCATTAACATGGTTATCAATTCTGGTGCCTTATCCCATGGAGGATATGACAAGTCATAACTTTTAATTATCTTGACTCCTGAACATAAACCCCATTTGAACTCCTCCTTTTTCCATTTGCTTTCTCACTCAGATGACTCCAACTTTATGACTGAGGAAAGTCTCAGTGAATAGATGTTATTTACTGACCAGTTATAAAACAGGAGTCGTTCTGCACAGTTTCTCAATAGGTTAGAGACAACTACTATGGAATTCGTCCATGGCTTGTTTAGGTTACACCTCCTTGTATGTCGTGCGCTCAAAACAAAGGCAGCAAAGTAAAGTAAAACAAGTCATTAAAAGTAACCTTAACCATGGTAGACATAGGTATAATACAAGTGAATACACATATGAATGTTGACAAGTTTAGGAACCACAACACAGTGCTAAAGAGGTAATGACGTAGAGGAACATCTGGTGATGCCTAAGATCGTAGGTAGTGCTGAGACTGGTAATCCGAGTTTCAGGTAATATTACAGAATGCAATACATTTTTTGGTGAGGTTTTCTAGAACTTCTTGCCCCTCATTAGGAATAATTGGTCTCCGTCAGTAATGTGTAAAATTTCCAAAACTATATTTGATGCAAAATCCAAATAAAGAAAATTCTGACTTTACCACAGGGTAGAAGGCATGGCATCAGCACTGGATGAGGAGTGGAAACCATAATGATACTCAGAGGTTTTCCATGACTGAGCTCACCCTAGAAGGTTGTCATGATGGAGTTGGTCCCCACTTAATCCCTTGTTCTCGGTTTACCTGAGGGCAATGCTTTTTGCTGTGCTCACGCAGTACATAATCTGTTGACCTCCTGGATGTTAATGTCGTGTGCAGCGGAGCAAAGGGATTACAACGGTAAACCACGCATTTCAATGGAATGTGATGGAAAGTCAATCATCTGCCATCGTAATCCTGTGACTTCCAGGAAAATAGGTGGTGTTATCTTAGGATGTAAAAAAAAAAAGAGAAAACAATTTGTCACTCTGAGTTGTTAGGTTTTTATTTCTAAATTGGTGACCTCGGACTTCTGTATTTATTCAGGGTTAGTTACATGTCACTACGTATAATCTAGAGAACAAGGATTAATGGGGTTGGGAATAATTCATGACCTGGGGTGGAGTACCTTTGTGCTGATGGCTTAATGGGAACCTGTCATGTAAAAAAAACGCTATTAACTTGGTTAACTTGTCGATATGGGGTTAATCTGCAGGTTAATAGGAAATGAAGTTCATTTGCGGAAGTCCCCATCTATACTGAAGCCCCGATCAGGCTGTTTCCAAAAGTAGCGACATCCTAAATCAATGCCCAATGCGTATCTCCCCCCCCCCCCCCATGGGAAT
Source organism: Dendrobates tinctorius (assembly GCF_039654945.1). NCBI lineage: Eukaryota > Metazoa > Chordata > Amphibia > Anura > Dendrobatidae > Dendrobates > Dendrobates tinctorius. The sequence goes on from NW_027361751.1 coordinate 24,708,690, forward strand.
AAGGGGGTTCATCAGGGGATATGATGGCCACAAAAATGGACTTCCGCAACTAAATTGATACATAACCGCCCAGATGAGTACATGGTTATTGTACTATTTTTCGGATGAGCACACGACTCTTGTACTATAAACACAGAGAGCACAGAATGACAATTGTGCAGAAATATCCTGCAGTAAAGCATATACCAGTAGTCAGCATGTGCTGATATACAGGGTATTAAGTCGATACTTTTTTTTTGCAAAAAAATGACTCTTGTACTATGTATCATTCTTACATCGTTTTCACAACATATAATTGTGTGCAGTCCTATTATGGATGATGTTTGACTAAGGAGTTGATTTTTTTGCGGATCTCTGTCCTTTTGTTTGATTTTGTTCGGACAATAAGACAAACATATGAATATTGCATCCTACTTACCCACACTTTATACTGATTTTCATTTATACATTGTGGCCTATTTAGGCTAATTTGTTTGAAAGGGATATTTCATGATACTATTTGTGTGTGTGTGTATATGTATGTGTGTGTATGTATGTATATATGTATGTGTGTATATATATATATATATATATATATATATATATATATATATATATATATATATTTTACACACAGTTGGGTCCATATATATTTGGACAGAGACAACATTTTTCTAATTTTGGTTCTAGACATTACCACAATGAATTTTAAACAAAACAATTCAGATGCAGTTGAAGTTCAGACTTTCAGCTTTCATTTGAGGGTATCCACATTAAAATTCGATGAAGGGTTTAGGAGTTTCAGCTCCTTAACATGTGCCATAATAATAATAATCTTTATTTTTATATAGCGCTAACATATTCCGCAGAGCTTTACATTTTGCACACATCATCATCACTGTCCCCGATGGGGCTCACAATCTAAATTCCCTATTATGCCATGCGTCACCTTGCCAGCCATCGGTGAACTATATCCAGGAACACAGCGAAATACTTCCAGGACATAGTTCACCGGCGCAAGCGCACTAATGCTTTTCGGCTTTGCCCGCAGTTGGGCAAAGCATACTGCGCGTGCGCGAGTCAAGATTGCATTGCGCACGTGCGTACTATGGAGGACAACTACTGAACTTCCCGGAATTATTGCGGACAGCGGCCAAGGAGTGGTGGAGGAAAGGACACGAAACGCCGCCCATTGGACCGGACACAAGGCATTTACATAGCCTGCCAAAACGAGGTGACAGATTCCCTTTTAAAGGGACTCTGGCAGCACAAAATCACTGTTCAAACCAAACACAGGCGTCTTGCACTCTATGGCATTTCTGTGCACCTTCTCGCCTACTTGTTTTACATCTGTCTCTGCAATTACTTAGCTCCTATAGAGTCAGAGCTGTCCATAAAGGAAGAGGAAATCTGAAATGGATGAAAAGCAAGGTGCATTTTATTTTTTATTCTACTCACTTATATAGCGCCATTAATTCCACAGCGCTTTACAGAGATTATCATCGCTGTCCCCATTGGGACCCCTAATCTAGATTCCCTACTAGTATGTCTTTGGAATGTAGGAGGATATCGGAGTACCTGGAGGAAACCCACGCAAACAAGGGGAGAACATACAAACTCCTTGCAGATGTTATACTTGGTGGAATTTGAACCAAGGACCCCAGCACTGCAAGGCTGCAGTGCTAACCAATGAGGCACCATGCTGCCCATTGAACTCTTTTGTCTACACAGAGCGCCTGTACTTTGTTTGAATAGTCATTTTGTGCTGTTGATTTCACTAAACCATGACCGCTTCTTCCAAAATCAGTGCAACTTTTGTTTTCATAGGTTGTCTGCTATTGTAGCTTAGTATCATTGACCCGAATAGTGTAGCGTGTCAGTAGTACCACAGACAGGGATGCAAGGATGATTCTGCCTCTTTTGATGTCCAAGGGTTTTAAAATACTACTTTCTGTGAGTTGGGTATGATCAGTTTTGGCTTACCCTTCATTAAAGGGGATGTCCATTATTCAGACAAGCCCTTCTCATTTGCAATAATCTCATTGTAAAATAACAGCCTGTACTTCCCTCTGGTTTCAGTGCCTTCCCAGTGACCTCAGCGTCTGGTCTCCCAGGATATTATATCATTAATAGTCTATAAAAACAGCATATATACTCCCTCCGATGCCGGCACCATTCCAGCTAATCAGCGACCACTTCACTCTCACTTCCTCGGACAAAGTGGACACCCAGAAGAATTGTAAGCTGCTGATTCTTGGACTTCCTCCTAATGTTAGGTCGATCATTAGCTTCAGGGCTCATGTGACGCAACATGTTAATGAGAGCCAGTGCCGTCTTCGCTGGAATGGTGACAGCATCGGCAGGAGTATATATGATGTTTTCATTTTATAGGGGAAACCTAGTGATTGAGAAGGGATTGTCGGAGAATCCGCATACGTTCGTGCATTATCGGCAGCCGTACTGGTTGTCCCTCGACTTTCCCAAAAATGGGACGACGTGGCAACAAAGAAAAACTGACGTGGACAGACCTTATTGTAGAACAAAGCTTCCTTATTGTGTGTGCAATCGTCTGTCTGGATAACAAGTCCATTATTGTCTGCTTCGGATGAGGCAGTAATCTGAAATCGGTCACTGTAGAGTGGGCTACAGAAGGACAAAGTGTTATTTTTCCACTTATTTCCTATTCCGCGGATTATGTTGAAGAGTCTTATCTAAAGTGAAAGGTGCTCAATCCTTGTGCATGTACTAAAACTTACACCTAGAAGTCCAGGTTACAGCTCGGTGCCAAGTCGTCATTGTCTAAGCGCGGGGTAGACAGATATGTTATGGTCTTGTTACTATGTCTGAAGCCACAAATAGCCCATCATCTCCAACCTTAATCAATGTGAATTTCTACCTCCAAAATGGACGCACAGATGTTTCTGCCTACACAGTGTATGTATTTATACCTTTTTTGTGGCTTTTTATTCTGGGTTAGAGCAGCATTTCTATGTACATCTCCGCCTTTAGTCAAGGTTGGAAAAATGTATCCGTCGTATTACTATGCTTCTAATCCTGACTTTCTATTAAAGTTTGTTTTAAACTGTGGTTATCGTCCCCCTTTCTGCATATATTTAACATGGTCTAATATAATAACTTTCAATTTAATGGACATGTAAAGGAGTAGCCCTTCTCGACCTATCCCGTGTGCAATATAAGAACACCCCTTTAATTTTAGTATATAGTGTCAAATCAATTTGACAAGTGGCCATGAATTATTTTAAGTAAAGACTTTTCTAATCCTATTGCTGCTTCATTCTGCAGATTTAACTCTTATTTCACATATGGATTGAGGTCACCCAAGTATATTGGCTAATAGGGGACCCTGAGGAAGCCACCTCCTGTGGTGATACTCATGGGGTCCTCTTTCCCATATGACACACTTACTTTGAGCCAATTTACCTGGATGACTGCACATGGCACTTTATTGCACACAGTTATTGCTTACCTTTATTTGTATTCTTTTGATAGTATTTGTCTGTACATGTAGATTGCACCTTTCTTAACTAAATGCTACTTGACATCACTTTAGGGGTAGTGTTCATTCATACCTATCTCAAATATCCACTACATTTACAGTGCTATATTGGTTATCATGCTGGTGATATGAATTGTATCCCAGTGCAATCCATCCACCCGAAAGAAAACCTTGTGTGAACATACCCTTAAAATTCTTCCTCTTTTCTATAATTATGTAACTCACCCTCCTATATATTGATGTTTTCCCTTATTTTACAATTCATGTCAATTAAAAATTCAAATAATTTTATGTGTACGACTCCTATACAGCTCCATATGTCTTCCACCTCATGTACAGACCCATATGTGTCCATGGTAGCAGACAACAAACCTTGTGTAGTCAGTGCCTGTAGTCGGAGTACCACGTATCCTCCACTTATTATTTACCTACCATGCCAGTAAGAGGGAATAGATGGAGGGCAATCTAGCTGGGGAAGCGGTTGGGCTGTTTTTGCCTAGTTTGTTTTTTTTTCTTTTCTGACGGTGGATGCATACTTTTTTTTTTTTTTTTTTTTTTGGATCAACAAAAATGTAGCCAAACATTGTAAATGTCATACATGAACAATACAATAATCACCTACGTAAGTTCTCTTCCACTGCATTGTTGGCACTCCTCACCAGGCTCCAATTACATCTCTATCCACGTGACTGCTGCAGCCAATCATTGACCCCAGTGGTCTCTTACCCAGCACTTATGCTTCGCTGCTGAGGCCAGCAATTTGCTGCAGTGGTCATGTTGGGAGAGGACTGCAGCTGAGTAGGAAACCGGTGGGGATCAATGAAGATCTGGTCCTGGATTGACAGGACAGTCATCAGGTAACCAAATATTACTTTTTTTTTATTTTATGACATTTACTGCCTTTAGCTAAATTTTTGTTGATCCTTGAAAACCCCTTTAAGTCCTTGACCTGTCCCCTTCTGTCAAGATGCTTAAAAGGTTTAAGTGTAGATTATTCTTAATTGCATTGTTTTGATTTTTAACCTTTAGAGAAAATACTTTTTAATTTCCCTTTGGTTCATCTCTTTATATTTTAGCCTCCTAGGTCTTGACTTTATTTGCTGTCTGGCGTATAATGTTCACTGTAGGTTTTTTTTTTTTTTTGCAATTCCCCTTAACATCATCGTTGGCCATTACATTATAAATGACTTGCTATGCAATCTTGGCCAGTACGTCTTGTATATTTAGAGCATCTAAAATGGTTTGTTAAGTGACAGAGTCTGGAGCGTGCAATAGTTTTAAATGTCATCTGCAAATATTTTCTCAAAAAATAAAACTTTCTAGCCAAGTCTAGCTTCTAGTCATATGGCTGAGTAATTTTCGGCTGATGTAACTGCTATAGTCACTGCCAGCCTTGAACCCATGGGGGTCCTGTAGAAAATAACATTAAAATGTTGTGTTGAAGAAATCCCAAGTGTCTGTCTGGGGGGTATCCTCCTAGATTTGTGTCATAGTCCAGACATGCTCCATTATTTTTATGTAGTCGTTTAGTAACCCCTTTACGCAGATGGTTACATGCCTCACAACACCACAATTACAGCATTTCCACGTTCTGTGTTTGTATAATTTTTTTTATTGTCACTAGATCTGTATATTTGATGATCTTGTCCATACATAAGGAACATGCAGAGCTTGTCCCGTAATGACAAAACTGCCCAACTTCTGGACTTGATATACATTGTTGCTTGTAAGCTTGTCTGTGAGATTAATGTGTATACAGACAACTGCTATGGATATTAGCAGTGTAAAGGCATATTTTATTACTTGAATCACAACATAAGTTTTATTTTCATACAACTAGAATTTTTTTTTTTTTTTTAATCCCAAAGTTATGCAAATTAGAAATCCTCCAGAAGCAAGAACAGAAAGAACACTGTCTCTTTATTGCCACTTTTGGAGGCAGCGATACTGAAAGTCATGGTCTTACCCCTCACCATGAAACATGAATAAGGATATTTGTGAAACTAGAAACTCCTATGGTTTGTCTTAAATTCTTAATCATGTTACAAGGCTCGATTCGGCAATGACTTAGGATAAGCTACCTCAAATAGGTGGTAATACAGATACGGTTTTCTTTCTTTGGTAGAGGAGCTAATTTACATACATTTTTTCCGAAGGAGAATTGCCTTTTAAAACTCCATACTTTTAGCTGGACCTCCTTATAAGGGTTTGTCCATTCTTAATCCATATGTTTGCCCCCCAATAAAATAACTTATACTCTCCTCCGGTTCTAGCGCCTTTCCCATGGTGTCTGCACTGGTTCTCCCAGGATTTGGATGACATTATGTCATGTAATCCTTGCAGCCAATCAGTGCTGCTTTCCCTTCCCCTCATTGTACAAATTTAAGACATCTGGAGGACGTGAGAACTGCTGCTGCTCTCACGTGCTCCGGACGTCAATTATATCAGTAGGAGAGGAGAGTGAAGCCAGTGCTGATAACTTCAGGGATCGAATGACATAACAGTGTCACACGATCCCTGGGAGAATCAGCGCTGACACCGCTGGAACGGTTCCGGCTTCAGAGGTGAGTTAAAATGTTATTTTACCGGTAGGAGGGAAACCTAGGGATTCGGAAGGGGTTGTCTGAGTAGAGGACAATCTCTTTTACAAGAACTCATCCTCCCCCCACCAGAGCTATATACAGAAGAGCGATCAGTAACGTTTGAAATGCATCCCCGCTTTTATTACCACATAATGGTTATGATTATCATGGCTTCAACCTCTATTCCTTTCCTTGTTCTTGTTGGAGAAATCAACAACTACTGACTTATATTGGAGAGAACAATCTTGAGGAGACCCAAGGATTGCGCTGAATGGACTGTTCTGTATGACGTCTTTGGCTTGTGTATCTTTCCAATATCCTCCTTGCCATGATGATGAACATGATTTTTTGTATGCCCCAAGTAAAACAGTGACTGAGTACTGGATGGTTCTAATGAAATCTGCATTAGTTCGTTCTTCTCTTCTACCTTTTGCTTGTCTTTATTTATTCCTATTTATTTAACTTTTATATTTATATAGTGCCATTAGTTACACAGTGCTTTACAGACATCATCATCACTGTCTCCATTGGGGCTGACAATCTAAATTCCCTATCAGTATGTCCCTATCAGAAAGCCAGGAACTATACAAAGGAATTTTGTGGATATTGCCCGCGCTGCTGTACGAATGAAGATCCAAACGTATTTGAAGAAATAAGTGACTTCTTCAGGAAATACCACATACATATTAGATATGTATGTGGTATTTCCTGAAGAAGTCACTTATAGACTTCGAAATGTGTTGAATAAAACCATCATTCTTTTTCAAATACAATGGATCTTCATTCGTACAGCAGTGTGGGCAATATCCACAAAATTCCTTTGTGTAGTTCCTGATATGGTCAATTTCTGACCCGTGGATTTGCGGCAGCTGACATATACCTTGTCAAAGGGACACCAGGTGAGCAATTTTCGGAATAACAGATTCTGAAATTGTCGGATAAGACCCTATTTGCGCTTTTTCTCTCCTATAGTTTGTTTGATATCAGAAAGCCAGAGAACCCAGAGGAAACTCATGCATACATGGGGAGAACATACCAACTCCTTGCAGATGTTGTCTTTGGTGGGATTTGAACCCAGGACCTCAGCGTTGTAAAACAGTGCTAACCACTGAGCCACCATGCTAATTCAATGCACTTATATTCGGCTTTCCTCATTTTGGCTATAAATTTTGAGTGGATTAGCAGATGCATGTGTGACTACCGATTTCATTCAAATCTTCCTGGCCATGGTCATGGAGAACCATGGTAGCGTGTGGGACTTTCCAGGAATAGATAATAGTTTATGTACACTGGAAAACCCCTTTTAATGCTGTCACTATAAGGCTGAGTTCACACGTTGCATTTTTTTCGCGTTTCCGCGGCGGTTTTAACCGCGTGATTTTGCCGCGAAAAATAAGCATTCCATGCATTCCTATGGAATTCCGCAATGCTGTGCTAATGCTGCGGTTTTTACCGCGGCGGAATCGCTTCGCGGTAAAAACCGCAGCATGCTCATTAATTTTGCGGAATCACGGCGATCCCGCACCCATAGGAATGCATTGTTCCGCTTACTTCCCGCATGTGGTTGTGCACACCATGCGGAAAGTAAGCAGAACATTTGCAGATGGTACCCACGGTCCGGAGGAGAGGAGACGGTCCGGAGGAGAGGAGACTGGCCTCCGGGCTTTGGGTACCATATCCCTGTAAAAAATAGAATTTAAAATAAAAAATATTGTTATTCTTACCTTCCGACGTCCCGCGCAGCCTTCCCGCCTCTCTCCACGCTCTCGTTCCCAGTAAGCCTTTGCGAAAATGCCCGCGATGGCGTCCGTTCTTGCGGGATTGCGAAGTCTCGCGGTCATTCGCGCGACGTCATTGCGAATTACCGCGAGACGTCGCGATCCCGCGAGAACGTAAGTCATCGCGGGCATTTTCGCTAAGGATTACTGGGAACGGCTGCGCGGGACGTCGGAAGGTGAGAATAACACCATTTTTTTTTTTTTTTTTTTACATTTTATCTTTTACTACTGATGCTGCATAGGCGGCCTCAGTAGTAAAAAGTTGGTCACACTTGTCAAACACTGTTTGACGAGTGTGACCAACCTGTCAATCAGTTCTCCAAGCGATGCTACAGATCGCTTGGAAAACGCTAGCATTCTACAAGCTAATTCCGCGGGACAATCGCGGGAATTTAAGATGCGATTTTCCCGCGGAATGGAATTCCGGAATTCTCGCGGTAAATTCCGTGAGATTTTCGGTACGTGTGAACTTAGCCTAAATTAATATTTTAGAATTTGTTACACATAGAGGAATACATTTTATAACACTGGTTAATAAGTGATGTTGTTGCCAGCCAGAAAGTGGCCATGTTTGACTACCAATTGATTGTTGTTCGCGGTGAGTTATGCTGCAGAGACAAAGCTTTGCGTTTTTCAGGACACATACCTTTACTGAAATATGAAAACTGTGGTTCTGGGGCAATGTTATCTCATCTATTGCTATGGTTTATGTTGGTATTTGGTACAGGGTGACCCCTGTCCAATCTGCGGTACGTGAGTGCAGTATCATTCACGTGTCAAATATCGGTGTTTGAAGTTAGATGTCTATATGAGATTGGGTGTGCCGTGATCTCTATCATCAGGAGACGACATTCGTTGTGAAGCCTTCGAATTCCACCATCCATTCGTCAAACGATTCCTTTAATCAAGCATGTTTTCCCCTTCCCTCACGTTGGATATCACTGCTTTATTTTGAGTTTGTAGCTGATGAAAATCTCCGACATCTGTTTTCGGTGCGAGCACTGTATTGAGTTTATTAGCCTGGAAAGGTAAGGTGTAAGGTTTCATGTTCCATCATCCGGGTAACATTTTCATTGGGACTTTTCAATGCTCTAGAAGTGATCTGGGATTTACAGTAGACCTACAGAAGCTCTAAAACCTTAACAGGCCATTAACCACAGGATATGGCTTATCGGGTTCACTGGGAAGTAGTTAAAATAAGACAGGGCCAATCCAATGTAACAAAATAGCAAACAAATGCACTCACATGGGGTATTTCCTCCTGGGTTTTCTTAGAATAGTTCATTCTAAACCGAAGTTGTCTTTTAGAAACGTTTGATATCAATAAAACTCCTTTTTTCCTGTGGTACTGCCATAGTGCTGTGTGCACGTTTGCCTTTTTGCACTGTAAGCATATAATATTTTAATCTTTGTTAATTTCCAATCGTTAGGCTATGTTCACATGTTACAGAAAATTTTCTCAAATCTGAAACAAAATTTGGAGGTGTAGGATATGTTCGCTTGGATTATAAGGTTTTTTTTTTTTTTTTACAATTTTCAATATAGAGCATTTTTTCTGTTATAGAAGTCAAATCTGGGGCATTTTTTTCAAGCAGAGGCGCCTTTCAAATTAACTTGAAGGAATAACCCGTGCACCAAAATAAAAAAGCAAGAGGGTGAGCAGATTACAAGCAGAGGTCAGAAAACTGAATATGTGAAGAAGCATAACTGCAGCAATGGATCAGAGTGACCAGGACTAGCTGGACTGAGCTGTCTGCTTGGATTTATAAAGAATATGCAAATAAAGTCCGTGGAGCCTCATTTAAGAGTCTCAAACACAGGACTAGCCAGATCTTCCTCCAGGGAAGGACCCAGCCAAGGAGTGGCTCCTTTCGGAAACCACCATTACCACCATATTAAGTGGCCCTGTAAGTCAATATCCAGCTCCTTACGAGTTTACAGATATGACAAGGGAAATACCAAGGCCAGGTATCCATCCACAGACAGCTGTTTCGGGCAGTTGCCCCTCATCAGTGTGGAGTAGGATTCTGGCTAGGTGGGAGCAATGCCTAGTAGACCAACATCACGAAACAATCACTGACCTCAGGGAGACCAGTCAAAGAAAACACTGGGGCAGCCGGCAAAGGCGCTCAATCAGTGAAATCCTAAGTGCATTGCTCCCTGGGAAATACGAATATGCAAATAAAGTCCGTGGAGCCTCATTTAAGAGTCTCAAACACGGGACTAGCCAGATCTTCCTCCAGGGAAGGACCCAGCCAAGGAGTGGCTCCTTTCGGAAACCACCATTAACACCATATTAAGTGGCACTGTAAGTCAATATCCAGCTCTTTACGAAGCACAACTGCAGCAATGGATCAGAGTGACCAGGACTAGCTGGACTGAGCTGTCTGCTTGGGTTTATAAAGAAAGCAGCCCCACCCATGGCTCCCAGCAGAGAGCTACTTGCTCACTGCAGCAAAACACATGTAAATAGAAATCGAACAACTAAACTGCCATACACTGCTGTCATCCACAGTAACAGTGGTCTTAGTGTAGCGCCACATACTGATAAGGACAAAGGTTGCAGCAGCATGATGAGACATCGATGTGATCCATGGTCCTAGGGTGTGTTCACACAAAAAAAGTGGCGCGTTTTGTTTCAGATCTGCACTAAAATCTGCATGAATGCTTAAGTTTTGGTGTGGGTTTGCCGTAGATTTACCCTAGGCACTGCAAAATGTGAAATCCACAGCAATGAAAAAAAAACAAAAAAAAACGGCCACCTTGGGAGCAAGCCCTAATGTATTGCGTTACGACCCATACATCACAGTGGACCTTTTCTACATGGTCTATTGCTCACTTGTCATTAAATATTAAACCGTGTATGGCTAGCTTAATTTCCTAGTAAAACCCAGAGAATTTTTCTTCCTGGAAACGTTCATATGTATCGTTTTGCATAATAAAAACGAATTCTGCATGGGCGTTTCACTACTTGTTATCCATTTTTTTTTTTTTTTTAACATTTATAAATTCATATTTGAAATGCAATATGCCCAATGTGAATCATTGGCATCTCAGAAAGGCCGCGAAGGGATTTACCAGTATCCCTGCCACATAGATCAGCCCACTTCTATTAAAAAGAAATGATGTGGTAATGTCCGGCAATTATTCAGTCAGGACCACTCCGACAATTCACTATCTTCACGGTGGTCTGAGTATATTAGAAGTACATGAGGAGCGTCCATTGCTATATGGACTACTGCGGAGTTCTGCTCCCCATCTCTTCTAGGTGTGTGTTCAGTTCGCCATGTAGAGGATCCAATACTTTTGGAGAAATATTGGCTTACAGAAATATTTCATACGTGACTCGGGGAAGAATGTTTAAATAATTTCTTTCACGATGAGTAACTTTTTTTTTTTTCTCCTTCTATTCAATCCTTGTCTTTACTACGCGGAGAGAAGTAATGCTTGCTCAGGACTTTCGCCATGGGACATATAAAGACTCAAATAGATTTCCCATTCAGATTAATCCCTCTAATAATGAGCGAGAAAGCCTTTGTGAGCCTTCGCTGGGTCAATATGACCTCCCCTATGTTTTGATATGTATTGTTTTAGTGGCTTGCGCTTTCTAAAGATCAAAGAGAGGCCCGCAACACGCAATCATATCTTTTAATCTTTTTGTGTAATATAGAAAACATAATTTTTTTTTCGGAGGTAGCACAGCATGAGATACAGTTAATAAAATGCTGCTAGGTTGCAAATTCATTCACTTTTCATTAAGCCTGCAATAATACAAATCAGGAATCTAATATTTCATCGCACATAGCTGTTTCTTTGTTCTTTGGCCTTGTAAAGAGGTTCTCTACTAATTTATTTTTCGAAAAATTTACTTTACGGCACATATTTATATCGTGATTGCTGCCAAGATGCTTTTCCCTTTATCTTCTGTCAGGTCAGCCTTGACCTAGCAGCACTAGTTGTGCTTGACACATGAGGATGACTTTCAGTGCAGAGACCTGTATAGTCTTTCCTTCAGGGTGTTCGCCCTCTATCTGAATACCCAGGCCAAGGCAAAGTGACTTGTTGTTGACCCTTGGCGATTTGCACCTGGGACACATGCTTAGTAGCCCACCATAAACCTGCCTCTCTTTTAAGAAGCATTTCTTTAACCATTGTCAGACTGGGATTTCTTGGGTCTAACAGAGTAAGAATACCCTCATGAGCCAATGTCATGCCTTGTAGTGCTGTTGTCTGGATCCAAATCCCACCAAGGACAACATCTGCAAGGAGGTTGTATGTTCTCCCCGTGTTTGCATGGGTTTTCTCAGGATATTCCATTTTCCTCCCATACTCCAAAGACATAGTGAGAGGGAATTTAGATTGTGAGCCCCACTGGGGTCAGTGATGATGTTGTCTGTAAAGTGCTGTAGAATTAATAGCGCTATATAAGTGAATAAAAAAAATATTGAACAAGTCGTCTTTTTGCATCATAAACGCACCATCAATGAGGTCTAATATGTTGTTTGTGATTCAGCCAGAGTAAAAAAAAAAAAAATTGTATTGGTTTCACCTTGACTGGTCTTTCTCTGGGACTTGAGAGTTATCATTGTGTAAGAGCCTTTAGGCATATCGTAGGATCTTCTGTTGGGCCCATCCAAGTCTATAGCAAGCAGTCTGTCCCACAACACCTTATTCCTCTGTTTAAGGCAGAAGTTCCATTTGGTTTGGGACAAAACTCTTAGAAGTAGTTAAAGGAGTTGTACAAAGTTTGTAACATATCCATCATTCCATAGCCTAGGTAATAAATTCCCGATTGCTTAGGTCCCACAGCTGAGACCTCCACAGCTTCCGAAACAAGGGCTTGAAGACCTAGGCTGCGAATGTGTTGTCGGCCACCTTCCTTTTCTAGCAGGCGTGTACACAGACAGAAGAGGCCCCTGTGCAAGATTAGTATATGTGATCTTTGTAGCCCAATAGCTCATCCAAATACACAATTTCACTTCCTTTTTATCGTGGTAGCTGGCCCCCCCTTACCTCTTGGGCCCCTGTGCGGCTGCCCATGTTCCACCAATGGTATGTCTGCCCCCATGTTATAATATTCAGGACATACATAATTGCAATATGTCCTGTGCAAACAGAGATGACTGCACATTTGAAAATAGGCAAGATATCCATATTTTTAGAGGCACTCCCAAAATATACTGTAAATGTCTATAGCAGGAAAATGTGTGAAACAAATAGCGGAGTATGAAAGTGTGCAACAGAGCTTGCATAGGGGCAGAGGCGTAGCTAGGGGTTCACGTCAGGGGGGCGAAACATCTGAGTTGGCCCCTAACCAGGTAACAAGTAAATCCCTAAACAAAGACCATATAATGACTAGAGATTAACATATTTGATCGGGTCCCTGCTTATTCGGCAATCTATAGCGCTTACCTAAAAAGCTACAGCGGGAACCTTTATACCTGGAGCGCTCTTGATAATCAGCTGTTTGTCTCCGCAGCTGCACGTGTCGCGGCTGTGTGACAGTCACAACACATGCATGAAGAAGCCTGTGTGTTGTAACTGTCACACAGCCGTGACATGTGCAGCTGCGGCGCTGAACAGCTGATTATCGGGAGCGCTCCAGGTATCCGGGTTCCCGATGCAGCTTATCCGGTAAGCGCTATAGCTTGCCGAATAAGCTGGAAGCCGATCAAATTCGCTCATCTCTAATAATGACCATATAATGGTATCAGATATCAGTCCTGCAGAACATATAGGAGATTACAGTACAGTATAAATGGTGACTTACAGGTGATGTTCTTTCTGATGGAGTTGTTCACTTTTCCCCCACAGTAGCCTCCTTACTGTTTGATGCCCCCCCTCACTGTATGATGGTCCCCACAGCAGACCCCAAACTTTATAATGGCCTCCATTAGACCACACAGTATATTGGCCCACTTAATAGCCCTGTTTCTGTATGATCGCCCCCTTAATAGCTCCCACTCTTTGAGAACCTCCTTAGTAGCCTGCACTATGTATAAGGGTCTATTAACTAGCACCCATTATGTATAATGGCCCCATTAATAGCCCACGCTCTGTATGAGGGTTCCCTTAGAAGTCCCCACTATGCATGCGGGCTACCTTACTAGCCCCTACTATGCATTAAGGCCTCCTTATTTGCCTGAACTATGTATCAAGGTTCATTAGTAGCCTCTTCCATGTATGAGAGCCCACTTGATAACCCCCACTGTGTGTGAGAGCCCCCTTACCAGTTCCCACTTTATAAGGGCCCACTTATTAGCCCCCACATTGTATCATGGGCCCTTAGTGGGGCCTATGCTATATGCTGGCCCTCTTAGTAGTCCTCACTATGTATGAGGGTTGCCTTAGAAGACCCTGCTATGTACAAATTCCCTTAGTAGCCCTTCATTATGTTTGAGGTCACCCTTTGTATCCCTTACTATGTTTGAGAATCTCATTAGCAGCCACCACTGTCTAAGGACCCACTTAGTAGCCCCCAATGGGTTTTAGGGCTCCCTTAATAGCTCTCATGAATAATGACCCTCACACAATATTAAAGTAAAATTTAAACATCATATACTCACCTAACCCCCAGTGAGTCAAGCGGCCGATCCTAGGCAGTCGACGCCATGACTCTGACGTCCTGTGCGTGTTGTGGTGCAATTACAGTATCACGACACTTCTCCTTTGAACTGCCGTTCTTTAGACCTAAACGGACATGGGACTAACAGAATGGAGAGCGGCAGAGTACAACTGTATCTGTGTGCAGTTAAGTGTAGCAATAAGTGCTGGCCCTTCCAAGTCAGGGTCCCGGGGCGACCGCCTCCCTCTACGCCACTGATGGCTACGCTCCTGCATAGGGGTAAGTACTTTACACACTGTACAGTATTTAGATAGCGATGGGGCTGCCCACCAATTGCCTGCCATTTCCGAGGCCCAGTAGCAGTAGATCCCTACTAAACTGTGTCATTCTCTTCTCTAGTCTGAGTCAGAGTCGTACAGTGTATCCTGCTGATATGTCTTAATGCCTAATTTATGGACCTCTCTTCTAATAAATTGTAAGTTTATACTTTGCTGTTAACAATTGTCTTAAAGTTACCTACTTTATAGTGTAATTGCAGTAAAGTAACAAATGGTCTTTGTTACAAAAACTTGTCTTAAATTGATTCCCCGTCCAGTTCACTTTTGGATAAACTCCAGTGACTTAATTTGTTTGACTTATAATTCAGCAATTCATTGGGTTATAAGATAAATAAACCAGAATGACACGTGTTACGATGCGAGCTGCCTTTAAAGGATTTGTTATGTCTTCATTCCCTTTCTGCTGCTTCTTGGATTTGTTACATATTGTAGATGCATTGTTATTTTTGGTACAGGGAAGGTACAGAAGAATGACATCTATAGTTTTTTGCATTGATGCTTTATATATATCGATCACTCCTCATGGGAGCGTAGCTAAAATAGGTGCAAGAGTTGGGATCGCACCCTGGAGCATGGGGGACCCGAGGTCTTTCTGGCTCATGTGAAAAGATCATTACTGATCATTAGTCTTAAAGATCTAAGTTGGAGATTTTGCGTTGGGGCCCACAAGCGTCACGTTGCGTCACTGACTTCTATAATTCCATAACTGCAATTTCAATCTTGAGAAGTCTCAGGATGAATAGACATGTTATTGATATACAAATTATTCTCAAATCAATTTTTTTTTTATTCATTATGGAGTATCAGCACCATGAACAGAAATACAAGTACTTACACCCTTGGCATAGCTATAATGCTGTGTTGCTCATGCTACTGTGAGCAGGCTGTGTGGCCTAAATGTACTATCGTGGCCTACAGTGACTCGATACTTTTTTTTTTTTTTTTTTTAATTTTCCTTTCATTTACATCTGGGACGTAATTGGTTGACAATAGAAAAGAAAGCTGCCAGCAGCGGATCTTGATGATTTGCCCATGTGCTTTCAGCGTGGCAGAACATTCCTTGAACATTCCTTAGACCAGAGGTCCCCAACCTTTATGACCTTGAGAGCCACATCCAGCTATGAAAGGGGGTCGGGAGCCACAACCAGCTCCTTCCCCACTCAAAGTAGTGACACCCAGAGCCCCCATTACTGGTATAATGACAACCAAAGCTTTTCCACTGAAATCACACCAAGGCAGTATGCCAAGCTCCACGGTTTCCTATCTCACCCCAATTCAGATCCGCTCTTCTATACAGGGCTACACACAAGTCGCCATTTAGAGATCTGCTCTTAATAGTTATTTACACCTGGTGCTACTGCACCAAGCTGGCAGGCATTCGCAAGCTACACATCACGGGCCCACGAGCCACATGTGGCTCCCGAGCTTACAGGTTGGGGACCCCTGCCATAAACTATCATTAATAGCGTCATTGATAGCAGCCAAGGCGTGTAGTAAGTGGAAGTATTTCTGCTTGTGGCGCTCATACTAGTTACTAAATAAATAGAGATGTTTTAAAAATGTTTTCATTTTTCATCATTTGCTTATCAGTAACATATCTATTCTGGGATTTACATAATCCCATGTCCTTTCCATCTCAGTGTTGCAGTTTCCATGTTGGTGTATAATTGTGTGTGTACATAATGTATTACACTGTACTGTGCAAAACTTTTAGCCAAGTGAGGAAAAAATGCCGCAAAGTGAGAATGGTTTAAAAATTAGAAATGTTAATAGATTATTTTGTATCAATTAACAAAATGCAAAGTGAGTGAACAATAGAAATAAAATTTATTATTATTATATCAAACCAATATTAAAGGTGACCGCCTTAAATCCTTCTAGATACATTTGCACACTGTTCTTGAAGGAACTCCGCAGGGAGGTTGTTCCAAACATCTGGGAGAACTAACCACAGATCTTCTGTGGATGTAGATTTGCTCAAATCCTTATTTTCATCTAATCCCAGACAGACTCGATAATGTTGAGATCAGGGCTCTCTGGAGGCCATATCCTCTCTTACAGGAATCGATGTTGTTCTTTATGCTGAAGATAGATCTTATTAGCATTGGCTGTATGTTTGGGGTTGGTGTTTTTCTGCAAAATTATTTTTGAGCCACACACCTCTCTGATGATATTGCATGATGGGTAAGTTTCTGTCTGTATTTTTCAGAGTTGAGGACACCATTAAACATGACCAACTACCCCCCAACTCCGTTTGCTGAAATGCAGTGGCAGTCTTGCTAGGAATCTCCACCATGCTGCCCTGTAGCTGCAGGCACTCATTATTGTACCGATCTTCAGCCCTTCGACTAACAAACTGCATTCTGTTACAAACAAAAATTTCATGTTTTGACTCATCCGTACAGAAACCCTTGGGGCACTTCTCTGCACTCAGTTTCCTTTGTTTTCATGCATATTGGCCTTGTTTTCATGTTGAAGGTATGGCTTTTGGCCATATATCTTCTATTTAGAACTCGTGCACACAACTGATTATGTCAGATAAGTGCTATCTGTGATTTTCATGTTATTTTATGGGGTTGGTCACATGTCCAATCCTTTCCACGGACCGAATGGTCAAAGGAAAAATAAAATCGGTGACCTTTCTAATTTTGATCCGGGTATAGGATCAAAATCGGCAATGCAAGTCTATGGGTCCATCAAAAACATTGGACTACGCTCTGATGACGGCAGAGTGCAGTCAGATTATCACGGACTGACATAATGGAAAAGGTGGAGAAACCTTATTTTATTTTTTTTCCACTTCTGAGAAAAACTTATCCCACTCTGGTCCCATTTTGATCAGAGTCTGATCAGCATAATTGGGACATTTTTCTCAGATGGAGGGAAAATGTCCGTGTGCACCTACTTGAAGACCACTTCTGGTCTGATTTCTGAGCTGTAGCTGGGTCCCACTGGTTGCTGCCAGTTCTGTGCTGATGGCACTGCTGGACATCTTCTGATTTTGAATGGAAGTACGCACGATGTATCTTTTCTCTGCTCCTCTAAGTTTCCTTGGCGAACCACTGCATCTACGGTTCTCAATGTTGCTCATTTCTTGGCGCTTCTTCCAAAGAGCTTGTACAGCACCTCTTGAAATTCTTATCCGCTTTGAATTCTTTTCCTGGGAGAGAACTTGCTGATGCAGTATAAGTACCTTGTGTTTATTGGCTTTGCTCAGACTTGATGTGCTGTATGACCTGTGACAAGAAAAAAGAATCCTGTAAGTGATGATATGGCCCCTACACAGCCCTGATTTCAACATCAAATCTGTCTGGGATTACTGGAAGAGACAGAAAAATGTGTGCAAGCCTACATCCACAGAAAATCTGTGGTTACTTGTCTTGGAACAACCTCCCTCTTGAGTTCCTTCTAAAACTGTGTGCACATATACCTAGAAGAATTGATGCTGTTCTGAAGGCTAAGGGTGGTCACACCAAATATTGATTATTTTTTTGATTTGTTTTGTTAATTCATTTTGCATTTTGTTGATTGATAAACTACTATTACCACTGATATTTTTGAAACGTTCTGACTTTGCATAATTCTTTCAGCACCTGTGCATGTGATCTATGTGGATATATTAAATATCCACATAATATCTATTTAGAAAATTGCAAGAGTATGTTGCATGCTCCAAAATATATGCAAACTACATTACTGTCATATAGAGAATACTTACAATGATACCTTGATATCTGCATAGAAATACATGCTGTCACGCTTGGGTCGGGAGCGCCAGTGGCCAGTCTGAACATTGTGTTGCTATCCTTGTCCGAGTTATACGTCCGTCTGATTCTTCCTTTAGAAGGATCTGATCCAGCCCATATAAATATGGCTCAAGTAGGTTCCAAATCATCTGGTGTTGATCTATATTTTTTTTTTTCTTTTTATATCATGTAAAGTCTGAATTTACGCTTCTGATTTCAGTTGCTGTTTAGCGTTGTTAGCTTTTCTCACACTACATATACATTACAGTGTAGATTTATCGAGTTCAGAAGTCTTGTTATACAGTATAATTTGGGGGGTGTTGTTCTTTAACAAGCTGAAATTGGCTAGTCATATCTATGTGAAGCCAGGGATTTACAACAGCTGTTGTATGATTAAGTAAGTTTACTAGGCCGGGGTGTGCATCGGACAGAACACTGACCCTGTACAGCCTGAGATATTTCTATGGAATTCAGATTATGTCTTTTCAAAAGACCCAACATTCCAGACTGAGAAGATGAGAAACGTCTGAAGACCAGACTGCAATGTATGCAAAATAAGAGAAAGATAACGAGGAGGGGGAGGAACAGGATGTGTCTTCAGGCAAACTGGAGGATGAGTGGAGTTTTTATTTTATATTTTTTTTCCTTTTTTCACATTTTTACTACTTGTCACTAAGATACAAAATAATCCATCAAATACCGCATAGCCAGAAAAACGGTGTTGGCTCATGCGACATGTTTTACCCAACTTTTTTTGGTGTACTTGACATATCCATTTGCATTGTAAAATGTATTTACCAGTAAGTGGATATGCTTATATTTCCATAGAAAAACATATGTCAGATCTATATCCATTTGTGACATAAGTTTGTGCACTTATCTATGACAATCGGTTTGTTTTTTTTTGTTTTTTACTTTATACAGAATGCCATAAGTGCAGTCTGTTGAGCTTTTAAAGAAAGAAAAATGAAAAAAAATGTTGAAAACTATAAGATTGTCCTTCGTTTACATTTGTTTTCTTTTTTCACTATTTTATTTTTAGCAAAAACTAGTCACATGAAGCCCTGTCGGACCCAATGCAAGTCACGGGTCCATTTTTAAAAACAAACCAATGAAATGTATATGTTTTTGTGTGTGTGTGTGTGTGTATGCATGTATGTATGTGTATGTATATGTGTGTATGTATGTATGTGTGTGTGTATATATATATATATATATATATATATATATATATATATATATATATATATATATATATATATATATATATATATTATTAGTGTTAGGCGTCAGGTTTCTGCATCTGCTCTGCAGGAATCCAGAGTCTCACATTCTGCGGTCTCCTGCTGCCTATCTACTGCAGGGAAGATTACTTTGCAGCAGACCGCTCCAGAGACTAAGTTCCTCTGTGCTCATACTGGGCATGCTCATGAGACAATCTCCCATTGGAGATCAGGAGTCATGTGCCCAGGTCCTGCTCCAGATCTCATTGGTCCATCTTGAAGATCTGGAAGGTCCCGCACGGCTATAAAAAGCGTGCATGACCGTTCGGCCGTGCGCTAGTATAGACTATACTTGCTATGTGTGAATGGTGACTGACTCATTATAAAACCCCTTTCCTCTGATATTACGCATGTGGATAGGGAATTAGTTTAGCAGTCAGCGCCAGTCAGTGGCAAGCCTTAAGCTACTGTGCACACCGCACCGCTACGCTAGCGTCCGACATTGCGCTTGCTTTCTGGCTTTGTCATCGAGCGGCAGTGTCCTACGCCGCGCTGCAGTTGCAGCCCTTCTTGGCGTTCGCAGAAGCGACGCCGCACACACGGTAGGTCTAGAGGGACGCAGCTCCTCGGTCTTTGGTCCTGCTCCTGTGACCAGATACTGTGTGTGCATTTACCTGAGGCCTGTGTCTCGAACAGGTTCAGCATTTTGTATGTTTTTGTTGCGGCGCCTCTGTGTGTGAACAGAGCCCGCTCTGCGCACTCCAGGCGAAGTTGAACCCGTGTGCATCATACCGCCATATTGCTCCTCTGTCATTCCCTAGCAGCGGTGTAACACCTACTGCATGGTGGACCCCGAGCTGCGAACGCACTTTATTATTTATTTTTATTTAGGGCCTTCCGCCGTTCCTAACATTATACTAGCACCAGGGTCTGGCTAGTAATGGCAGATCAGCAGCAACTCCTTCAGTGCATTTGCCAGCTAGAGGGCCGGTTGGCTACTCTTGAGAGTGTTATCGCAGTGGCAAAGTCTTCGGAGGCTGCTGTACAGGCGATCGCAGAGGCGGTTTCACGTATGTCCACGTCCTCCCACACGCCGACACTTACCAACCTCCCGTTGCCCGATAAATTTTCTGTCGATGCCGCCTCCTGTAGGGGTTTCGTCAGCCAGTGCTCTATCCAGCTGGAGTTACTGGCTGCGTGATTCCCTACGGAACGGGCCAAAGTGGGGTTTATTGTTTCCCTTCTGTCGGGCAAGGCGTTGGAGTGGGCTTCGCCACTATGGGAGCGTGGTGACCCAGAGGTTCGAACCGCTGCTCGGTTTCTAACAGCTATTAAGCAGGTCTTCCTGGGACCATGGGTCACCCACGACACCTCTCTTCAGCTACTCGCTTTGACTCAGGGATCCCTATCGGTTAGTCAGTTTGCCATTCGTTTTCGGACACTGGCTTCCGAGCTGGAGTGGTCTGATAAAGCCCTCATCCCTGTGTTTTGGAGAGGTTTGGTGGAGCATGTTAAGGATGATCTCTCTACCAGAGAGGTTCCTGCAAGTTTGGAAGAGCTGATTGCCATTTCCACCCGCATTGATCTCCGTTTTTCGGAGCGCGTTCTGGAGCCTGCTCAATGAAAACGGAAGGTTACCTCGGCTCCCAACTTTTTTGAGCCTCTGGAACCACCCGAGCCAGAGACTCCACTCCCAGAGTCCATGGAGGTGTCTCGTGCCGTTCTTGAGGCGCATCTGACGCAAAACCCCATTTGCGGTTACCATTGTCAACGCGCTGTTTCTCAGGACAACAGTGTCCCGCAATGGCCAAACTCTGTGCCGCCGGGCAAGACCTTTGTCCCTCCCCACCTTCGGCCGAAGGTCCTCGCGTGGGCACACGCGTCCAGGGCGGGTGGTCACTGTGGCTACATGCAGACCACAAAACTCCTGGCGGGGTCGTATTGGTGGCCGCACAGGGATTGGGACATTAAAAAAATATATTCAGGCATGCGCCTCATGTGCTCGGGTTAGCCTCCTTAAGCAGAGAGTGGAGACGTCCGCTGTCACACCGCAGCGTTCCATTTCAACTTATGCTCCGGGCGGTTTTGCCGTGCCCGTTGTCTCCCACGTGTCCCTTCTTAAACCTGGCAATCTTGCCGCCTCTGATACCTTCCACGTGTCTCGGTTTTCAGTGTCACCTACCGGGACATCAGACTTGCCTTCGGACGAGTCTGAGGCCTATGCCTCTGATGGGCACAAGGTGGTGGATTGGAAGGCTCAGAGGTGAGGGGGCCCTAGGAGGGGGGGTAATGTTAGGTGTCAGGTTTCTGCGTCTGCTCTGCAGGAATCCAGAGCCTCACATTCTGTGATCTCCTGCTGCCTATCTACTGCAGAGAAGATTACTTTGCAGCAGACCGCTCCAGAGACTAAGTTCCTCTGTGCTCATACTGGGCATGCTCATGAGACAATCTCCCATTGGAGATCAGGAGTCGTGTGCCCAGGTTCTGCTCCAGATCTCATTGGTCCATCTCAGAGATCTGGAAGGTCCCGCACGGCTATAAAAAGCAAGCATGACCGTTCGGCCATGTGCTAGTATAGACTATACTTGCTATGTGTGAATAGTGACGGATCTATGGCCCTGGTGACTGACTCATTATAAAACCCCTTCCCTCTGATATTACGCATGTGGATAGGGAATTAGTTTAGCAGTCAGAGGCAAGCCTTAAGCCACTGTGCACACCGCACCGCTACGCTAGCGTCCGACATTGCGCTTGCTTTTTGGCCTTGTCGTCGAGCGGCCGTGTCCTACGCCGCGCTGCAGTTGCAGCCCTTCTTGGCGTTTGCAGAAGCGACGCCGCACACACGGTAGGTCTAGAGGGACGCAGCTCCTCGGTCTTTGGTCCTGCTCCTGTGACCAGATACCGTGTGTGTATTTACCTGAGGCCTGTGTCTCTAACAGGTTCAGCATTTTGTATGTTTTTGTTGCGGCGCCTCTGTGTGTGAACAGAGCCTGCTCTGCGCACTCCAGGTGAAGTTGAACTCGTGTGCATCATACCGCCATATTGCTCCTCTGTCATTCCCTAGCAGCGGTGTAACACCTACTGCACAGTGGACCCCGAGCGGCGAACGCACTTTATTATTTATTTTTGTTTAGTACTTTCCGCCGTTCCAAATATAAATATATATATTAGGGAGTCTACTCGCTTAGGTGCGGCGGGAGACAACCAGGGGGCACGTTCCTTTTAAAAGTTCACTGGGTTTATTGCTTCATAGCCCATAAACCAGCACATACCATAAGGAATAGCCTTTAGCTCAGGCGAAAGCAAGTATAAGGTTCCATGATTTCAGGCTCAGTCCTGGAGCCTCAGCAAACATAGGCTTATCCGTCCTCACATACAGCCAATATCCACAGGCCTCACCGGGTCAGCAGCCTCAGCACGTGGTCTTCAGGAAGGTAGCACACCTTCCTCCACATAGGCCTGCCAGGACCTTCCACATGGCCCAATCAGATCCATGCACTCTCTCTCATGTGATCTACTCTGGTTACCTTATATGGTCTGTAGCCACGCCCACCAGGTCACATGGCTATGACCTCATCAGAAGTCCTTCAAGCATTCATACACATATACTTTATTATGACACTCTTAAACACACCCCTGGGTGGATTTGTAGAGGGCTCTCGCTGACACAGTTTAACAACAGCTCAGCAGTGCCTCTGCTGATCAGCACATAAGCAAGCCTTCATTTCAAGGCCACCTACCTTGAGATACATAACGATCCTTCAGCATCCTATACCCATTACCACAATGGATATGACTGTAGGCCCGTCCTGGGACGCCCACACAGCACCCCCTAGCGGACATAGTGGTCACTACCCCACAATATATATCTATCTATCTCTAGATGAATGTATGTCTGTGTGTATGTATCAAGCCACACTCACTCTGCATAGCCATCGGGAAAGAGCCCCTGTTCCAGGGATACCCGACAACAGTTGTGACACACAGCTTGGCCTCACATACATTG
This sequence comes from Dendrobates tinctorius, assembly GCF_039654945.1. Taxonomy (NCBI): domain Eukaryota; kingdom Metazoa; phylum Chordata; class Amphibia; order Anura; family Dendrobatidae; genus Dendrobates; species Dendrobates tinctorius. The sequence goes on from NW_027361751.1 coordinate 24,732,424, forward strand.
CACACAGAGCTCTGCTGCAGGGACCCTCTGATCCCATTTATACGGGGTTACTATACTTCCCCCAGTGATGTGATAGAAGACCCTGCTCTGTGACACAAGCTGACACTTCTCCAGCATCAGCACAGCCAGCCCTGCCTCTGATTCCTCTCAAGCACGTGACTGGTCACATGGTCGTGACATCACAGGTCCTTTTAGCTGTCCAGGATCTCGCATCTACTGAGAGTAGCGCTGGCATGGAGGGGACGGGGGGCAGCACTGTTTGCCCGGTGACATTGCCTGCCTCGGTGTGTATATAAAAGCTGTGCTGCCTAAAAATGCTGTGTATAAAGGAGGAGGGTGAGGTGCAGGAGGAGGCTGTGTAAAAAGGAGCATGAGGTGCAGGAGAAAGAAGGCCCCTTAACTGCCTCCGTTATTTCTTACAACTATCCACAGTTAGTTACTATGCCCAGGCAACGCCGGGCTCTTCAGCTAGTAGGTTATAAAAATGTATCTACCTGCTTTAAAATTCATCAGTTTTACAAAGGATCACATTTTTTTTTCTTACTATATAAAAATGTGAGAATATTTGAGATTACAAAAATTTTGTGTGGCACATGCCTTAACCCCTTCATGACCCAGCCTATTTTGACCTTAATGACCTGGCCATTTTTTGCAATTCTGACCAGTGTCCCTTTATGAGGTAATAACTCTGGAACGCTTCAACGCATCCTAGCGATTCTGAGATTGTTTTTTTGTGACATATTGGGCTTCATGTTAGTGGTAAATTTAGATCGATAATTTTTGCGTTTATTTGTGAAAAAATCAGAAACTTGGCGAAAATTTTGAAAATTTCGCAATTTTCAATTTTTATTCTGTTAAACTAGAGAGTTATGTGACACAAAATAGTTACTAAATAACATTTTCCAAATGTCTACTTTACATCAGCACAATTTTGGAAGCAAAATATTTTTTTGTTAGGAAGTTATAAGGGTTAAAAGTTGACCAGCGATTTCTCATTTTTACAACAAAATTTACAAAACCATTTTTTTTAGGGACCACCTCACATTTGAAGTCACTTTGAGGGGTCTATATGGCAGAAAATACCCAAAAGTGACACCATTCTAAAAACTGCACCCCTCAAGCTACTCAAAACTACATTCAAGAAGATTATTAACCCTTTAGGTGTTTCACAGGAACTAAAGCAACATGGAAGGAAAAAAAGGACATTTTAATTTTTCCAACAAAAATTTTCTTTCAGCATCAATTTTTTCATTTTCACATGGGCAACAGGATAAAATGGATCCTAAAATTTGTTGGGCAATTTCCCCTGAGTACACCGATACCTCATATGTGGTCAAAAACCACTGTTTGGGCGCACGGCAGGGCTCAGAAGGGAAGGAGCGCCATTTGACTTTTTGAATGGAAAATATGCTGGAATATTTAACACTTGCCATGTCGCGTTTGGAGAGTCGCTGTGTGCCTAAACACAGGCGCTCCCCCACAAGTGACCCCATTTTGGAAACTAGACCCCCCAAGGAACTTATCTAGATGCATAGTGATCACTTTGAACCCCCAGGTGCTTCTCAAATTGATCCATAAAAAAAAAAAAAAGTACTTTTTTTCACAAAAATTATCTTTTAGCCTCAGTTTTTTCATTTTCACATGGGCAACAGGATAAAATGGATCCTAAAATTTGTTGGGCAATTTCTCCTGAGTACACCGATACCTCATATGTGGTCATAAACCACTGTTTGGGTGCACGGCAGGGCCCGGAAGGGAAGGAGCGCCATTTGACTTTTTGAATGGAAAATCAGCTCCAATCGTTATCGGACACTATGTCGTGTTTGGAGAGCCCCTGTGTGCCTAAACATTGGAGCTCCCCCACAAGTGACACCATTTTGGAAACTAGACCCCTTAAGGAACTTATCTAGATGTGTAGTGAGCACTTTGAACCCCCAAGTGCTTCACAAAAGTTTAGAACATAGAGCAGTGAAAATAAAAAATCATTTTTTTCCCTCAAAAATGATTTTTTAGCACGCTATTTTTTATTTTCACAAGGGTAACAGGAGAAATTGGACCACAAAAGTTGTTGTCCAGATTGTCCTGAGTATGCTGGTACCCCATATGTGGGGGGGGCACTGTTTGGGTGCACGGCAGGGCGCAGAAGGGAATGAGCGCCATTTGACTTTTTGAAATGAAAATTAGCTCCAATCGTTAGCGGACACCATGTCGTGTTTCGAGAGCCCCTGTGTGCCTAAACTTTGGAGCTCCCCCACAAATGACCCCATTTTGGAAACTAGACCCCCTAAGGAACTTATTTAGATGCATAGTGAGCACTTTGAACCCCCAGGTGATTCACAGAAGTTTATAATGCAGAGCAGTGAAAATAAAAAATCTTTTTTTTTTCCTGAAAAAAAATTTTTTAGTTGGCAATTTTTTATTTTCACAAGGGTACTAGGATAAATTGGACCCCAAAGTTGTTGTCCAGTTTGTCCTGAGTATGTTGGTACCCCATATGTGGGGGGGGAACCACTGTTTGGGCACACGTTGGGGCTCAGCAGGGAAGTAGTGACATTTTGAAATGCTGACTTTGATGGAATGGTCTGCGGGCGTCATGTTACATTTGCTGAGCCCCTGTGTGCCTAAACAGTAGAAACCCCCCACAAGTGACCCCATTTTGGAAACTAGACCCCCCAAGGAACTTATCTAGATGTGTGGTGAGCACCTTGAACCCCCAAGTGCTTCACAGAAGTTTATAATGCAGAGCCGTGAAAAGAAAAAATCATTTTTTTTCCCTCAAAAAAAATGAATTTTAGCACGCAATTTTTTTTTCACAAGGGTAACAGGAGAAATTGGACCCCAAAAGTTGTTGTCCAGTTTGTCCTGAGTACGCTGATACCCCATATGTGGGGGATGACCACTGTATGGGCACACGTCAGGGCTCGGAAGGGAAGTAGTGACGTTTTGGTATGCAGACTTTGATGGAATGGTCTGCGGGCATCATGTTTCATTTGCAGAGCCCTTGATGTACCTAAACTGTGGAAACCCCCCACAAGTGACCCCATTTTGGAAATTAGACCCCCGAAGGAACTTATCTAGATGTGTAGTGAGCACCTTGAACCCCGAAGTGCTTCACAGAAGATTGTAACGCAGAGCCATGAAAATAAAAAATCTTTTTTTTTTTCCTCAAAAAATGAATTTTTAGCTCGCAATTTTTTTATTTTCACAAGGGTAACAGGAGAAATTGGACCCCAAAAGTTGTTGTCCAGTTTGTCCTGAGTACGCTGATACCCCATATGTGGGGAGGGACCATTGTTTGGGCACACGTCGGGGCTCGGAAGGGAAGTAGTGACGTTTTGAAATACCGACTTGATCGAATGGTCTGCGGGCATCATGTTTCATTTGCAGAGCCCTTGATGTACCTAAACTGTGGAAACCCCCCACAAGTGACCCCGTTTTGGAAACTAGACCACCAAGGAACTTATCTAGATGTGTGGTGAGCAGCACTTTGAACCCCCAAGTGCTTCACAGAAGTTTATAACGCAGAACCGTGAAAATAAAAAATATTTTTTTTCCTCAAAAAATGATTTCTTAGCCCGCAATTTTTTATTTTCACAAGGGTAACAGGAGAAATTGAACCCCAAAAGTTGTTGTCCAGTTTGTCCTGAGTACGCTGGTACCCCATATGTGGGGGGGAACCATTGTTTGGGCACACGTCAAGGCTCGGAATGGAAGTAGTGACGTTTTGAAATGCAGACTTTGATGGAATAGTCTGCGGTCGTCATTACGTTTGCAGAGCACCTGATGTGCCTAAACAGTGGAAACCCCCCACAAGTGACCCCGTTTTGGAAACTAGACCTTCCAAGGAACGTATGTAAGATGTGTTGTGAGCACTTTGAACCCCCAGTGCTTCACAGAAGTTTATAATGCAGAGACGTGAAAATGAAAAAAATCATTTTTTTTCCACAAAACTAATTTTTTAGCCCCTAATTTTTTATTTTCCCAAGGGTAACAAGAGAAATTAGTCCCCAAAAGTTGTTGTGCAATTTTTCCTGAGTACGCTGATACCTCATATATTGGGGTAAACCACTGTTTGGGCACACGGCAGGGCTTGGAAGGGAGGGAGCACCGTTTGACTTTATGAACGCAAAATTGGCTGGAATCAATGGTTGCACCATGTCGCGTTTGGCGACCCCCTGATGTGCCAAAACAGTGGAAACCCCTCAATTCTAACTCCAACCCTAACCCCAACACACCCCTAACCACAAGCCTAACCCTAATTCCAACGCTAACCCTAATTCCAACCCTAACCCTAATTCTAACCCTAATTCCAACCCTAACCCTAATTCCAACCCTAACCCTAATTCTAACCCTAATTCCAACCCTAACCCTAATTCCAACCCTAACCCTAATTCTAACCCTAATTCCAACCCTAACCCTCTTTCCAACCCTAACCCTAACCCTCTTTTCAACCCTAACCCTCTTTTCAACCCTAACCCTAACCCTCTTTTCAACCCTAACCCTAATGGAAAAATAAAAATATTTCTTTATTTTATTAGTAGTGCCTACCTATGGGGGTGATAATCGGGGGGTTTATTTACTGTGAGAGTGATCAAAATGAAAGAATAGAATCTGCAGCCGGCAGATTCGGGCGGGCGCACTGCGCATGCGCCCGCCATTTTCTAAGATGGCGGCGCCCATGAACCGGACCCGCCGGACATCGGGAGTGACAGGGGGACTTAGAAGGTGCCGGGGGAGGTGAGAGGGGGTGAGGGGGTTATCGGAATCTGGCGGGGAGCAGAGGGAATGGGGGGGGGGGGGGGCAGATGATGACAGCGGCGGCAGATCGCCGCTGTCATTCAGTTGCGGGGGGGCGATCGCCGGGGGGGTGGAATCGGTGTCTCCAGCCATGTCCGATGCTACAGCAGCATCGGCCATGGCTGGATTGTAATATTTCATCAATTTTCATTGATGAAATATTACTATCGCTCTGATTGGCTGTTTCACTTTTAACAGCCAATCAGAGCGATCGTAGCCACGTGGGGGCGAAGCCACGCCCCCTGTGGCGAAGAACAAAGCCCCCTGTATCTGCGGGTCGGGTGACCTTTCAGTGACCTAGGTCACCCGACCCGCAGGGGGGCTTTAAAGTCATGACGCCACATAGGCGTCATGGGTCGTTCTGGCACGACTTTTCATGACGCCTACGTGGCGTCAAAGGTCGTGAAGGGGTTAAAGGAAGACTTCAGCACTGAAGAGACAAGAACGGTAAATCTTGCACAAAATGTACCGCATATTTTATTTGGATCTGGCATAAAAGAAAAGACAGGTATTGTTCATTTTGACCAATAGATGATTTTTATCAAGGACATCTGCCTTGGATACAGCCGATCATGTGGAAGGTTGTTTAGAGGTAAGGAGCCATATCTGTGTATTCACGCACAGATGTCCTTGATAAATACCATCGACTCATTGAATGGTTGGGCCATATCTGTCTTTTCTTTTGTCTTCTGTGCTGAGGTCCTCCCTACAGTATTATAGGACTACTGTCCTTTCCTCAAGGACAAGTAGCCTTCAGAGCAGTAGTGCCAGCTTTTCTTTTAGTGACAGGCCTTTTAGGTTTATTCACCAATTTGAAAGTTATCTCCTCTCGATGAGATAAGGGAAAACGTTTGATCACTGAGAGTCTGTGAAAACCGGCGATTTGAAGTGCTCGGCTGAATGTAGTGGCGGTTGATCATGCGCACTGCTGCGCCATTCATTCCAATAGGAATGCTGAAGACAAGTGATACTCTGCTCATTAATATTCGGCACACCCATTAAGAGTGAATTGAGCAGCGGTGCACATGATCTGACCACTTCTCCATTTATGCACGACTCTTCCGAACCCCGGTTCTTGGAATCACAGGAGGCTATGGCGGTCTGACCCATAGTGGTTGTAGAGTTACTGTCTATTTGCACCCTTTACATGTCATCATAAGGCCAGCTGCACACGTGGATTTGATGTAGATTTTCTGGTTCATATTCAGAGTATCGGCAACACTTCCATTCCATTTCTGCATGAAAAAGGAATGATTGTTCTGCAGAATATTTGATAAAAAGTCAATTTTACACTGACACTTCGCCTGTTAGACCCTACTTTATTGCAGGGCCTTAGAGGCAGGACTGTGCAGTTGGTAAGCCAAACCTCTGACTCCACAACTTCAACTTCACAGCATGGCCTCACTACTGAGCATGTCCATAAAGTGCAGCACAGATTCATCTAAACTAAAAGCCAAGATCCTCAGATCAGGAACAGAAATTTATAGGACATTTCATAACTTTCCCAAATTCTTATGAAAAATAATACAGCACGTCCTGCGCTGAACTACTGAATCCAATTTATTATATATTTTAGGAGTCGGAGTTGGTACATTTTATACAGACTCCACCAAAATGGTCACAGACTCCGATTCCACAGCCCAGCTTAGATGCCACTGTAGCTGGCTGACCCTAAGGCTATTGCTTGGCATCCGGTTTCCATGGTAACTATCAGCTCCTCTTCATCACTGGGTGCCGATAGGCTTAAAAAAACATTTAGATACCACTGTCACTATTGACAATGGAATCTAAGGGGTTAAACGTACGCAATCAGTGCGAATACTGGTCATGGCTATTCCGTCAGGGTGACTGCCATGATATACAACTGATGCCCACTGATGATGGTGCCACCTATTCTTGTAAGGCTAGTTTCACACTAGCTTTCAATAGGGCTGTGGATGGCGGCCTACTCCCTCCTTCCTACGTGAAGCTCCGACCACGCTCCGCCAACTGAAGCATGTGTCCAGCGTTTCCCTGAGTACCTAACTTTAACATTGGGTACGCAGGGACATGCGTCTTATGCGGATGCGTCCGCATGTGGCAATTTGATGTGTGCGTCGACTGCACGGAAATGCAAAATGTTGGTAATAAAAAATCTTCCTTTCCATAAACCTCTACCGCCAGTGATCCACAGCACAGGATCTCCGCTCTGACACATTGAAGCACATCAAGGACATGGAGTGGCATAGTCAGTCTCCAGACCTTAATCCAATAGAAAACTTATGGAGGGTGCTGAAGCTCCAAGATGGTAAGCGACAGCCTCAAAATCTCAATGATTTAGATATGATCTGCAAAGAGGAGTGGACCAAAATTCCTCCTGACATGTGCGCAAATCTCATCATCAAGTACGAAAAATGTCTGACTGCTGTGCTTGCCAACAAGGGTTTTTGAGGGATCAAATACTTATTTCTCTCTACAAAATGCAAATAAATTTATATAATACAATGTGACTTTCTGGGTTTTATTTTTGATATTCTATCTCTCAATGTTAAAATTAACCTACCCTTAAAATTATAGCCTGTTCATGTGTTTGCCAGCGGGCAAACTTACAAAATCAGCAAGGGATCAAATACTTTTTCCCCCCACTGTGTGTGTGTATATGTGTATATATATATATATATATATATATATATATATATATATATATATATATATATATATATATATATATATTCATGCATTTCCAAACTATAGAGCTCCGAGAAAAGATGATCACTATTATTATTTCATGGGGAAAACAAAGATTCACTTAAACAGACATGTCCGGATGCTGATGGCTTGTTTGCCTTTGCTGTGATCTCATCTACAAGACCCTAGGTGTAATGTGGCACTTTGTTGGTGTGTTGCTTTGTTCCACAATCTGTAATAATCAATTGTTTATTAAGTGTTAAATAAGGAAAACCTGGTATGTGGGTTGGAATGTTTTCCAATTGTGAAGTATGTCTCTCGAAGTATCATTTGCGTTTTGCCCCCGTTGCCAGCACGCTTAAATTTGTTTATTCATTCATGTTTTGGCAGATGTAAAGGTTTTAAGAACTGAACGTGTGCTGCATCTTGCCAAAAAAGCTACTAAGTCACTAGCGCTTTTGGCTGGTTGCCCTGGCGTATTTCTTTTTTTTTTTTTTTCCTTAAGATTACAACATTTTGTACTTTGTTGGGAAATGAAGAATGTTAACAGATTAACAAGACGTTTGACATTTTTAGTAGTCCTTGAAGAAAGGGACAATATCAATGTAATCAATTGTAATCTAGTGAAATGGTTATAAGAATATGTAGAAATTGAGCGCTAATTAAATTCTAAAATTGTGACTCTGTCTCTGTGCAATTCACATGTCCTGGATTGTGTTACAGTTGCTTGGTTTGATAAGGTTATCTCGGTTTATTTGATTGCTTACTAAAGGGTTATTACTTACGTTAAAAGTTATCACTTACGGTATGTTTGGACAATATACATATTGGTGAAGGTCTTACCACTGGGAGACTCCTCAATCCTGCGCGTATGGCACTAAAATTGTCCATCATAATGAAGTGTTAGCTATACATGTTTACCCATCTCTCCATTCATTCTCTACCGGTTAGCCAGAAAAAGCCAAGTGCTGTTTTGGCTATCTTTGACAGTGCCATAGAGAAAAAAGGAGCAGTGGGGCACATGCACGGCCACCATGCTGACAAAATGCAAATTTCCCCTTCAGAGAGGAAGAGAAGTTGAACTCTAGTTCCACCTATTAGAAGTAGCAATCCTAAAATTCAATATCGACAATTTTAACGAGCCTTGCCCAATGACTGACTTAGGCTAGTTTCACACTAGCGTTTTTGAGCGCAGCGACGGCCTGCGCACGGCCGCCACTGAGCCCCGCCCCCTGCCGCGCCTCCGCCGGTAGCTCCGCCTACCGACGCATGACGCTGCATGTGCCCTGCGTCCTCTATCTTTATCACTGGGGGCGCAGGCCATGCGCAGTATGCGTTTGGCAGCGCATGTGCCTTTCTGACGGTGCGCCGGCGCAACCAAACTGCAGCAGGTTGCGCTTGGCGCAGGTTGGCGCACCGTCAAAAGGACGCATGCGCCGCCAAACGCATACGTGCGCAGGCCGTCGCTGCGCTGAAAAACGCTAGTGTGAAACTAGCCTTAGAATGAAAGGCAAACCAGCATCTGAATTTACAGACGTGTTTCGGGGTGTGACTCCTCCTCAATGCAAAGCATGAGATTTGATTTGGCTGTACGAGAGGTTTCTGACTGGGGCCTTGTGTAGAGTGACATGCCAGTGTAAGGAGACTTTTATAGGTCTTGCAATGCTTCTCTGAGAAATATGATATGCAAATTGCTTTTTCTGAGGGAAAGAAAATTAAGGCCCCGTCACACTAAGCGATGCACAAGCGATCCTGACAACGATATGACCCAGGATCACTGGTGCATCGCTAAGTGGTCGCTAGTGAGCTGCCAAACAGGCAGATCTCACTAGCGATGTAGCGACACAGCAGCGGTCGTTACTTACCTGTCAGACGCGGCAATGAAGACGTCCTCCCGCCCGCTTCCGCTCGTCAACGCCAGCTGGAAGCCCACCAGGAAGCGGCCGACGAGAAACGGCCCAGGACGTTCTCGCACGATCAGCGATAACAAGCGGGGGAGCCGGTCGGAGGCAAGTATCACACATAGCGATATCGCTAGCAATATCGCTGCTGCGTCACAAAATCGGTGACACTTTAGCGATATTGCTAGCGATATCGCTTAGTGTGACGGGGCCTTTAGAACTCTCCTTACAATGGCATGTCACTCTCCACAAGGAGAAACATTACCCCTTAGACCACAGTCAGAGACCGCTCATTTTAACCAAATCCGGACTTGTGGATTGCACTGAGGAGGGGCAACACTTCTAAATTGAGATTCTGGTTTGGGGTTTTAGCCCAAGATATGTGGGCAAGGCTTACTAAAGGGTGCATTTAGACTTTTAAGATTTCTATTTCCAATAGATGTCGCTAGAGTTCAAGTCCCCTTCGTCTTTGAAGAGAGTTTGCATATTAAATTTACCAGCGGAGAACTGCATGACCTAGAAGTCGCCTTACACCAGCATGTCGCTCTCCGCAAGGAGAAACGTTACCCCTCAGACTCCATGCTGACAGGCACTTCATTATTTTGTTCACGGAATATATAGGGATCCTCCCAGCAATCTGCAAGTTATCGCCTATCCTTTAGATAGGTGATCCCTTTTAATGTTGGGTGTAACCCATTAGGGGTTTTACGTAATGTCAGAAAGGGGAAACGATCATATGTCTTATGCTTGTGGTCCACGTTCCTGCAGAGACAATCGCGTGACTCTGTGTATATGCGTATCCACCTGACAATTACTGTGAAGAGATCATGGCTCTCGTCAACTCCTGTTTATCATGTATATTTTTTAACAATTTGGTGCCTGTTGGTGCATTTTAAGTAACCTCCTTTGCCTCCTACATCACACCCTTCCCTGCAAAGTGACACCCTTTTTTGTGTAAGCCACAAACCTTGTTTTAAATGCATCGTAAATGGATCTAAAACTTTTTAATTCTCCTCTTGACATCAAAATTCAACGTTTTCTGGCAAAGTCAAGGCGCCCTGAGAATAGTAAACCTGCCACATGCGTCTGTTGCATTATTGCCACTCTTCTAATAGCCAAATGGTACAACATTTACAGCATATGTGCTCTATTGGCTGCTCAGAGTATGTATCTATAGCTTGAATATGCTGCTATAACATAGGACATTTCGGTAACATGACAGATCTACAGGATTCAGGATTTTTGCATTATGCAGATTTATTATGCACCTTCTAGCCACGAGGTTCCTGGGGTCACCGCTGTGTTTCTAGGGAGTATTTACAATGAGTTCAGTTGTGCTATACTGCATACAAGCCTTGAAGGTATTTTAGGTTGATGTCATTATGGTACTTTTAATATCAAGTACTTGGATTAACAGCACTGTTGGGACACTCATTTTCACGGGTTTACTGTGACAGAGAGGAGCCAGAAGACCGCAGATTCTAATTTCTCCTACTCCTGCACTGATTAGAAGCACTTCACCTTCATATTAAACTGTGTAAATTTCTTTTAGCAGTGTAGAGTTTAAACTGCTCAGTTGAGAGCTCCTGGAAGCTTTCCTGTGTTAAGGCTCTGCACTGTTAGCCACTCCCATCTCCTATGTTAAATGGGTCCTGGCTAGCACTCATTGTCAGAGTAGCTTATGCTGCATGGCTGGAGGTTGTTGGTGGTTGTTATTGGGGAAGGCGTTTGATGGATTTATCTGTGACTGTTGCTATATTTTGAGCGTGTGATAATTCCCTTTCTTCTCATACTTTGGTTTAACCCTCCACCATCCTCCACTCCCCAATGTTTACCTCTGTTTGTTTGTGTGTATATTTGTATGATTGGTATTTTCCTTTATCCCTGTTTGTATTACCTTGTTAGTCTGGTTGGTGTATTATGGTAACTACTACTCCTCTCTTCCCTGGGTGGGGGAATTGTACAGACTGAGGGCAGATTTAGGAGATAAGGCAAGGTGCGTGGCCCTGGCATCTCAATCATCATAAGTAATCTGGGGAACAGGGGGCGCTAGGGCACCTCTAGCATAAGGGACAGGTAAGGAGCCCCTGGTCCTGGGATACCGACAACAGAATTGTGACATTCATCTTGCCTATACTTACCAGAGTTTCCTAATGTAACTGATGCAAGTTGTGGATAATTCTTCCAACTTAATACATGATATATTAAATATCTCAGGCAGAGCATATACTGCACATGTCCCTATACGTACCGAATCATGATAAAGCTTAAAAGTTAGTGAAAATCCAGGATTTGATTTCCAGTGTGAATAAAAACTAAAACTTTTATTGAAACATCCAAATTAAAATTGGAAAACATAAAAAAACATTCTGGAGATTGTAACGAAAACCTACGCAGCTTGATCCGGCATTTGTGTGCGTTTCTTATTCATGGCATTGTAAGGGGAGCCAGGACTGTAGTCATGACCAGAGACACTGAAGCATCTGTGTCCCGACCTTCCCTCACAGAAAACTGTATCCCACTCCTCAGTGAACCTGCATCTCCAGGTTCAGGTCCCCCTGCACAGTTTCTAGGCGACCCCCAGGAATGTAGACATAGTCCAGGATAACTTGATCATTCTCTTTACTTAGTACTTCACACGTTACATCCACAGTTGGCACATCATGTCATTCTCTTGTTTCCTGATCTTTCCCTGCTTTGCTGATGCTTCTGTGCGGCACACCTCCGGAACGGGCCATCTTGGACTGCTCCCCAGTTTCTTCCTAGCCTAACTTCGCCATGATGACAATTCCTTCTGCCTGTTTCACCCCAGACTTGAAATCATCAGCCACCCGGTTTGGTTGCCTCTGGTAAAGTATCCGGCCCGACTGTACCGTCCGTTCACATCAAAGCTCCAACTTCCTTCAGTTCCACAGTCCAACCGACTCCCGCCCTAAAGGCGTCCGCCCAGGCTATGAGTCGCCACATCTTGCTTCCCCTGTACTGGTCCACTGCTATGATGCCCAGTGGCTGTGGATAACGTGGGCTGCAGCTATTTAATGTTGCGTGGCTGCTCAGCCGTCCTGGGCCTATAGCCCATGTGGACACTTCGGGTACGCTTGCCCCGTCTGACTTAAATTCCTAAAACTTCTAACTTACCACCTGGCAGCCCCTCCTATATTAACCCCCTACAAACTAGCTATAACCTATTTTAACCGTGCACACTAGTATCCCCCCAAAGAAGCTACACTTACCCTTAGCTATGAGAACTTTAACACTAAGGTGCCCCCCTCTATTGTTCGAAGGGTGCACTTTACTTTCCCTATTTTACATACAGTATTTCATTAAATGAACACAATATTATATACATAGTTCTACAGAGAATGGTAACCCATGTATGACTGTAGCAGTACCACAAATATTAACATAGACATTACCAACATTAGCACATCTAACATCAACACCCTGAGAACAATTAAAGGAAGGGGAACAAGGAGGTAATTCTATCTCACCCCCTTACACAATGAACTGTCTCTATTCTCCTGGATATTTTACCCTGTAACAATGATGTTTTACAGATTGGATGACTACTGGAATAATCACAAAGTCTTTTGTAGTCCAGTTGTTTTAGTTATTACTATCTTGAGCACATGCTCATCTCAAGAACCTCAGACTCCATATTAGGAGATTTTACTATTTCGTGACTCTGGCATTATACGTTCGTCTCTTTCTGGTCTGCAATATTTGTATACAGACAGGTCGTCTGCTGACAATTCTACAATTTGAGTAGCATGATCCACTTAATGATTTTTTTTTTTTTTTTCAGCCATGAGAGTATTTAAGTAATATCCAGTGTTTCTGTTTCTGGGGCAAACCAGGAAGATAAGTATAAAGAATACATGTCCATGCCCATTGTAGACTTAGAGCTCGCTAGCACAATCGTGTAACTCGGACGAGTGCTGTCTGATGTTTTATCGGATGCCCTCGTACCAATGTTATTCCATGGGGCAGAGCAGATATACATTTATTTCTACAGACCGAACTGGACTGGCTCCGCATATCAAATGGCACGCACCCATTTAAGTCTTTGAGTGCATGTAAAATTTCGGACTGCACTCGTGTCATCCAAGTGCAGTTTGATTTTCACAGGCACAGACAATGTTGGACATGGTAACAGCAGATCAGTGGTTGTGAGGTTGTGACACCCGGCACCATCTGATTTTGATGACTTATCCTAAGGATAGGCTATTCCTAGAAGTTCTGGACTATCTCTTTTAGAGCTTGGCATTTGCCTGGTCATTAGGGATGAGCGAGTATGCTCGTTAGGATTTGGTATTCGGCAAGTAATGCGGTACTCGAATCCTGGCGAGTATTTCACTACTCACCTCGCAATATTCGGCACAGGCCGGCACAGTCCCCGCCCAGCACACACAGCCCATTACTCGCATTTCCCATAGACTTACATTGGACTCGCTACTCGTTACGAGTCCCCGAGTATTAGGAGGTACTCGTAACAAGTACAGCGAGTCTGAATACTTCACTGCTCGCTCATCCCTACAGGTCATGCTTTTTGTGTGGTTTAGACTACAGTATTAGATATTTTGCAACCACACATTTGATCATATGCATGGCAAGCTCAGCCAGAACATAGATCCCATTACTCACGAAATGATCACTGATGAATGAGATATGACTAATCTCTTGGAGAAGACTCCGTCATGGCTTCCTGCTGAGCTGGAAGACTATACTTCCAATAAAATGAGAATAGCGATGTGTTAACACAACGGAAAGGTCAAAACGACTCCTACTTCTCTTCTGCTTGAGTTCATCTCTGGGCTTTCTTCGCCCTCAGTGATGGGGTTGAATATTTAGAATAGAAAGGTCAGATGAGATTGTTTGGCGTAGAGGTCATTAAATGTACCCTTGTTTTTTTTTTTCCATTTTTTTTTTCCTTTTTTTATGAGCGTGCAGGAAACAATAGACTCTTGGCGTTTCCAGAGTGTTTATAGAAACGAGTTAATGTAGAGCTGTTAAACTTCACATTAGCACACTTTCCAAAGAATTTCATCAGAAGACGGATTTATTATGGCAACATGTGGCAATTTTCGGCATGTTGGGTTTTCCGTATCAGCATGACATTAGTCGATTCTGGAGCCACTGAGCAGAACTGTGCCGAACTCAGACAGAAGCTCTTTGTCTGCATTTGCCGTGGGCCAAAGTTCTGCTACTATAACTATACATTATATTAATTCCTGCCGAATTAGGTCACTGATTTAGCTTTTTTGGACGCTCAAATACAACACGTACAATTAAAACATTATTGCTGTATGCCAGAACCGAACGGATCTTTATTAGGTGGTACTAATTCCATAAAATACATTTTTGGCTCATTGAAGTGAATGGGATGGGAGAAGCGTTCTACTACCTGCACATAGTCCTCATACGGTATGTGTTTTATCGTCTGCTATTAGGTTTTGTGCTTTTTTTTTTTTTTTTTTTTGCCCAAATGCTAATTTTCTTATTTTCAACCATGGCATGGTGTTCAAATAAACTGTACACCAGTGAAAAATCTTCATGGTACGAACAGTTTTTTTTCATTAGATTTGGAGGGTCTTATTTCCTTCTGGTGCATTTCAACATTCTAGATGGAGGTCCTCCACGAACCCCATTACCTGGCTTCTGCTCTGGCTCTCTAGTCCTGTACAAGTATTACAAGGTCACCCATGAATTAAAATATTTTTGTGGCAATATCTCAACCTTTTTAACCCCTTAATGACCGGAGCTCTTATCGGCTTTACGTTTTCGTTTTTCACTCCCCTTCTTCCCAGAGCCGTAACTTTTTTTTTTTTTTTTTTTCCGTCAATATGACCATGTGAGGGCTTATTTTTTGCGGGACGAGTTGTACTTTTGAACGACAACATTACCATGTCGTGTACTCGGAAACGGGAAAAAAATTCCAAGTGCAGTGAAATTGCAAAAAAAAGTGCAATCTCACACTGGTTTTTTGTTTGGCTTTTTTGCTAGGTTCACTAAATGCAAAAACTTACCTGCCATTATGATTCTCCCAGTCATTACGAGTTCATAGACACAAAACATGTCTAAGTTCTTTTTATCTAAGTGGTGAAAAAAAATTCCAAAGTTTGCTAAAAAAAAAAAAATTTGCGCCATTTTCCGATACCTGTAGCATCTCCATTTTTTGTGATCTGGGGTTGGGTGAGGGTTTACTTTTTGCGCGCTGAACTGATGTTTTTAAGGATACCATTTCTGTGCAGATACAATCTTTTGATCGCCCATTATTGTATTTAATGCAATGTCGTGGCGACCAAAAAACGTAATTCTGGCGTTTCGACTTTTTTTTTTCTTGCTACTCCGTTTAGCGATCCGGTTAATGCTTTTTTTTTTTTTTTTTTTTTTTTTACATTTTTTTTTTTTCTTATTGATCGGGCGATTCTGAGCGTGGCGATACCTAATGTGTGTATGTGTGATTTCTTTTTTACCCTTCGCCACGACAGCACCCGCTGGAGGTAGAGGGATCCTCCCCATAGGAACAGAAAACATACAGGAAAAATAAAAGGGGGCGGTCCGCCTCTCCTCAGTTTTGGTTTCCTGTTCCTAGGGGAACCTCAGGAAGAGTCCTACAGCTCCTCCCTCGTCTGATGGACAGCTGGAGAGATGACCGGGTCCGGGGAGGGCCACCCGGTCTCACTCAGGAGCACACCGGAGGGGCCGCATGGAGCTCCGGGACAGCTGCTGACCATGCTCAGTGGCAGCTCTGGGAACATGGAGGAGCCGCCGCAGTGGAAGCGGTGAGAGCGCCAGTGGCGCGGGCACACACAAAAAAAAAAAAAACGCAGCTGCCGGCAGGTTTCCGGGGCCTGGGGGACGTGGCCCGGTGTATGAAACGCAGCCTGCGCATGCACCGCCCGACGTGGATGCTCCAGCCCCGGAAGAAAAGAGTGAACTTCCGGGGCACAATGGCAGAGGTACAGGGCGCCCACAAGCACTACTGCGCAGGTGCGGAGCGGCGCAATTGACCCGGAACTAGAGGGGAACTTCCGTGTCAGGGGCTGAAGGAAAAAAAAAGCCCTATTTACACAAACGCCATGGGACGGTCGGCAGTGAAATATGTAATCCCCAGGAGATGCGCATCCTCCGGCAGGGGACTCTGCGGGTGGCGGCACCTCACGAGACCGTGGCGGCACCTCCCAAGACCGCTCCGGCAGAGGATCCACAGACACCGCTCGCAGAAGTGACGCAGGAGAATCAAGGTCCAGGACTGTACCTCAGCCATCTGATCCGGTACCGTAAGCTTCACTGGGTGAGTGCGCACAAAACTCTGCCTATCAAGCTGACACCCCCTCTCCTCGCCATGTCTCCCCCTTTTCAGGCCAAGAAAAAGGAAGAATCAAAACACAAAGAATGTGCCTTTATGTACTCAGTCTCTCCCTGACTCCTACCCCCAAAAACTTTGCAAGCAATGCATTAGGGAGACCAGGCAGGGAGCCGCAGTGTTGTCTTAAGACATACGGACAATAATTAGAGAAGAATTGCAGGCTATCGCCCATGCTAATACACCCCCAGAGGGTAAGAGCAAGAAACAAATAATTCCCAGCTCAGAATCTAAGTAGGAACAAGAGAGAGCCTCAGACTCCTCACTCACATCATCATCAGAAATTGAGGGACGATCATGTTTTCCCCTGGGTAGTGTAGATAATTTGGTGAAATCCATAAGAAACACTATGGGATGTGAGGAAACAAGGGGTGCTCAAACCACGCAGGATATAATGTTTACGGGTTTGGCTGAGAGAAAAAGGAGAGCCTTTCCGGTAATCCCGGCAATTAAGGCCCTGATTAAGAGAGAATGGGAGAAACAAGACCAGAGAAGTTTCCTCCCATCGGCCTCAAAAAGGAAATACCCCTTTAGTGACGAAGAACTGCTAAAATGGACAAAAATTCCTAAGGTGGACGCAGCTGTGGCCTCCACCTCTAAACAGTCTACTCTTCCGGTAGAATATGCAGGCCTACTGTCTGACCCACTAGATCGTAAATCAGAATCGTCATTAGAAAGGTCATGGGAAGCAACTAAGGGGCATTTTTAAACCAGCAGTGGCCAGCACATTCACCGCCAGATCGATGCTCGTATGGTTAGACCAATTGGACCAACAGATTGAGCAGAAAGTGCCTAGGGAAAAGCTGGGTGCCACAATTCCTTTAATTAGAGAGGCAGCAGCCTTCATGGCTGATGCATCTGCGGACACAATACGCCTAGCAGCAAGGTCTGCGGGTCTTGTGAATAGTGCCAGGCTGGCATTATGGATGAAAAGTTGGAAGGGGGACACGCAGTCGAAATCTATGATCTGCGCTATCCCATGTGAGGGTGAGTTTTTCTTTGGAAAAGCCCTAGACGACATACTCACCAAAGCAAAAGAAAGGAAAAAGGCCTTCCCTGACTCTTCTATCCCTTTCTACAGGAGAGCCTTTAAGAGACGGCCGTTTGGAAAGAGGAGACAAACGGACAGATCAACAAAATGGCCCGCAAAAGAAGAAAAGCAAAAGGGTACCATGTTTAGAGGTAAAGGATTCTGGGAAGAAAATAAATACTGAACAACCAGTCCCCCCTGTAGGGGGTAGACTGAAACTTTTTTTTCCAAAATGGGTAAAAAATAACATCTAGCTCGTGGTTTTTATATATAATCCAAGAAGGAATAAAATTTGAATTCCTTCATATTCCCCACGAGTCATTTATTATAACAACTCTTAGCTCACCAATACAACAAAAAGCCCTCGAAATGGAAATTCGCAGTCTATTATCCAAGAGGGTCTTAGTGAAGGTCCCAGTGGGGCAAAAGGGTAGAGGATCCTACTCTCCTTTATTTTTAGTTCGTTTAAAATAATCATAAATCTAAAAAAGCTCAATACGTTTATCAAAAACTATAAATTTAAAATGGAATCAATCTGGTCCACCATTAGGCTTCTTTTTTCAAACTGCATGATGGCAGGCATTGACCTAAAAGATGCTTCCTATCATCTTCCTATCCATGACAGATACCAGATACCTAAGGGTCGCAGTAGCATTCGAAGGCGAAATCCGTCACTTCCAGTATACGGCCATGCCCTTCGGTCTCTCTACAGCACCAAGAATCTTCACCAAAGTGATGTTGGAGTTGATGGCCTATCTTCATCAAAAAGACACCTTAATCGTGCCTCACCTTGATGACTTCTTGGTTATCAGGGACTCGACCGCCCAGTGTGCTAGAGGTTTGGCTGATACGGTCTCATCTTTGCAGGATTTAGACTGGATCATCAACTTCCAGAAGTCCAGACTTATTCCATTCTCCCTCCAGACGTTTTTAGAGTTCCAGTTAGACTCCACGACCCAAAGGTGGCTACTTCCTCAGGTAAAAATTTTGCTAATTAAAAATAAGGTTAGTGCAGCAATGGACAGACCACGCAGATCTCTGAGAAGCAATGTCGCTATTGGGGTCCCTCACCTCTTGTACCCCAGCAGTTCAGTGGGCCCAATATCACATCTGCACACTGCAACATCACATTCTTCAAGAGGACAGATGACTTTGCGGTCACCTCGAGAAGAAGATAACCTTATCCCAGGAAGTCTTGACTTCTCTAGTATGGTAGAAAGGGAGAGGGACGAATCCAGAAACAACCACCAATGTTCATAATATAAAATTGCTATATTAAATTGTAGGACAAGGAACAAAATAAAATATGCTACAATGCTGATTGATCATTGTCAAAACTAGGGACACAGTAGACCATGTTGCCAATAGTACAGAAGTATTGCCATATGCCACATGAAAAATCTCTAGTCGGGGCCTGATCAGCAAATGTATAACACAATAAAGGTGCCTATAGGGCCATCTCTAATCACAAGCTGAAAGATACAAAAAATCAAATGAAGATCAAATGAGCTAACACATATGTATTACATATTACCTGAAAGACGCAAGTGCAGGCAAACAGAGGGTCCATATGCCCGCCCCAACATGCATTTCAGAACACCTTCGTCATGGGGCGCAGTATTTAGCACGAAAACGCAGTTTAAAAAAAGCACAAACCGGAAGGACCGCAGTCAGCGTGACCGGAAGTGGTCATCCGTTACCCAGGCAATACCCACGCCTCCAGGCACAGCAATTGCACAAACAGCACAGTCGGAAGTTGTCATCTGTTACCTGGGAGATGCACAAGCCGTCCAAGCACAGCGAACAAGGAGGTGTGATGCCCAGATCACGCGGGGCCCCGCGTGACTAGACGCCCATAACTCCCAGCCGCCGGTATAGGAAGTGCTTAGAGCACCACGCAGGCGCAGAAAAGAGAGTGAGGGCAGCCACAGCATATTAGAAGTGGGCAGAAAGATATAAAATGTGCACATCATATCTATATTGGCGGCATATTGGAACAAGGATAGTAACATTTATTGTACCTATACACAGCAACAATACAAGTGATGAATATTGCTAATACAGCAATACAGTAGTAGTTCTATGACTGACGGCGTATTGGCACAAGGATTGTAACATATATCATACATATACATAGCAGCGATACAAATGATAGATATTGCCAATAGAGCAGTACAATAACAGTTCTATAACGGAAGGATCATGCAGTACAATAATGAATGATCATTAGCATTATCAAAACTTATAAACAAAAAATCTTAAAATACTAGGATATGTATAACGGTACATCATCATAAACAATGATTACAAAGATGGACATAGCACCGCTGAATAACATAGTGACCGTATAATATGGATATTTAGAGTAAAAGTATATTTATATTAATTACATAGGACTGTCATAATATCCGAATGTTAGTGCTGGACAAAAAAAAACAAAAAAATCCCTAGTAACACACAAAAACAATCCAGACATACAAAACAAATATAATACAGCATGAGTGGTATAAAACGACTGACCAGTGGTCGACATAGAACATATAGCTACAGTGTCCCTTCAGTTATGTAACCAGAAACAACTCAATCTTGCAACGCCAATGATGGAAATTGGTATGCTATTCCGCTTCATCTGTATGCCTACAGATCCATCCGGAAGCCCACAATTCAAAAGTTACGAACAAGTATCTAAAAGAATGTTAAAGAGAATAATAGTTAAAATCAAGGAATGAAACCAGCAAGCATGTGGAACTCCACAGATCAATACTCAAAGGAAAGGGGCAAAGCTAAGGTTATCATTCAACCCGTGAGGATGCACAGTTCGCAATGTCCAAATCCACCTGGATTCAAGACGTGCTAGTCTGGTGGATAACTTACCACCCCATATTCTTATATCAATAGCATCAATCCCTCTAAACAGTATCAAGCTACTGTCACTAGCATGACAAATCTTAAAGTGACGTGGGATCGTCTTCAGTGTGGATGCATCCACCTGGCCAACTGACACCTCAATACCCAAAACATGCTCACGCACACCAAGAAACGTGGCCCTAGGTTCACCTGCATAGAGGCTACGTGTAAGGTGGTCTTTTAAATTTCTAGCACGTCTGAAAGACATGGCAGGTCTCTCAGGTAAAATTGTTCATATTATTGGGTCTACCTTCAAAATGGGCCAAGACTTCTGAAGAACCTCGTGTTTTTTGGTTGCCTGAGAATTATAACTGGTCACAAATCTAATCTGGCGGTCCTTAGAAGATGTTCTCTGCGTGTTTTTATAAAGGAGGGATGAACGGGAGCTAAATTCTGCCCTGTTATACGCCCTCTTTAGGGAACGTCGACTATAGTCCCGATTTAAGAAGCGATTTTTGAGTTCGTTAGCCTGCTTCTCAAAGTCTGAGAAAGTCTGGTTTTCTGGATTCGTCCCTCTCCCTTCCTTCAAGTGAATTTTAACAACCGGTCATTTATAGTCCACGGTAGTTTATTGTAGTGGGACATTGATTAAGATTGTCTTTGATATGACTGCTGTTATATTGTCCCACATAACTTGTATACCGGTTTTCACTACCCTTTTTGTATGTTATTCTCTAGTATGGTGGCTAGATATTACCCATGGAACACCCGTGTCCAAATGGTTACTATCACCATCCCATACTTTAACCACCGACGCTAGTCCCCACGGATGGGCAACCCATATGGGGAATAGCTTCTGTCAGGGAAGGTGGAGTAAAGAGGAATTACAATATTTGTCTAACTTAAAAGAACTGACGGCAGTAGATTATGCATTACATCATTTTCTTCCACAGCTCCGTGGGAAACATGTCAGGGTCTTATCGGACAACACCACCACAGTGGCATATTTAAACAGACAGGGAGGTACTCTATCAGAGACTGTCTTCCGCAGCAAAAATCTTAAACTTAGCTGAAAAGTATTTGTTGTCCCTTTCTGTCCTCCACATCAGGGGGAAAAACAACCAAGAAGCGGACTTCTTAAGTCGATATACACTACGGCAGGGGGAGTGGTGCCTAAATCATCGCGTCTTCAAAGACATAGTATCTCTATGGGGGCAGCCTCAAATAGACCTCTTTGCCAGGAAAAAGAACAGACAAGTAGAGAACTTTGCCTCCCTATCCTTGGTGGATCATCCAGACATACTAGACGCCCTTCAGGCCCCATGGAAATTCAACCTGGCATATGCCTTCCCTCCGATAATCCTACTACCACAGGTCATTGGGAAGATCAGAGAGGACGGGGCGAGGACAATGCTAATGGAACCATTTTGGCCCAAGAGACCGTGGTTCTCATGGCTACGAACCATGTCGATATCGGATCCTTGGGTCCTCCCTTCGATTCCCAACCTACTCTCCCAAGGCCCTTTTTTCCACCCCCAAGGGGACAGCGTACACTTGACAGCATGGAATTTGAGCGGCAGCTACTAATATCAAGAGGTTTCTCCGAAACACTAATTTGTACGCGCCTACAGAGCAGGAAGCAGTCTACCACCCAAATTTACACCAAAATATGGAGAAAATTCCTGCAGTTCCATACAACCTCTCATCCCACAGAAATTCCGATAGTGCCTATCTTGTCTGTCAGTAAATACATTGAAAGTCCATGTATCTGCATTACGGGCCCTCTACGGCCATAATATAGCAGGGAACAAATGGGTGTCCCGATTTATCACAGCTTGTGAACGTATGACTCCTGTTCACATACCTAGAGTCCCTCCTTGGGACTTAAACCTGGTCCTAGATGCCCTAACGGGAGCCCCCTTTGAACCTATAGATACCGTATCTCCAAATTACTTGTCACTCAAGACGGCCCTCTTAGTAGCACTAACATCTGCTAGGAGGGTTGGCGACATTCAAGCCCTATACATAGATCCACCTTTTTTACAGATATTTCAGGATAGGTTGGTTTTAAAACCAGACCCCTCATACCCTCCTAAGGTATCAGGAAAATTCCATAGGTCACAAGAAATACTTCTCCCCACTTTCTTCAGGGACCCCTCCACTCCTGAAGAACAGAAATTTCACACCCTGGATGTTAGGAGAACGGTATTAAAATACATAAAGATCCAGGAGCTGGAGGCAGTGTAGGGCTCTGTTCATATCTTTTCAGGGCTGTAAAAAGGGGTACAGTGTCACAAAGAGCAACTTATCCCGGTGGATCAGAGATGCCTGAGGCCTGTTTCACACACCAGTTTTTTTTTTTTTTTTTTTTTATTTATTTTTTTTTTTATTTTGGCATGCTTCAATAGCCTCAATGGAAGGCTAGAAGCATCCACAACTCCATCGGCTCTGCTACATATAGGCAATGAGCAGATCGCCTATATGTAGCAGAATTACAGCATTGCTATGAGTGCCGCCCACCTGGTGGCGTTCATAGCAATGCCTCATCAACAACCATAGAGGTCTCTAGGAGACCTCATGTTGTTATGGCAACGCATTGCTGACGTCCCTGTCGGCGTTTGACAGCGGGATTTAACTAGTTAATAGGTACGGGTGGATCGCAATTTTACCTGCGCCTATTGCTGGCACATGTCAGCTGTTGAAAACACTCAAAAAAAGCGGGGGATCTGACCTTGGACATACTATTATATCCAAGGTCAGAAAGGGTTTAAGGCAATGAGATGTGCTAAAATAAGTCTGAATTCAGATATCCACGAAACACTGGACAAGTAAAGGCCACTATGTCCGGACTGGCTATGGGTCTCCTCACCGAAACTCTCTATGAGCTGGTTTGGCTTGGGTCAGGACATCCGCGGCCAGTCCTGGCATTGTAGTTCATATTAAGACTGTTTTATCTGAATTCAGGCTAACCATTACTTTCCTATTTAGCCCGCTGCCATTCTTGTAATCCTGGCTGGCTGTGCAGTGACGATGTCTCGTTATTCATTTATGTGATCCTTCAGCCGGTCACTGCCCTCCGCTATCATTTCATAGTTACATAGGATGGAAAAAGACCTAGGTCCATCAAGTTCAACCTTGACGTGATGGACGTGTGGTCAGCAATGCAGCATCGGCAAGGGCTATCGAAATGCCAGCACTGGAGTGGCGTGGATTTAAATGGAATCTGTCACCAGGTTTTTGCTACCCCATCTGAGACCAGCATAATGTAGTGACAGGGATCCCTATTCCAGCAATGTGTCACTTACTTTACTAGTTGTTGCAGTTTTCTTTACGGTTTTCCCTGCTGCAGATCTCCCAGTTCTCTAAATGCTGAGCGGTGTATAACCCCGCCTCCACCACTGATTGGCAGCTTTCTGTGTATACTGTGCATAGGCAGAAATCTTGCAATCAGTGGTGGGGGCGTGGACTAAATGGCTGCAGGATTACCAGTCATCTAGTGAATATCTCTTGATATAATATTCTAAAAAGTACACTAGTAAGTGACACATCACTGGAATCCTGGTCTCTGTCTCAACATTATGCTTATTTACTTTTTTTTTTTTACAAAGTTCAGAATTTTCTTAACCAGTAAGATTTAAAAGAAACTATATAAGCTTCGAATAAAGCGAAATAATGATGCAGAGCAACAAGTAGATCCAGCAGGTGAAACAGCACAAAAAGTGCAATGTATCTATATAATCAAGCTCAGTGTACCATATATAGTGAAGGACAAGATGGTCATAAGCATAAAATGAGACAGGTAAATAGGTGGTTATATATGATCTTGCTTACCCATAGTAAGAGAGGATCAGTATTGGCCCGCCAGCACTGCCCCCACTGAGCTTGATGATATAGATATATTGCACTTTCTGTGCTGTTTGACACGCTGGATCTACTTGTTGCTCTCCATCATTGTTCCTCCTTATTTGACACATTTATAAGGCTAGTTTCACATTAGCGTTTTTTTGTGCAGCGCATCGGGCGCATAAAAAACGCAAAGAAAAACGCAAAACAAACGCGCGTTTTTTTAACGTCATGCGCACGCTGATGCGTAAAAAAAAACGCAGCGTTGTTTGCGTTTTACATGCGTTTTTGC
Organism: Dendrobates tinctorius; assembly: GCF_039654945.1. Classification (NCBI taxonomy): domain Eukaryota; kingdom Metazoa; phylum Chordata; class Amphibia; order Anura; family Dendrobatidae; genus Dendrobates; species Dendrobates tinctorius. Next base: position 24,757,170 of record NW_027361751.1, read on the forward strand.
ATGCGTTTGCGTTTTTTATGCGCATGTGTTTTTAAGTGTGACTTTTTTCCATTGTCTAGAGAACATTCTAGACTTGTTTCACTCAAAAACGCATGCGCAAAAAAACGCAACCGTGCGCAAGACCATGCGCACGCATGCGTTCCCATAGACTTCAATGTGTTTTTGCGCATTCCGTGCGCAAGCGTGCGCATGCGTTTTTTTGCCGAGACAGGGCGCACCAAAAAATGCAACATGTTGCGTCTGGCGCGCCTGGCGCCAAAGACAAAAAAGCGCATGAAAACGCAAGTGTGCGCAAGACCATGCGCACGTCATGTTAAACATAGGTGCGCAGTGCGCATGCGCACGGGTGCGCACGATGCGCTGCGCACAAAAGCGCAAATGTGAAACCAGCCTTAATTGGTGGTAATTATTTTATACAAATAATTTTAATAAATGTTTAAGTTTGATTCTTGGTTTGCGATTACTCCCATTTTTATTTTTTTTTTGTCTAAGTTTGATTTCTATGTAGTTGAATTGACCTGAAGAAACATGTCAGGTCATGTTCATTTTTTTTTCTCCATTTCATTTTTATTTTTTGTAAATGTTTTGATAAACGGTGTCAATCAAAACTGGAATTCGTCCTGCAAAAATTAAGTCCTCATACAGCTATGGCTATGAAAAAAAAAAAATGAGGTGCTGCTCTTGAAAGAAGAGGACATAAAGAACAAAAACTAAGTGTTCGGGTCAGGGCTGTGGAGTCGGTAAGCCACAGTTGCGACTCCGACTCCTGGATTTTATCAGGCTCCGACTCCGGCTCCGACTCCGGCTCCGACTCCTTCATAAATGGCCAATTCATAACAACAAATTTACTGTTGTAAAATATTAAACATCGTGCTTATTCAGTTTTTCACCATCATATAAGAAATCAGACCACTTAGAGCAAAAACTACATTTATTAGAATACAATTAGAATATAGCAAATAACTTTTATAAACTTTTCTAAACTGTAAGTAAATATGCAATAAACACTTTTATGCAGTTAATAAGAAGAAATCTATAAATTTGTCCTCAGAAAAAGTATTGCCTCTGTCAGATCCTCCTTCATGGATGCCCTCAAATCTGATCTAATTATTTTGAGAGCAGAGAACAACCTCTCTACACTAACTTGTGTTGGTGGCAAAGCAGTAACCACTCGGGCAACATCTCTGACAATGTCAGGATACAGAGGAATCGCTTGTTGCACTGTTATTTTTGATGAATGGTCAAATTTCTCAATTTCTTTTAGTGCACATGAAAAATTCTGCTGAAATGTACTGGCTGTGTTCCTTGATGGGGATGACTCTTCTATGCGGGAACGCTTTGCACGGTCCTTGTGATCCAAATATTTTTCGAAATTAAATTCTTCATCAGTTGATGATGAGGGTGAAGATGTGGCAGGACGACCAAATTCTTCTTGTTCCTCCTGACTGTTCTGCAACCCTTTCATCCTTACTGCTATTTCAAACAGAGCTTCTTTTCCTTTACTTAGCTGTTGATCATCTAGAAGAATCCGATGCATTGGGTCTACATAAACAGCTGCCAAAAGAATGTTATTTTGTAATAGTAGCTCCTCTCTCCGTTTCATTGATGTAGCAATGCCACTTGCAATTAACCCTCCTCTTTGGGACAGGCGAAACATCAGGTTCTTCCACTCCTTTAAGAAAATACCTAAGTATCTGGGTATAATTGTTAGTCCTGCCCCGAGGGATTTTCGGGCTCTGAATCTGGAGCCCCTGTTGCAGCGATTTAGAGCAAAAGTACATACTTGGTGTCGCCTGCCGTTGTCGAATATTGGTAGATCTAACTTAATCAAAATGGTAATGATGCCACAATTATTATATTTGATACATAATTCTCCGGTGTGGATCTGTAGGGACTTTTTTGCAAAAATAAATACATTATTCCGGGAATTAATTTGGAAGAAAAAACAGGCTAGGATTCGCTTGGAGATACTGCAGCGAGGGAAGGAGGAGGGAGGATTGGCGGTGCCAAACCCATTCATATACTTTATAGCCTCCCAGATGCAACATCTTAAGGGTTGGGGTAGAGACGGGGCGTGTGACAATGGTGGTGATATTGTGAGGGAAGGATCGGTATGGAAATATCCAGGGTGCCGGTTGGAGGTGGGAAGACGGCAGATAAATGGGGCACGATACCCCACGTTGGCTATGATTTTCAAGGTGTGGGATAGGGGTAAGTCTCTTTTGAAGATAAATGGGCCTACGGAATTGTGGCCATTGTGGCGAAATCCGGATTTGCAAGAGATCAAAAAGCTGGTGGGGTTCGGAAGATGGGAAGATAAAGGGATTTATCTGGTGTCACAAATTTTGCAAAATAATACTCTTAAGACTTTTGAACAATTGAGAACAGAATTTCACCTTCCGCACGTCTTCTTTTATCAGTACTTACAGCTAAGACATGCATTGGAAAAACAGAGAAGGACAAATCCGGTGATAGTGACACATAATCAAACACTACATATGCTACTTACATCTGAGTCTTCTAGGGCAGGGGTCCCCAACCGCCGGTCCGCGGCCCAGCACCGGGCCGCTGCAGTGCCCTTGCTGGTCCGCGGACACAAGGGGAACCAGGGGCGGTCAGTGGCGTAGTGGGGGCTGGGGCGGCGTGCAGCAGTTCTTAGCGGCGGCCAGGGAGCGATCCAAGCAGCTCCGCTGCCTGCAAGAGGGAATAGCAGGAGCGGAGCTGCAATGACCCGTCCACTGCGTCCAGCTTCCTGCCCGCCGCCTGCGCTTCCTGTCTCTGACTGACACAGAGAGGAGAGCGCGGCCGCTGCTGTGTCAGAGCGAGGAAGCGCGGGCGGCGGGCAGGTGAGAGGAGAGAGGTGGTGTCTATGTGTATGTATAATGTGTGTGTGTCTGTGTTGGTGTGTGTCTGTGTGTTGGTGTGTGTCTGTGTGTCTGTGTGTTGGTGTGTGTGTGTGTTGGGGTGTGTGTGTGTGTGTGTGTGTGTGTGTTGGTCTGTGTTTGTGTAGCCTGGCCCTGGAGGAGATGGGGACATGAGGAGAAGGCCATGAGGGGAGTGATGGAGAGACGGCAGTGATGGGGTGAAGGCAATGATGGGGAGAGGGGAGTGATGGGGTGAAGGCAATGATGGGGAGAAGGGAGTGATGGGGTGAAGGCAATGATGGGGAGACAGCAGTGATGGGGTGAAGGCAATGATGGAGAGATGGCAATGATGGGGAGAGGGGAGTGATGGGGTGAAGGCAATGATGGGGAGAAGGGAGTGATGGGGTGAAGGCAATGATGGCGAGACAGCAGTGATGGGGTGAAGGCAATGATGGAGAGATGGCAATGATGGGGAGAGGGGAGTGATGGGGTGAAGGCAATGATGGGGAGAAGGGAGTGATGGGGTGAAGGCAATGATGGGGAGACAGCAGTGATGGGGTGAAGGCAATGATGGAGAGATGGCAATGATGGGGAGAGGGGAGTGATGGGGTGAAGGCAATGATGGTGAAGGCAATGATGGGGAGAGGGGAGTGATGGGGTGAAGGCAATGATGGAGAGATGGCAATGATGGGGAGAGGGGAGTGATGGGGTGAAGGCAATGATGGGGAGACAGCAGTGATGGGGTGAAGGCAATGATGGAGAGATGGCAGAGATGGGGTGAAGGCAATGATGGAGAGATGGCAATGATGGGGAGAGGGGAGTGATGGGGTGAAGGCAATGATGGGGAGACAGCAGTGATGGGGTGAAGGCAATGATGGAGAGATGGCAGAGATGGGGTGAAGGCAATGATGGAGAGATGGCAATGATGGGGAGAGGGGAGTGATGGGGTGAAGGCAATGATGGGGAGACAGCAGTGATGGGGTGAAGGCAATGATGGAGAGATGGCAGAGATGGGGTGAAGGCAATGATGGAGAGATGGCAATGATGGGGAGAGGGGAGTGATGGGGTGAAGGCAATGATGGGGAGACAGCAGTGATGGGGTGAAGGCAATGATGGAGAGATGGCAGAGATGGGGTGAAGGCAATGATGGAGAGATGGCAATGATGGGGAGAGGGGAGTGATGGGGTGAAGGCAATGATGGAGAGATGGCAGAGATGGGGTGAAGGCAATGATGGAGAGATGGCAATGATGGGGAGAGGGGAGTGATGGGGTGAAGGCAATGATGGAGAGATGGCAGTGATGGGGTGAAGGCAATGATGGGGAGAAGGGGGTGATGGAGCACTTATTCAAAACCTATGGTGAGTTGAGTCACATTATAAATGTTATTTAATTATAAGTATGCACTGCTACACTACAACCGCGTCCATAGCCCCGCCCCCTTATGACCAAAGCCCCGCCCATGCCACACCTCCATCCCCGCCCTGCCGGGCCATGGAAGAATGGTCTTGCTTGAAACCGGTCCCTGGTGCAAAAAAGGTTGGGGACCACTGTTCTAGGGGACTTATCTCTGAATTATATAAAAGATTATTGCCTGCCCATCTGGAGACATATCCACTGACTGCTGCTAAGAATAAGTGGGAACGGGACGTTGGCCCCCGACGGAGGACCAGTGGTCCGATATTCTAGAACAGGTCCCTAAAATGGCGGTTTCTGAGTGCCAGCGGCTTTCGCAAATATATCCCATTCACAGGGTATATAAAACACCCAGCTTATTATTTAAAATGGGACTTAGGCCCAATACACAATGTATTAGGTGTGGGCAGGATGATGCCCACTTGATGCATGTTATGTGGGAGTGCGGGCACATTGGGGATTTCTGGAGGCAGACCCTGGGACTCATAGCCCAGGTATACCATATTACAATACGACCGTCACCTCGTCTATGTTTGTTGAATTTGTGGGAGGAGGGGGTTGACCCGGACTCTGCAGTGGCCCTGGGAATAGCACGCATCCTGTATCAGGCAAGAAAGATACTTGCATATCATTGGTTGGATCCTATGCCACCAACATTGTCAGAGCTTAAAAATAAACTAAATAATGTCATCAGATTGGTAAGGGGGGCTTATTTAAAGAGAAATGCAATAAGCAAGTTTTACAAAATTTGGCAGCCATGGATGGAGTCACCGGGTCTCCCCTCGGGTGCACTGGTACGGGATGCGATGATGGACCAGTTGCTGTTGTGCTTGCGATGAGGGGATGCTTGGGGGGTGAAAATAAAGTCTAGTGCCCTTTGTGGCGAAGTAGATTTTGAGTGGCGTGGTGGGAGGGGGCTGGGGTGGATTGGACCTGATATCCGCGGGGGGGCGAAATATGATGCGGAGTGGCACGGCTGGCGGGGATGGTTTTCCCGCTGAAATGAGGCACTGATGTATAATTTTGATTTTTGTTTATTTGTGGAGCCATGTTGTTTATAGGCTCAATTTTATGCAAATATCTGTGTTTTGAGATTTCTTCTTTTTATTTATTCTTACACAGGAAGAGTTTTACCCTTTAAATAATATCTGCTCTCAATGTAATTTTTTACTAGCTATATAAGATGTCATATTCTTTCTGTATTGATTCCTGAATGTTTAATAAAAAAGATCTGATTCGAGAAGAAAATACCTGGAGTTAAGTCCTCTGCTTGTAATTTTTTAGTCACTGTAAATGGGTGCTCTAGCAATTTTTCCAGCTCGGTCACCTGATTCCACTGACTTTCATTTAGCATCAGTTGAGGGTTAGCCATGTCTACAAGAAAGGTTTTCAGTTCAACCAAGCGCTGAATCATTAAGCAAGTACTGCCCCATCGTGTGGCTTGATCAATAATTGCCCCTTTTACAGCACGTCTCTTCAAAATTGAGTCAACTTTAGGGGTTCTGGCAACAGTAGCCAATTTTCTCACCTTGCCAATCAGTGCAGCAGCATGTCCTTCTTGCAGACTGTCTCTTATAGCCAGCTGTAGCGTATGCACAACACAGCGCATGTGATGAATGAAAGAACATATTGACACAGTTTCAACAAGATCATCTAAACTATCATGTTGCTGTTCATCTGAAGCAACTTCAGTTTTCTCCTCAGTTACAATACTGTGTTCCTCTATTTCAAACATTTCTGTGTCTGTGGACCCAGAATGTTCTTCTAGCTGCTGGTCACCATCATTACTCTTTCATTAGCTTAATAGTACTTATCATATTTGAAGCATTGTCAGTTACGACAGAAAGAACTTGCTCTTTTTTAAGTTCATAGTCTTGCAGAACCTTTTCCACCAAGACCTGGAGAAACTCACTGGTGTGATGAGCTTTGGTGTCTTTTACTGCCAATGTCTTGGTAACTATTTCATTTTTGTCACAAACAAATCGGACATTGATGGCAAAATGGTTCACTCTGTGACGTGTGCAGGCATCCATTTTAAGAAACAGAAAGCGTCCATTGAGAGTTTTTTTAAGTTCTTCCTTTTGTTTAAAAGCTTCTTCGATTACTAATTTTCTAATACTCTCTCTCTCCAGTGAAACACCAAGCTTGCGGGCCATTTCCCCATTCAGACACAGAAAAGCTGGTCGTGAAAATAATGAAATAGGCACACTATCCTTTACAACAAGCTCTATGATCTGTTTTTAAATGTATCTACTGTCATTGTCACAGTAACTTTGTCACTGACAAAATATCTTGCAACTGATGGCTGCAAAGTTCTCTGCTCCTTTGTTTGGCTGGAAGAGCTGGGCACTGGTTCATTGGTTTGGATGCAGTCTTTCTCATCCACTGCTTTCAGTACTTCTGGATGAAAGCGCTGTAAATGTCTCTTTAGATTAGAAGCTCTGGTAGGAGCATTTTTATCTTTGCCTGAATATGCACTCATCTTGGCTTCACAGCATTTGTTTTCGTCTGGATCATTTGTCATACACTGACAGACATAATGTTTTCTATCTTGAGTGATGGTGAAATGTTCAAATACAGCTGATTTAATGTGATGCTTCTTTGACATTCTCAGGTTTTTAATTCTGCATTCACAATCCAAATGACTATTGTTTTTCCTAAAAACAATTGTACAAAATTTATTGCCAGGTCATACAACTGATATAGTGGTCAGTAATACTGTTATTATTCCTCATGTACTCACAGTTAACTGATGCAAAGTTTGTTGAAAGGATAATACTTCTTACAGTCTTCCTCTTCTGAGTAGCAGGCAGCTGTGAGATGCTTGGAAGACGCACACCTAGTATGATCTAGTCTAGAGGAGGAGCTTTACTACTAAGAATCTGCAACACATTTTCACTTTCAGTTTCATACATTGTAAGTAAGGGGGTTGGGGCAGCATGAGGTTAACCAAGTATAAGATTAGATAAGGGCAGTCGAGAACAGTGACACACAAGAAGTAAGAAATGTCTCTATCTCCAGCAGAACTGCTTATCACTGTTGTTCATAGTTTGATAGAACATATATATTTGAGTAACATTTATAAAATTCATATGAAAGTTCAATTATGAAATATTAATACATTTTTTTTAAAGCTGGAGTCGGTACATTTCTACCGACTCCAACCAAAACTAACTCCGACTCCACAGCCCTGGTTCGGGTTCTGAATGGGTTAAAATGCCATACCGATTGACTGATAAACATGAGGGAAAGTTAAGAATTGTTGGGATTATTAGAAAACACAGCATATGTGAATCGTCTACACTAAGCTAATATACTCAACAAATAAGTTCATTCTCCTTCTGCTCACGGCATAAAAATAAAATATTATTTTTCTAAGCCCATCAGCAGCACTCCTCTGGGGCCACTGAATAATATTGTCTTATGTCTAACATCTGATTTCGTTCTGTCCAGGATGGGAATTGATTTCACTTCTAAAACTGATGCTGAATACTTACTAGAACGAGCAAAAAATAATCTCTATCATTCGGTCTGTGTAGAAGAGATCTCTGATATATTGGCTCCCAAGAAGTGAAGTAATAAAGGAGGGTACAACTGTTAGTTTTTTTCTTTTCCATGTTCCTTATATCACCAGCCTATAAACGAAATTTACTTGGTTCCTTATGATGTGCTGAAACTTTGAGGGTTCGTACGTTGCGTATTTTTCCATGGAAAAACAAAAGCGTTTTACAGTATCCGTAAAGTGAATGGGATTGTCACAGGGTTACCGCAGCGTCTGATTGCTCTTACTCCTGCTCTGAGAAGAAGCACTTCTCCTTTTTAATGGTGTTTATTTCTTTTGATGGAACAGGGATTAATAGACCATATTGGAAACTGAGCTCTCAGCTGAGCTCGGTTAGCCACTCCCATTCCATTTAGAATGTGTCCTGATTCAAACCCACGTCAGAGCTAGCTTATGCTACATGGCTTAGGAGGAGAGGAGTTATCTGTGACTGTCACATGGTTTGTAAGTGTGATAGAATTCCTTTCCCTCATCTTACTTTGGTCATTCCCCTGTCCTCTCCCTGGTGCATTCCTCTGTCATATGTGAGTGAATATTTGTATGCTTGGTATTTGTATCCTTGTTTGTCTTGCCTTGTTCGTTGGGTTGGTGTACTACGGTCCATGGCAGCACCCCTCTTTCCTGGGGAAGAGAACAGATGGAGGGCTGATTCAGGAGATAAGACAAGGGTGGCGACCCCGGCATCTTCACCTTCAGAAGTATCCTGGGGAGTAGGGTGAGCTAGGGCACCCCCTAGTTATAGAGACAGGAAATGGCTCGTGTTCCAGGGTAACCTGACAGCTGAGTCATGACAGGGATTCCTAAAATCTCATTCAAATGCTACTTATTTTTCCTTACAGATTTGAAGTTTCAAAGTTTTTTTTTTTTTTTTTTTTTTTTTTTTTATGTGCAACTTTTTTAACCTGTTAACACAGAAAAATCTGCAAATGCTAAACGTATGCCCATACCCTCTGGGCGCAGTCGGACTGTCGTATAATTGAGACTAAGATCGGAACACAGTGCAGGACTGGCTGGCAGCTGTCATATTTGGGTCGGGAGAGCCGCTGGCCTATTCAAGCAGTCTGATCTCGGTCCAACTTATAGTACCGTCCGACTGCGCCCTAAAGGGTGATCAGTTCAAATAATAAAAGCTATTTCTCAGTCAAAAAGATTTCTTGCCTTAATTTTTTTTTTTCTAGAATAATATATATATTTTTTTTTTTTGGGGGGGGCGGCAATTGTCCTGACACATCCACCATTTTAGAGGCTGGCACCTCTCTCTCAGCCATATGCAACAGTTGTGCCATTGTAGCATATGGTATGCAGACACCACTGTTAGGAATGGCGGAAAGCACTAAATAAATAAATAATAAAGTGCGTTCGCTGCTCGGGGTCCACCGTGCAGAAGGTGTTTAACTGCTGCTAATTAATGGCAGACGCGCTATATGGTGGTATAATACGCACAGGTTCAACGTCACCCGATGTGCACAGAGCGGACTCTGTTAACTCACATAGGCTCTGTAACAGAAACATTAACTCCAAGCCTGTTGGACTCACAGGTCTCAGTGAAATTGCTTGCACAGTATCAGGTCACAGGACACGGGTCCAAGACAGGGGACAGCGTCCGTCTATACCTACCGTGCGTGCGGTGTCGCTACTGCGGACGTCGGTAAGTGCTGCTGAATGCAGCGCAGCGGCAGACACAGCCGCTATGCGATAGTGCCGTGAGAGACGAAACACCACCGGACGCTAGTGTAGAGGTACGGTGCGCACAGTGGTCTATGGCTTGCCACTGACTGGCGCTGACTCTTCTATAGTTCCCTATCCACATGCGTAATATCAGAGGGAGGGGAATCTTAATAAGTCAGTCACCAGAATCCTACATCCATCACCATTCACACATCTAGCAAGAAGAGTCTATACTAGCGCATGGCCGAGCGGCCATGCAGGCCTTTTATAGCTGTGCGCTGCCGGGACCTTCCAGATCTCTGAGATGGACCAATCAGATGTGGAGAAGGACCTGAGCACGTGACTCCTGACCTCCAATGAGAGAACATCTCATGAGCATGCTCAGTGGAGCAGCAGAGAGACTTAGCCTCAGGAATGGCTTGCTGCAGAGCAGCATGTGAGGCTCTGGATTCCTGTTGTGTCGCTGCAGGAATCCGACGCCTAACACACCACTGGGAGCACAGGCAGGAGAAAGGCCCCTGTGCAAAAAATATATGGACCCTTCCCAGTCCAATAACATCATGAATAATTTCACCTGGTTTGGAGTTGGTAGTGGCCCCCTTACTACTTGGACCTGCCATAGAGTGGTGGACACTCTGTGGCAGTATTATGTGGACACTGAGTGTTACCATTTTTTTTTTTTTCTGTATAGCGAAAGTATTAACAGTATGGCATTTTTATTTGGGCAATATAAGTGGAAAATGCACTCTGAATTAAAATATTGTTTACAGTCTTCTACACTTCCAGGACAGTATAAAAGAATGAAGCCAAGTGCATTTATACGTACTGCTCTCAGAATCCGAGGTAGCTTCTAAAATTCATGATCATTTATAGCAAAGGGTACATTATTCTATATGATATACATCTCAACTGCTGCATAAACTCTTTTTAAGGAGTAAGGGGAGCTTCCTGTCGACCATTTTCATAGAATGAACTATAAAAAAAAATATTTCATATTCAAAAGGATTAAATGCTTTGAAATAATACCAAAAAAGGCTACAATTGTTAAGGCTCATCCATTAGAACAATATATGCATACCAAAAAAGAAAAAATGGAGCCAAGACCAATTAGATAAAATATCAGATTTTATTATCCAAAAATTAATAAAATACATGTTTATAATGAATCAATAGAATAAGATGAGGGAACCAGCAACACCCAGTTACCACACACAGATAAGAGAAGGTAAAAAGTGGCAGTATGTAAACAAATGCATATAATGGTTCTAATCCAGTAGAATGCACAGAAGGTTAGAGATGGTGCTCAGATTTTATTACCCACCACACTTGAGGTGGGGAGGAGGTACCAAAGGAATTATATATTTATTCCTTAAAAAGGCATAATTTTTTATATCCATATTCATAAAGTGCAATAGTTCATAGTAGTGTGATCCAAATAGGACCCACCACCTTTCGTGTCTACCTCTTTCCTCATAGACTGTAAGCTTGCGAGCAGGGCCCTCATTCCTCTTGGTATCTGTTATGATCTACGTGATTATTGTTATGCTGTAATGTCTATTGTCTGTACAAGTCCCCTCTGAAATGTAAAGTGCTGCGGAATATGTCGGCGCTATAGAAATAAAAATCATTTATTATTATTATTATTATTATTATTATTATTATTATCTACAAATGAATGATGATGACAGATCAATAATAGCCACGAATAGGCAGGAATGATGGTACAAGACTGCAAAGAGGTATGTGCTTGTGTACAATATGTATGTATGTGTATATATATATATATATATATATATATATATATATATATATATATATACCAGTATGCCCTCTATGCAGGAAGACACAATTCCTTCTCAGTATTCATATAAAGTGCATAGCCCGATATCAAGAGTAACTGCTGCCATAAATATATCCTCTACTACAAAAAGTAGAGATAGTCCTGGGGCTAAGTATCTAAAAAGGCCGGGCAAAATCCGAATATATGCAAAAAATGATAGGAAACCTATTGCCAAAACCAACCTTCCTGTGAAGTGGACTGCGGGACCCCTTTTAAGGAATAAATATATATAATTCCTTTTGTTACCTCCTCCCCACCTCAAGTGTGAGTCCCATCTATATCCTTCTGTGCTTTCTACTGGATTATAACCATTATATGCATTTGTGTTATGAAGGAGTCACCGAAGGAGGAAAAAGCAAAAATACAAGCTAAGTCCAGAAAACCGGAGAGGTTGGTAGCTATCGGATTGCAGACCCCTGATCCTATCCACAACAACTAACAGTAGCCGTGGGGGGTTCCTACGATGCCCTATACCCCTTGATCACAGCCGGAGAACTAAATAGGCCTAAAGAAAGAAAGGGGAAATCTAAACTGCCCCAGAGCAGACCCCAAAGCAATAGGCAGCCCCCAACATATAATGACGGTGAAGCAAGATGAAAGCACTAACACAGATAGAAAGATAGGTTGAGCAAACGATGGGGCCCAAGCTAACTAAAAAGGACAGGATAGAAAAGCTGCTGTCTGCAATCCATAAAAAAACCCTACCAAAAAATGTCCCAACCGTCTGATAGGAAAAACAGGCCCTGAAGTCGCTAGGACTTCAAAAAGACTATATCAGCACTCAGGTAAATTCTGAAGACAGAGCAAAGAGACAAACTGATCAGAGACAAATGGAACTCAGCACACCCCCGACCGGGGATGGCTGAACTCCAAAAAACAAGGTAAACAAAACTAATAAGTTCAATAGCAGAGCAAAAACTTATCTTTGGGAAGCAGGAAACAGACTGGTCTCCAGGAATCCAGCAGAGAAATCATCAGCGACTCAGAAGGGCGTCGGCTGCCTTATATCCAGTCAGAAGTTCCTGTTACCCAGTCATCATCTACCAGATCAGGTGTTTGGTAATCAGCCTTACTACCTTCCTTCACCAGAAGAGGGAGTTCATCAGACATCGACGGTGAAGGGGAAAATGAACTCACAACACATTTGCTTACATACTGCCACTTTTTACCTTGTGTGGTAACTGGGTCTTGCTGGTTCCCTTATCTTATTCTATTGATTCATTATACACTTGTATTTTATTAATTTTTGGATAATAAAATCTGATATTATATCTAATTGCTCTTGGCTCCATTTTTTGGTATGCTTTGAAATAATGTAAGTTTCTTTCCTCACCTGAAGAATCCCACTATGTTGTACTGCAGTGCCGACACTCAGGTGCTACCCACTACTCTTTGCTTAGTGTCCTGCAGCTATGATGTCTCCAACTTCCCACATGAACACTGTAGCCAATCATTTGTCTCAGCGGTACGCCCTGATGCCAGTGATTGCCTGTAGGGGTTATGTGGGCACTAGGGAATATCATCGCTACGACAGAGTAATCATGGACTGGTGGGGAACTCTTTGGAAAGATGCTCGAATTGCACTAGGAAAGTACGTTTGGCTGTATGGTGTACTGCACTCTTACTATATGATGTCCACGTGCTTCCATTCACATTCTAGTGTTGAATAGAGATAACATTTAAGTTCTGTGTGAAAAAATGATTTCTGGTTTCAAAACCGTACTCCTTGCCAGTAGGGGAACCAATATTTCTACGGTAGGTCAAAAAACACGGACTTCTCCAGTCGTGGAAAATTAGCATCCATATGATATGTTATGGAGTCTGGCTTAGTTTATTCCATAGTGCCACGTGAAGGTATGGACATTTGGCGCTATTACAGCTTGGCAACACTAGCTTTTTAACTGTATTTATTTTTTTAGATAGGAGTACGGGATTCCAAATCTAAAGAAAATCTGTCTGCCGACCAAGCCAAGGTGGCTTATCATTTCAACGAATGCTCCAAGAAAAGCATTTTTGCAATGACATTGAGTTACCCAACTTCAAAGGAGAAATGCATTTTCTAGAGCCATAACTGGGTAACCGCTGCTACAAAAGCTTAGTCATGGTCCAGACGCTGGGATATTTGTGGCAGTTTTTACATTGAGACAAAGCTAAGAATAGAAAAGCTTATTTTCATTAGAACATATATTATATTATACATTTCCTCCCTTTGGCTGGCGTTTTTCCTTCTTGGTTTTCCAGTTTCTCTTAGAAGCTAGACATATAGGGTAGGATGAGTATTTTCATTTGGGTGTAGGAGCGTTGTTGTGGCACACCACCTTCTGTGCTCTCAAGTTCATTTTTAGACAGCGAGGAATTGTTTGTTCCCTTCCTTGCTGTAAGAACCACATTGCATATTAAGCATGCAACGCTGTTATAATTGAGGGTTACAGTGGGAAAAAATATGTATTTGATTTGCTGCCGAATTTGCAAGTTTTCCCACAAACAAACAATGGCGAGGTCTGTAATTTTTAACGTAGGTACACTTCAACTGTGAGAGGCAGAATCTTAAAAAAAAAAAATATCAAAAAAATCACATTGTGTGATTTTTACATAATTAATTTGCATTTCATTGCATGAAATAATTATTTGATGCAATAGAAAAACAACTTAATATTTGGTACAGAAACCTTTGTTTGAAGTTACAAAGGTCAGACGTTTCCTGTAGTTCGGAGCTGTTGCTGGGCAACATTGAGTTTCAGCTCCCTCCAAAGATTTTCTTTTGGGTTCAGGTCTGAAGACTGGCTAGGCCACTCTCGGACCTTGAAATGCTTCTTACGGAGCCAATCCTTAGTTACCCTGGTTGTGTTTCAGGTCATTATCATGCTGGAGGACCAAACCACAACCCATCGTCAATGCTTCAACTGAGTAAAGGAGGTTGTTGGCCAAAATCTTGCGATATATAACCCCATCCATCCTTCCTTCAGTACGGTGCAGTCGTCCTGTCTCCTTTCCTGAAAAACACCCTTAAAGTATGATTTTTCCCCCACCATGCTTAATTATTGGGACAGTATTCTTGAGGTTTGTACTCATCCTTCTTCTTCCTCCAAACACAGCGAGTGGAGTTGATACCAAAAAGTTCTATTTTGGTCTCATCTGACTACATGACCTTATTCAATGTCTCTTCTGGATCATCCAGATGGTCATTGATGAACTTCAAACAGGCTTGGACATGTGCTGGCGTGAGCAGGGGGACCTTGCAGGGCACGTAGAATTTTAATCCATGACGGCGTAGTGTTACTAATGGTAATGTTTAAGACTGTGGTCCCAGCTCTCTTAAGGACATTGACCATGTCCTCCCTTGTAGTTCTGGTCTTATTCCTGACCTTTCTCCGAATCATCCTTACCTCACGAGGTGAGATCTTGAATGGAGCCAAAGACCGAGCAAGATTGACAGTCTTCTTGTGTTTCTTCCATTTTCTAATAATTGTGCCAACAGTTGTTGCCTTCTCACCAAGCTTGCTGGTCTATTGTCCTGTAGCCCATCCCAGCCTTGTGCAGGTCTACAATTTTGTCCCTGGTGTCCTTTAGACAGCTTTTTGGTTTTGGCCATGGTGGAGAGGTTGGAGTGTATTGACAGGTATCTTTTATACAGGTAATGAGTTCAAACAAGTGCAATTAATACAGGTGATGAGTGCAGAGTAGCAGGGCTGATTAAAGAAAAAACAGGTCTGTGAGCGACAGAATTCTTGCTGGTTGGCAGGTGGTCAAATACTTCATGCTCTAAAATGTTATTTAATTATTTTCAAAATCATACAATGTGATTTTCTATTTTTTTTTTTTTTTTTTTTACATTGTCTCTCACAGATGAAGTGTACTTGTGATTAAAATTTACAGACCTCTCCATTCTTTGTAGGTGTGTAAATTGGCAGTGTATCAAATACTTATTTTCCCCATTGTATGTTGTGCACAATTGACACATTTTCTCTAACAATATATGAAATCTGTAAAGGGAACCTGTCACAAAGTTTGGCCGATAAGAGTTACAGCCACCGCCTTTCAGGGCTGATATACAGCATTCTATAATGCTGTAGATAAGCCCCCAATACGACCTGCAAGAGAAGAAAAATAAGTTTCATTATACTCACCCGGGGGGTGGTCCGGTCCGATGGGAGTCGCAGGTCTTGGTCTGGTACCTCCCATTTTCTTGCTCTGCTGCCCTCCTGCTTGCTTCATGGCTGCCCGGCATCACGCTCCTGCGCAGATGTACTTATCTGTCCTGTTGTGAGGGCAGAGCAAAGTACTGCAGTGCACAAGCGCTGGGCCTCTCTGACCTTTCCCGGCGCCTGCGCACTGCACTACTTTGCTCTACCCTCAACAGGACAGGCAAATACCTGTGCGCAGGAGCGTGATGCCAAGGAGCGGTGAAGCAAGCAGGAGGGCGGCGATTGTAAGAAGATAGGAGGCCCCGGACCAAGACCTGCGACACCCATCGGACTGGACCGCCCCCTGGGTGAGTATAATAAAAGTTATTTTTCTTTTCTTGCAGGTCGGATCGGGGGCATTATAGAATGCGGTAGATAAGCCCTGAAAGGCAGTGGCCGTAACTCGTATTGGCCAAACCTGGTGACAGGTTTGCTTTAAAAGCTTGACTTTTTGAAATGTACAAAGTGTAATTGATAATGTATGAGATGAGCAAATAAATTTGTAGGATCCTGGTCCAGCGGCCAGGTAAATATTCCATGATCTCTGCGAACCTCCTCCTACTTGCTGCCAAATCCAGCTCCTCTTTTGATTATCTGACCTGTTGTGACGTCCCGAGTACAATGTTGTAGCGCCAGAACGGCTGATCGAAAGATGAGCCTGAGGTACTGATAGGTAGTAGACAGTTTGCAAGGCTTCTGGATCTGTGTCCTGCGAATCAATTAGCTCAACTTTAGTAATTAAAGAATGTGTACACCTCTGGAGGGATTTTTATTTTATGTTTTAATGTGCACTATTGGCTAAAAATATATATTTTTTTGCAATTAGGTTTGTTTCAAATTTTTAGACTGTTTAGCTTCTGCGGCCTCAATTCATCACTGTACATTGCTGGCTAAACAGATGTGCAGAGTCTGCAATATACGTGTAATAGCAAAGAGAAAGGTGTTAAGTAAAAAAAAAAAAAACTGGCTGCTATTTAGGGGTCCTACATAGTGGACTCCCACATTAGCTTTGAATTTCCAAATAAGTTATGCAAAAGGGGTTTAATAAGCACTCTCACCCCCCAAGAGAAAACCAAAACACTCTGACCATCCTAGTAAATAGTTCCCAAACGTTCAGTGACCTCTTTTCTTCATTTTGCTCCCCTTCAGCCCCCTTATGATCTGTTATGTTTACACTCTAATCTTCCTGCCTGCGCTCCCTTTGTTCCTCTACACTACGTTCCAATGATGTTTTGCCTTCTGGCTTCTCTGCTAAAAGGTGCATCCACCCCAGTTTTTTCACTCCTGTCCTAACTCGTAGAGCCATCTTGAGACTCGCATGCAGTCTCAAGGTGGATGCATTGCTGTTCATAATGTTTCTCTCTCCTAACACTTCTAGTCTGCATTGTTCTGAGACTCTCCTACAGTCAGGAACAGCGCACAGTTTTAACAGCATGTAAATTTATAATATTTTAGGCTTTTAATAATTTATGTGCCCAGAAAATCTCTTTATCATCAGCAATCTGAATCGGTTAATCCCCAAAGGGATGTAAAAAATGACTTCTATATCTAGTGTAACAATTCATACGTGGATAGAATATTAGTGTGTGCATGTAATATGTTTATTTATTTAGACAGACCGATATGATATAGGCACTTTAGCGTTACGAAAAGTAATACCTCTGGTTATATAGTTGTTAAATACATCAATGTCATAATTTGTATATACTGTTTCATTGCAAGCTTACAGCTGAGTCAGAAGGCTGACACACATGCATATATCTGAACCTTTACAAGCTCATGCACATTCCTGCTGGTGATATTTTATCTGCTTTAGGAAACTGATTACAAATTTTGTTTAAACAGACCAATAAAACATATTGCTAGAATGGGACTTGAAGAGTGTTTGTTTGGTTTAGGAGCTAAGAAACTACATAGAAAAATAAAACATGACTAAAGTTGGCTATGACTTTAGATACTGTCAGCTATCTAGCCTACCTGCCTCCGCTGTGAGTGTGTTCTCCATTAAGTAAGCTATTGCCAGTCTCCGCTGGTGTTGGCTTATATCTATCGAGATCACAAGAATTGGGCATGTTGAGATTTAACATCCCCAACTTGTCTTTTCCCTTATATCTGCCTTTTGCAGTAATGTCATGACGGCCCCGTACAGATGACATGGTTGACCACATTTCATGGTCCTCCAGGTTGATCTCAATTTGTGACCAGTAAACTATGTACAGATCTGTGGCAGTTCAAATGCGCCGTGGCTGCCACACTCAACTGATTAGTGGGGTATTGGGAGCTGGACCATAGCATCTCATCTTAATAGCCTATCAGAAGGATGAGTCTAGGAGTCCTCAATAATAGTACTTGGGTGCCTCTTTAACACTATATTTGTGCAATTAATTTGAAGCTCTGTATCAGATCTACATTCCTTAGTTTTACGGTTCTACAAACAATGGGAAAATGTATCATTCCCTCTAACCCAACCACATTACTTTTCAGAGTACTGTGATACTCCGCTTGGGTTTGTTGGAGGTCCCAGCAATCAGACCGGTTATGATCAGCAAGCCATCACATATTCTGTGGATAGGTGGTAACTTACCCTGTCTCCTGAAGACGTCAGTGCAGATCAGCTAGCCGCAGATCTCCCGATCCGAGCATGACCGCTTCTTGTGCATCTGTGAGGCTGTGACGCTCGGGGCGAGGACGCCACAACTAGTCCGTACTTGGATCAATTTGCACGGACGTCAGCATCAGCCCTTAATCTTTTAGTGTGATGCTAACTTGGTGACTTCTATCTAGTGCTTGCCTATTTTACATAGTTTAACTTTTGAGGCCTCCGCCTGCCTGCTGCAGCAACAGTTAACTAGAAAGGGGTTTTTTTTCTTCCTTTTTTAAGCAGCAGGTCATCACAAAGATCCAGCATAGCTTTTTTTTTTTTTTTTTTTTCACTGCTGGCTTGCGTCCATATGGCATGAGGCCAAACACTGTAAGCATTTTGTAGCCTGCGGTTTACACCGGCTTGCTGAAAACGCCGACACTCCAGTCGCTGGCACGTAATTAAACTGATTTGTGGTTTGACCATTGGAACTGTAGTACACAACTGTGACCAAATATGCTACACGCTAACAAAATAATGCAAGTTCCTTCCAAGTGTTTTATAGTGTACCAGTGTTTAGGGCAGTTGGTAACGATTCCTTTCCAGCTTTCATGCAGTTAGGTCAGTGGCCTCAGAGATCATTCTTCTTGGAGTTGCTCGTACGTGACAACTGTAAATCATTCCCAGATCTATTTTATAGATTAATTGTAATGGATCATGTGCGCTCCGATGAAGGTTAGCTCGCGGTGATGTAAATCATGCTCTCATTCTCTCACCTATACTAATATGTAACCAGGCAGGACTTGTCTAACCCTACATTATTTAATGATGCAGTAAATAAATACCAACTTACATTCCAAGTTATATGTATATATAGATATCTATCACATATATCATATATAATTATAAAATACTGAGCCAAAAAGCTGGAGATAGGGCAAATGGTCTGTAAAATGCTCAATGTGGAATGCAATTGGTTTCTATGGTGAGCACTGATTAGACTGTGTTCTGGAGAGGTTAGATTCACATGATGTAATTATGTGAATACTTCCTCAGCCAGGTCTGTAGAGTGCAGAACACAGTTTGACATCTTACTTCCATGTATAATATTCTGAATGTTTACTATTGGAACCTACAGTGGGGAAAAAAGTATTTAGTCAACCACCAATTGTGCAAGTTCTCACACTTAAAAAGATAAGAGACCTGTAATTCACATCATAGGTAGACCACAACTGAGAGTCCAAATGAGAAAACAAATCCAGAAAATCACCTTGTCTGATTTGGCAAGTAGCCTTTGTTACGGTGGTCCCAGCTCTATGCAGGTCATTCACTAGGTCCCCCGTGTGGTACTGGGATTTTTGCTCACCGTTCTTGTGATCATTTTGACTCCACGGGGTGAGATCTTGCATGGAGCCCCAGATCGATGGAGATTATCAGTGATCTTGTATGTCTTCCATTTTTTTATTATTGTTCCCACAGTTGATTTCATCACACCAAGTTGCTTGCCTATTGCAGATTCAGTCTTCCCAGCCTGGTGCAGGGCTACAGTTTTGTTTCTGGTGTCCTACGAGACCTCTTTAGTCTTCACAATAGTGTAGTTCGGAGTGTGACTGTTTGAGGTTCTGGACAGGTGTCCTTTATACTGATAACCAGTTCAAACAGGTGCAATTACTACAGGTAATGAGTGGAGGACAGAGGAGCCTCTTAAGAAGCTACAGGTCTGTGAGAGCCAGAAATCTTGCATGTTTTTAGGTGACCAAATACTTATGTTCCATCATAATTAGAAAAATAAATCTTGCCAAATCAGACACGGTGATTTTCTGGATTTGTTTTCTCATTTTGACTCATAGTTGTGGTCTACCTATAATGTCAACTACAGGCCTCTCTCATCTTTTTAAGTGGGAGAATTTGCACAATTGGTGGCTGACTAAATACTTTTTCCCCACTGTATATACCATTTTCTGGAAGTCAGTGGAATTTTTGTCCTCTCTACTACTGTTTTCCAGTAATATTTTGATATATATATTTTGTTATAAATGGAAAGTTCGTTCTGGGGAATCTTCATCAGGCAAATCTTCCTGGGAAAAGATATGCAAGTTAGCTCTTTCTCTGGCGGGAAATAGGTGACTCTCTAGTTCCCCTAATTGGGGAGGCTTACAAGTCTTTAACAAGCTTTGCAATATGACTCCAGCCACTCGAGTCTTCTCCAAAAGTAAAAGGCCCACATCTGCAGACAGCTGTTTGATAGTTCTTTCCCCTAAATGTGTAGAGCAGGATTCTGGCTCGGTGCGACGCCTTGGAGGTCTTTGAGGTACCGTTTTTCTCTTTGAGTCCACCAGCTAGTTTTGCCGCTAATCCTTTGCCTAATGCCTCCCACCTAGCCAACCAGTTCTGTGAGTGGAGTGCGCAAGCACTGAAATGGTTCTCTACAGACAGGTGAAGACGCTGGTTTGTCAAAATATCTTTAGCAATGTTGGAATGCTCGGTTTGATTTCTACGAAAGTTACTTCCTGTGACTGACAACTTGCTCTTTCCCGCTGAGGGCTTATTTGCAGTGGTGGTTGGAAATTGGTTGTCCAGTCTGCATTGATTAAAAAAAAAAAAAAGGTTTCTTGTTTGTAATTTTCATAGCTGTAAAACAGAAATGTGCCTTTATGCCTGTATTAAGTTCCATCTCCAATGGTCTTACTTAAAGAGAAAGAAGTTCTTATTTATTGCATCCCAATAAAATGCTGTAAATGGAGAGTCGCTGTATGGTCTGATGTCCCTTTATATAATACATTTTTTGACATCTAGTAAGAAGAGTATTTATTAAGCAAAAGGGATAACCTTCATCCTGACACCACTGTATGAAGATAGTTTGAGACTTGGTTTGGGACCCCAGACCTACCAGATGGGAGACTGGGGAATTGAGTATAATACTGCTAAAAACAGATTTGTGTTTTCACTTGAAAATTTTTACAAATGCCAGATGATCACTGCAAACTTGTACATCCTCCTTTATTGTAACTCTCATTTTCCCCTTTGTATATTGACAGGTATGACATCTGCACTTACAAAAACAAGCCTTGTGGCACTTTGGGTATGTATTCCACATTTACTATGATGTGTTATATTCTGCTCACCCTGTCCTCCCTTTCACTTATCAAAAGCTCATCTCTAAATATAATCGTACTTTTGCGTTCAGTTTTATTGTAAAAACTAATGGAAGAATTAAGTTGGTCTATAAAATGGCTCCTCGGAATCCCTTCTGGCACTTGCCGACTTCATGTTGTGTAAGAAATGATTTCATTTACCGGATTAATATGTCAGAGCTGGGTTTTCACAATTTTGGTAATGTCAAAGAGTTGGTGATGATGGGGGTATTCTTGTAGAAAACCTAAAAATTGTTGAAAACTGCTACGTTCTAAGTGCAATAGATTTTGTTGTCCCCTGTACGGTTAGGTTCACACTGGTGTATTTTCTCTCATACATTAATCACTCTTTGATCAGAATTTGATCATACTGTGATCCAATTTTCTCAGATGAGTAGAAGATGGAAAAAAATGTCTCCAACTTCTCCATTCTGTGAAAATTGGATCATAAATACTGTCATTTGCATGAGCCCCTACAGGAATAGATGAAATCCAGGAGCTAATATGTACTTCTGATGCCTACATTTATTTTATTTAGATCTATAAAAATTTCAGCTACCAAGCCGCCCAATGCCAGGCCAATAAAAAGCTTGAAACAGATGCTGTGTTCTACTTGCAATAGATTTTTTTCATCCTCTGTGATGGGAATGAATGAACCAACCCCAGAAGCCAAGTTACAAATATGTACTTCTGGTGCCCATTTTTATTTATTTTTTTGCTATTTAGTCTATAAAAAAAACCAAGCCACCCAATGCCAGGCCAATTAAAAAGGTTGAAACTGTGTAAAGGAACACTGTCCCAATCCAAGTACTTGATGATCCTCTAGTGGACCTTGGTTCTGATATAGTAATGAATTCCAAAGGCTCACCAGTAGAAAATCCCATTTAGAGCTGACTTTGAAGCCAATTGCTTGCCACAGTGGTGAATTTCTGATTGGCCGATTCACAAATATTCTTTTGGACCTTCTCGAATACTTGTCCTGTGTGCAGTTCAATGAGTAACTAAACATGTAAATGTTCTGTATAGATGGAGGTTTAATCCCCAGAATTATTTCCTTTTCGACGGATCAAATAACCCCGGTCCTGCACTGATGGACTCCCATAGTCTGCCATGTTTTGTTCATCCCTGTTCTGTGATAGTCCAACTATAAGTGGCTGAAGGTGCAATCAATTTATCATCAAGTTGAGCTTATTGTGTTTTATCGCATGAAACTTATATCTCCAATCCACGGGATAGTTCATGAATGTATCATCTCTGGAAGACAGCTGCTTAATCTTGCAGAGATAATTTGATCAATTCAGAGTCTGTGATTGATGTTGATGGGTGAAGATTAAGCCATTTCCATTCTAAGGAAACCGTGCCCATGCAAGACCACCACTCTAATGTATTTACTCAGGATTGAATGCTCTTGACTCCAATTCTAGTGATCGTTGTAGCCTCAATAATGAGATATTTATCACCTGTCAAAAAGATGGGTGATCCTTTTTTTTTAATTTAAAGCACCATTCCAGCATTTTTTCATTTATTTCAGCGCTGACATGGTGACACTAATCAAAATTTCCTGACCCTTGGTACTATCTTGTACCGCAACTTCTGACTGACCAGAAGTAAGAGGTAATGGTCACAAGCTCTCAGTGCAAGTCTGAGATGCTCGTTCTGGCTGTCATAGACATATGTTGAGCTGTGACTTGCTAAACCGATTCGGCAGGCCACAAACTGCTGGAGACCGATAGGAGTGGCGATGATAACAGATGTAGATGGTGACTAGGAAGTATGAGACTATGGACAGGCAACGTAGATCAATAATATCACTCCTAGGCTCCGGTGAAAAAAAACGAAATGTTAAATGATGCTTTAAGGAATAGTCCTTATAACATAGCTAGGAATTACAGAAATGTGAGAGCACCTCGAAAGCAAATGGCAAAATGCTACTATGTACCATAGATATAAATAAGGATATGCTGAATTTGTGAAAAGCCAAATCTTATACCAGTGCAGGCTTTCATATCCTGCCGGGTCAGCATGTTATTAAAGGCAAAGTTTATCTTATTTATCACTATTAATTAAATCATAGAATTAATTCCAAAAATCATTTCAGGGACTGTGCAGTGCACCACAATCAAGTTAGCATGAGAAGAACATTTATTCAGTCGAGTGTTAACTCACTTGGCCAGGCTTTGCAAAAAGTCTTACTTTCCAGTTTCAAAACACCAGGAATATCTTTCGGTCATCTGCCAGCTTGTAACAAATCACAGGTTCCTTCAACCGGAAACGTAACACATGCCAATCAGATCATTCACTGACCTCTTAAGAGCTCATTCTGTCTTTTGAACAATCATGGCATTGGATATATTCTGTAGTGGTCCATTCAGTTATTCTGTGATGAAGGAGTTCATTTCTCCTTTGGGCATGCTCTCTTCCAAGTGTGTGTTTTTCCAAGAAGCAGGACACAGTAAATGGTAATGTGCTGTATGTTCTTTTCAATTTTTTTCCTCTACAGTACAGTTATCCCATTTATTGTATAAATCTGTGTGTAAATCAAAAGAAAAGTTGGATTGTGGAGCCGTTGGTAACTGAGCCTTACTTTAGGTTTATTCATGTACAGGAAAACATTGTAGAAATTGATTTACCTTGGAGATTAATTATATTGAATCATTTGGACTCTCGTCCTCTGCACCTTAAAACATCTCCAGAATCTGTCCACTGAATAAAGTCATTCGCATTTAGGTTAATAATTAGTCTTCATTTTACTAGACTCTCTCGTCTGCATCAAGGCTCATATTCATGTCCAGCCACTAAACTGTTGACGCTACCCTGTGCCATTCATTGCACTGGTTGCCCATCTAATATAGAAAACTTATAAACTTATCACACTTTAAAATAAAGCTCTCCATGGTGTTGCATTGCTGTACACCTGCTTCCTATGTATTTACCTCCTTATCTAGGCTCCATGCTCTGCGAGTGATCAAGGACTAACATCTTCCATATAACATGGGTTTGTTTTGTATTGCACCCATTTTTTAATTTTTTTTTTTAATGCTCTTCTACAGAAAGTGTAAAGCATGCTCATAAACATATCTTACTCTTCTTCATTTACCCCACCCCATTCTACATTATCCCTTCACTTCATATTTGTGTATATACAGATTCTGGCTCGTCTCTTGATCATGCAACTTTTTGTGTACTTTGCATTTTTATAGAAAACTAGTACTTTTTCCGCTAAATTTTCATAGACTGTAATTTCTTGCGAACATTACCCTTACTTCTCTTGTTTGAATTGTTACTTAGTTGGTAACCAGGTGATGTCTTATTTTGTTTATGTACAATTTGGGACCAGCAGTTTGGCAAAAACCAAGGCTGATGCCATCTTAATATAGTTTTGACTATAGTTGTACCATAAAAATGCTTTTTTCAACATTTTGAAAGATATTTTGTCACAAAGAAATGCAATTTGGTAGTTGTTGCCTCTTCAGGCATGTGGTTACTCAACTTTAGTATCGTCAACATGAATATATTGTTCCAACAATTTTCTCGTTATTGAAAAGTTAAATCTTATTCCAATGTGGAAAATCTTATTCCATATTGTGGATATTAATATTCATGTTTTTCCCTTAGAGCGCAAAGCTTATGATTTCCAACCTTGAGGGAAACTTTCAATCTACTAAAAGGCTTGTCATTTACACCTGTATTGGATTGTAAAGAAGACAAATAGCCAGTCCTGATCTACCAGATCTACCATTTTGTCCTTTATAGAATTTTTCCTTTTGATGACATTCTCTTTCTATACAAACCATAGGTAGATTTTGGAAAAAAGTATTTTTTGGAAGGCACCATTCACACGGACACCAAGGCTTTTGTTTTCACCTGATTCAAGATGACATACATATGAAATGTAAGAGATCCCATTGTACTTTATGTGCTTTAGATGTTGCCAATAGCAGAAAACACCAGAAAAGCGATAGAACCAATGGATGGATCCTTACTGTTGACCCAAATATCCCATTGTTAGTATAAGACGTGCAAAAATAATAGAAGAGTTTTATCGTTTCCCATAAGACATCCAATTACCATTGTCTGTCCAAAGTGCACTGTCTTTGGTTTAGTCTTTAGACTTTATGGGTTTTTGTTTTTTTCATTATCCATTTATCTAGTTTTTGGCTGTCCCCTTTCACAACATTAAGTACCACTAACCATATTTTTCAATAATTAAGTCTTCGGATTAAAAGCAAGGTCTCTCGGTCTCGTAATTTGAGTAAATCAAATAGAACTTTTAATTTGAAACACAAAGATTAATTTTCTTTTTCTTGCCATCAATGTCCTACTCGAAAATCTAGATGGATTCCAAAGCTGTTTGGGTTTTACATGTATCAGCTCACTTAAAATTTGATGCAGTAAATTTAATTGCTGGGAAATCACCAGTCTTCAGGATAAGTGATAAATGATTGCTGTGAACCTGATTGATTACCAATAGAGATGGCAGAACCCGAACAATTAAGTTCGGCGTCCATACTGAACACCTACTGTTGAGGCATGGACACCGAACATGGACTTCACCAGGAAGTACGTGTTACTGTTCGGGTACGACCCCCCCCGAACACCAGGTGTTTGCTGTGCTGTCATGTGCATGACAGCACGGCAAACGCTGCTTCTAATCGGCGGTAAAATCATTATGACTTGCCAGATAGCCGTGGTTCTCACGCTGTCAAATGACAGCGTGAGCTCTCAGCTGTGATCTGAGGTAAAACGTTTACCTCCGGTCAATGACGTCGGGACTACTGCTCCAATCAGCCTAGGCCTGCTGCAGCTAATAACAGCGAGAGCAGGCGGCGGCTGATGGAAGTATTCATCAGCCAGTGCTGTGCTCTAAAAAAAAAAAAAAAAAAAAAAAAAAAGGCATGGGTTCCCCTGTATTTTTGATACCCAGACAAGCAAAACTCACAGCTACAACCCTTAGCTGTCAGCGTTAACAAGGTTGGCTATCAAGAATAGAGGGGTCCCCATGCTGTTTTTTTTAATTATATAAAGAAAGAAAGCGGCAGGGGTTCCCCACATTTTTGACAACCAGCCTTGCTAAAGCAGACAGCTGGTTGCTGTTGTTCTCAGGCTGGTAAGGGGCCATAAATATTGCCCCCCAGCCTAA
Source organism: Dendrobates tinctorius (assembly GCF_039654945.1). NCBI lineage: Eukaryota > Metazoa > Chordata > Amphibia > Anura > Dendrobatidae > Dendrobates > Dendrobates tinctorius. The sequence goes on from NW_027361751.1 coordinate 24,783,556, forward strand.
AAATAGGACGCGTCCGCCCAGAAAAGGCACATCTATTAGATGCGCCACTTCTGGCGCTTTGCCCTGTTGTGGTGGCAAGTGTGTTTCATATTTGTGCGGTTGATGTCACCTTTGTATTGTCTGGTGACATCAAGTCCATTGCTTAGTTATGGTGGAGAGCTGTCTATAAAACACCTATCCATTATTAATCCTATAGTTGTATTGTAAATAAAGACACCGCAAGAATAAAGTCTTTTATTTGAAATAAAAATACAACATACTTTTCCTTTTTTTTTTTTAAAAATAACAAACACCTTTCTACTCACCTGATGTCACGGGTCTATCAGAGGCTGCAGACCATCGCATTGCATCTCACTGCAGAAATTCTCAGCAATTTGCTTTGCAGACTTCTTCCTGGTCCTTCTGACTCTAGGACCCAGTGGCAATCTTCCTTCTACTCTAATGGACACATCTAGGACCGGGTGTTTATAGCTCCCAGCTTGCTGCTAGAAGTTGCTGGTGATATTTCTATTTCAATTTGCCTGCTGGAGCTATAGCAGTCGTCCTCCAAACATCAAGGAAGAAGATAGCCTGCTGCTATAGCTCCAAGCTTCAACAGGGAAATGTAAATATCACCGGCAACATCCAACAACAAGCTGAGAGTTATAAACACCCGGTTCCAGGTTTGTCCATTAGAGTAGAAAGAATGATGCCACTGGGTCCTAGAGTCAGAAGGACCAGGAAGAAGTCTGCAAAGCAAATTGCTGAGACCTTCTGAGTCAGTGCGTTGGTCTGCAGTCTCTGTGATACCCGTGACATCAGGTCAGTAGAATGGTGTTTGTTATTTTTAAACAAAGGAAAAGTGTGTTGTATTTTTATTTCTAATAAAAGACTTTAGAAGAAGCTTGCAAAGCAAACTGCTGAGAATTTCTGCAGTGAGATGCAGTGCGATGGTCTGCAGCCTCTGACACACCCGTGATACCTGACGCCCATTTCATTGAAACCCTTGTCTCCTGTAATAAAAAAAAAAATAAAAAACAACAATATCCCTCACCTGTCCATTGTTCTGTCCCATGCTTTAATTCATGTCTGGGGAATACTAGTTTTCAATCTGGACGGTGCCAAGATGCGACCTTTCAGGTTGAGAACCACTGATGAATGAGCTGCTGGGAGTGCAGCACCAGTGAACAGCGGTGACCTCAACCTCCATGAGGTAACCGCTGATCACTGTTGCTGCGCTGGCAGGAGTTCATTCATTAGTGGTTCTTCGCCTGGACGGTCGCATCCATGTAAATTGGCTCTCTTCTGGAAGTAAAGAATAGTATCTCATAAGTGCCAAATAATAGAGGTATCCAATCATTTAAGAATTTTGCAACATATTAGCCAAGCCATACACTCCTCTCCAGACAACTGTTTCAGCCTCTTATCAGTACAGAATGGGGTTTAGCTGGCTGAATGGGATGGTTGGTCCTGGCCATAAAAGCTTCAATCTGCACCTCTGATGATACTTGATGGAAGTGTTTAGCTTACTTTTTCTAGAATGTATTAAAAGGATTGTTCTCAATTGTTAATCTTCAGGAACGCACAGTACCCCAGCTTCCTGTTTGCCATGGGTGGAGCGCTCTTGAAGATTGACTGTTCATATCCTTGACATAGTTTTGGCGCTGGTTTGATTTGAGTGCTCTCCAGTGTTACTCTCTAGTGTTGCAGCAGCATTGGAGGAGTATAGGGACACTAAGGGCTCGTGCATATGACCGTATTTTTGGTCCAAGTGCAATCCAATAAAACATCAAATCACACCCGGAACAATGTTGTTCTATGGGGCGATGCATATGTTTGATTTTTTTTTTTTCCTCGCACCTAGGCTGTCCTTGAAACTTTTTTTTTTCATCTTCTCCACATCCGAAAAAATTGGATCACACTGTGATCAAATTCTGAGTTTGATCAGAGTGTGATTAGCATAATGGGACCCATACTCTCGGATGAGAGAAAATACATTTGTGTGACCCCAGCCTTAAGCTGGCCGGATCTTTTGCTCTAGCGATCTAGCCTGCTTTAGATCACTGCTTGCAGAGCTTTATTGAAAGGAGCATGTAAGCGCTGCTCATGCTTGGCCACTGCTGCTAGACTGCAGCCACGGCCAATCGCTTGGACAATGAACGTTAAGCAATAAAATTAAAAATCCATCCATTTTGGTGACCGAAGAGGATTTTTAATAAGATTAAAATAGCAGAAGTTGCTAGTTTTCACAAGCAATTTGCAATTGTAATTATTATTGATGCTGAGAAAAACACATTAATATTCCTAATTGGGCATTAAATGTGATTTTGCTATGTGGGTTTTTTTATTGTTATCGTAGGATTTTAGTTTTCTTTTATAGTGTATAAAAACGTGCTTATTTTTTTTTCTGAACACGCTAAACTTAAACAGATTTTTTTTTTTTTTTTTTTGAAAAATAATGTGGATGCTTTTTTTTTTTTCTGCTGCCTCAAGAATGTTAAAGCAGAAATACTTTGTTGAATTCCCTCTCCTGGCTCAAGTTACTAGGTGGTCCCAAGTTACCAGAAGTAAAATTTATAAATCTAACCCCTAGTCTAGACATTTTCCAGCACTGACTGCAGTTCAAAAAATATTAATGTCTAGCCTGCAAAGTGAAATTCCCCCCAGTGATTTTGTAAATGGCTCGAAAGTTAACCTTTTGCCAACTGCTCCTTCTATATGTGGAGGTTATTAAAAAGAATCCAGGCATTTATAAGACTGAAACACCTTGGCCTGACCCTTTGTGTCTCCTTCTGTTTATTTAGGCTTGGCCTCAGTGGCTGGAATGTGTGAGCCGGAGCGGAGTTGCAGCATTAATGAAGACATTGGCTTGGGTTCTGCATTTACCATTGCACATGAGATTGGTCACAAGTGAGTTGGAAAAAAAAAAAAAGTCAAAATATGTTATTATGCAATCTGTTTTACATTGTTCCAGAGAATGACTTCCATTTCCAGCTTCTTCATGGCTGTGCCTCCTTAGAGAAGCTATATTCTGTATCTCTGTAACAACCCCCACACTCTTGGCAAGTTTTCTAATTGTGCACTTAAATGCCCCTAGTTATTCTTGCAGCACGGATCAATAAAAATCTTCACTGCTTAAAATATGTATGATGAGATATTATTTGGTAAATTGTTTATGGACTATTAAACTTTTGGTTAGATAATACAATGCAATAATCCTATGTAAAGTAAATCCAATACAAGATTATAAATACATGCATTTAAATAAAAATAAAGGTATTTTGGAACCTAAAAATTATTTGAAATTAGGTTTCATTAAAAAAAAAAAAAAAAAAAAAAAAGTTTCCACCATTTAGCTTTCACAAGCCGTTTGTTTTTCTGCACTTTTCTGGCTGCAGAATGAATGAACTGAAAAATCCATCAATGAGATCGTTCTGGTTTCGTTTTTGTCATTATTTTGCTGAACTCCTCGGTGCGGATTTATGACAACAGACCACAATCCGATTCATAGAATCGTAGAGTTGGAAGGGACCTCCTGGGCCATCTGGTCCAACCCCATGCTCAAAGCAGGATTCGCTAAATCATCCCAGTCAGATGTCTGTCCAGCCTCTGTTTGAAGACTTCCATTGAAGGAGAACTCACCACTTCTCGTGGCAGCTTGTTCCACTCATTGATCACTCTAACTGTCAAAAAAATTTTTCTAATATCTAATCTGTGTCTGCTCCCATTCAGTTTCATCTCATTGCTTCTAGTCTTTCCTTGTGCAAATGAGAATAACGATGATCCTTCTACAATGTGACAGCCCTTTAGATATTTGTAGACGGCTATTAAGTCTCCTCTCAGTCTTCTCTTTTGCAAAGTAAACATTCCCAAATCCTGCAACCTTTCCTCATAAGATAGGGTTTGCAGACCGGTCACCATTCTGGTCGCTCTTTTCTGAACTTGCTCCAGTTTGTTGATGTCTTTTTTAAAATGTGGTGCCCAAAACTGGACACAATAGTCCAGATGAGGTCTGACCAAAGAGTAGAGGGAAATAATGACTTCATGTGATCTAGACTGTATGCTTCTGTTAATACATCCTAGAATTGCATTTGCCTTTTTTGCTGCTGCATCACACTGTTGACTCATATTCAGTCTGTGATCTATTAGTATACCCAAGTCTTTTTCACATGTGCTGTTGCTTGGTCTTATTCCTCCCAGATACAGATGAAGGAGTTAAACACACTACATCAAAATGAGCTGGTAGAGAAAAATGTGCAGGGTAAAAGCGGAGTCAGACAGCTGTATAAATTGGAGCGAGATTGGAGTGCAGTGCACGGACTGGCTGGCAGCTCTCCAGTCCCGATCATAACAGCCATGTATTTCTATGCAGCTGGCACGCCCAGGGTGAGAGAGCCACCAGCCAGTCCGTGCACTGCGCTTCAGTCTTGACCTGATTTATAGGGCCATCGGACTGTGCCCTTACAAAGTTCTTTTAAAAGCCAAATGGTGCATAACTTTCAAAATAAAACGAATTTGCAAAAAAAAAAAAAAAAAAGTGTGTGTGTGTGTGTGTATGTATATATATATAATATATATATATCACATATGATTGGTCCACAAATGTTTTTAATGAGTCGAAAGCAATAACGCCAGTGGTGACTCCAAAACGAAAGGGGGTGCTTGTGAAATGTCGACACTATAAAAGGGTTCTCTTACAATCACAACTTCAAGAACTTTAGAAATCTCTCCAGCATCCTATAATCAGGATCCCTAGATGAAACGTGTTGATGTGATGACACCTTGGTTAATTGAATGCTAGTGCTGTTTATCTATTTCTAAATATCTAGGAGTCTAGTTGAGATCCTCCGGTTTGTACGGCTGTCATGCCAGTGCTGCCCAGCCATTGTTTATTGCACTAGACAGCTCATCAGTAATAAGTCTTTCTATGATGCACCAAGTGCCTGTACTTTCTCCGCACAGAACGACTGTTCAGTCGGAGTCCTTTTAAATGCACCTTCCCACCCACTTGTTTTTCTGCTATCTCCACCCACCCCCTCTTCTTTGACAGCTCTGGCTAAATAGAGGCAGAGATGGATGGGAAACAATTAGGTGTGAAGTTACACTTTTAATGTTTGGCCACACCAAGGGTGCACCAAGTGCCTGCACTTAGTTTGAACAGTCAATCTGTGCTGAAAGAGTCCCTTTAAATGGACATAACCTTTAAATTATTTTTTTGTTTTACTTTTCTTTTTAATTCTGTAGAGATGATAATTGACAGTTGTCGTTCTCGAACACAGTGAGACTTCACCTCTGTTTAAAGAGCAGAGCACTTTGACTCCATAGAATATTACATTTATGGCATCAATCAGAAGCCAACTAATTATTATTTTTTGTTTTTTAAATGTAGTGTCTGGATTACAAATGTCCAAAGTATTTCCTCTACCTTTCAACTTCTGAGCCAGCTCTACCTGCCTATGAAAGGCAAGCTGTTAGTCACAATTTCCTTTCTTCATTTTTAATTATTAGTGACGTGACAGGCCAGGCCATTTGATAAAATAATATTCCTCTTTATAAGAATGTTGATACAGCTGCAGAGATTTGTTTTCCAGTCTCGGGCCTCTCTAGCATCACTTGCCTCCATACTCCAGCATATCCGCATATTATGATATTGACGTGTCAACTGTGAGGGCATCACTTACATGCAAACGGATGCGTGTGCTTATTGACAGACAAAAAAAGCTAAAAGATGACTTTCAGTGGATATATGTAATATACAAAAAAAAAAAAAAATCATAATTTATTTTCGAGTTTCACTACTTTTAAAACGTTGCTCTGATTAAATTACTAGTGCATCAACTGGTTCTACTACCACCTTCCATATAAAAACCATACTTTGTAAATACTTGGAGTTAGGGGGTTCATCTAGGGCAGGCGACTGAATAGTCAGACCTGCAACCTACTCTGCCTTTATCTACATTGAAGTCGGCTGACACAAGGAGAGTTTTTAATACTAGAGATGGGATAGGACTATTCTGTTTGAGTGCACCTTGTCGCAGTTGGATAGCTTTTACGCTAGTTATAATGAACAACCCTCTGCTATTTACAATGTACCATTAGTGTGTGTGCACACGTTGCGGTTTTTGCTGCGGATCCGCAGCAGTTTCCATGTGGTTTACAGTACCATGTAAACCTATGGAAAACCAAAACCGCTGTGCATATGCTGCGGAAAAGTCGTCTTTTTTGCGGAACCGCTTCTGCAGTTTTCGTTCCGGGACAGAATTCTCTTTCTCTTTCTCTTTCTCTCTCTCTCTCTCTCTCTCTTTCTCTTTCTCTCTCATTTCCGCTGGACAAAGGATAGGAAACAGCAGGAAAACTGCATGCGTTTTACACTGCGGTTTCTGCCAAGCAATGCGGATTTTTATGCAGAAAAAATCCGCAGCGTGTGCACACACCCTTAATATTCCAAAGACCTACTGATAGGGAATTTAGATTGTGAGCCCCATCGGGGACAGTGATGATAATGTGTGCAAACTGTAAAGCGCTGCGGAATATGTTAGCGCTATATAAAAATAAAGATTATTAATATTTAATTATTTACTTACTACAGGGTATATGCTCATTTTGCTTTTATTTCTTGAGTTTTGCATAGCTCTATGTTTTCATATGTCTTGTATCGACTTACGTTGTAAATTGTACAAAAAAAAAAGCAGTAAAAACATTTTCTTCAGGGTTGATTGGTTATAGACAAATAAAAAAAAAAAAAAAAAAGGTAATGTACGGTATATCAGCCAAACAGCGTGGCTAATAAAGGTCCATTAGGATGTTCGATATATACGTAGGGCATTTCACAATGGATGCACTGAAAATCAAAAAGTTATTTTGGCACTTTTTGATCACCTGGAAAACGAAAGGGAATCTTTTTGAGTTTTCTTATTTTAATCTGATTTTAACGAACCTTTGTGGGGTAGCGAAAAATCTAGGGAGCTAGGTAACCAAAAAATGGCCTAAAATTAGCAAAATGTGTTTTCCCTTCACCCATGACAGCACCACATGAGAGAGGGATCCGCCCCGCCAGGACAGGAACCTACTGAAACATAAGGGGCGGCACCTCTCCCCCGCTTCAGTTGGGTTCCTGTCCTGGAAAGGAATCCCTCTGACAGCGGCGGCGCCTGTCAGGATGAAAGACCCAGGGCCGTCCCGGCGTTTAAATTGCAGGGCTGACTTACCTGCGACGCCGGCCGTCGGCAGCTGGTAGCGCAGTCCCCGGGGTGTTGCCTGATCCGGGCCCCGGGTTCGTGCGGGCACGTCCCGATGTCCTCCCTTCGGAGGTTCCTCCACGTGCCGCCCTCCCCCCTGCGCGCGCGCCCGTCCTTCGCCTGCATGCAGGGGAAGCCGGGGGCGGAGACCGGCATCCGACGTCAGCGGCGCAGAGGATTCTGGGAGCGCGACCGCTGACGTCGTCAGGACGCGACGATCATGGCGCCGGGCGCGACGCCGGCCAGGAGAAGCGGCTGGCGGTCGCGGGGGGGAGGGGTAATGAGGGGCACTCACCGATAAAGAAGGAGCAGAAGCGGCTGCAGGGGTGACAATGGCGTCTCAGGAGGATCGCTCACCGTCCCCATTGTCTCTGCCCCCATCACAAGCTTCTGGTCGCAAGAGCCGCTCGAGCGGCAAAAGCAGCAGCCGTCCAAGTCACCGATCGAGGGATTCCTCGAGGTCAAAAGAACGTAGAACGCACGCTCCTTCGCAGCCCCAGAGCCCGGTATCGGTCTTTCCTGTGTGGTGAGTGATCTCCGTGAAAGTTGACAATGTTGTAATAGGGCTTCCTATGTCTTTTCTTTTTTAGGGAGGCAAAAAAGCTATATGCAAAAAGAAAAATAAAGTATGTGCCATATGCCACAGCCCTTTAGCAAAAGACTACCAAAAGGACTTATGTGTCAGCTGTATCCAGCGGACTATGGCTGAAGAGGCACCGAGCCTGGCAACAAACCTCAGATCAATAATTAAGTCGGAGGTACAGGGCTCACTTAAAAAATTATTAAAAAAGAAAAGTAAGAGTAGGAAAGCCTCCCCGAGTTCCTCGTCAGGCTCCTCCTCTTCGGAGTATCAAGTTGAGCACGGGTCATCTTCATCCTCAGACAGTGATACGGGGGGCAGACCTTGCTTTCCCGTAGAAGATACGGACGCCCTCCTTAAAGCCATCAGGTCCACTATGGGCCTACAGGAGGAGAAAGTAGAGAGATCACTGGAGGATGTGATGTTTGGCGGCCTACAAGAAAGGAAAAAGCGTACCTTTACGGTCAATGACAAGATTCAGGCCCTAATCGAAAGAGAGTCCAAGAAACCGGAGAAGTCAGGTAGCCTTCCCTCCTCTTCAAAGCGAAGATACCCCTTTGAGGCTAAGGACACGGACATCTGGGACAAGGTCCCAAAGATTGACGCCGCAGTGTCTAGGTCTTCCAAGAAATCGGCCCTGCCCCTGGAGGATTCAGGGGTTTTGAGAGATCCCTTGGATAAAAAAGCGGACTCATACCTAAGGCATACTTGGGAGGCAGCGGCAGGCGGTCTAAAACCAGCAATAGCCGGCACCTGCACAGCCCGGTCATTAATGGTCTGGTTGCAACAACTGGAAGAAAAATTGGTCTCCAAAATACCAAGAGAGAAAATTTTAGGTGAAATGTACCTACTACACGGAGCTGCCGCCTTCTTGGCAGATACCTCCGCCGACTCGATGAGGTTAACGGCAAGAGCAGCGGGGCTGTCGAACGCCGCAAGACGGGCGTTATGGCTCAAAGGCTGCCCTGGGGACATTCAATCTAAGGCAAAATTATGCTCGTTACCATGTGATGGGCAGTTCTTGTTTGGAAAAGACCTGGATGACATCCTGGAAAAAGCCGGTGATAAAAAGAAGGGCTTCCCCAGATTCATGGGTGATCAAAGGAGACCGCCCTTTCGGAGGGGAAGGTTCAATCGAGGCCGTCCCCCGGGAGAACGGAAAAGGTGGGACGACAAGAGGAAAAAAGAACCAGGGTTTATGTTTGGGGGAAATACCTCAACCGCCAAAAAATCCCCGCAATGACACTAGCCCTCCTGTGGGGGGAAGATTGAGGCTCTTTTCTCAAGAATGGGACAAAATATCGGCCAACAATTGGATCCTGAAAATTATAAAGAATGGCCTAAAAATCCCCTTCTTCCAGTATCCAAGAGCTTCATTTGTGGTGACCCCCGTCAGGAAGGATCCAGGAGAGCAATCAGTCATAGAAACAGAAATCTTAGGACTATTGGAGAAACAAGTTCTGGTAGAGGTCCCGAAAGATCAAGAAAGAAGGGGGTTCTATTCTCCCCTCTTCCTAATAAAAAAAACCCGACCTTTCCTTCAGAACGATAATAAATCTCAGGCGCCTCAATCAATGGATCATGAACCAAACATTCAAAATGGAATCAGTGACTTCGGCCATAAAGCTGTTACACCACAACTGCTTCATGGCCGTAATAGATTTGAAGGATGCCTATTACCATATCCCGATGCACCAAGAGTACCAAAAATACCTGAGGGTAGCCCTATACATCCAGGGCGACCTCAGGCATTTTCAATTTACGGCTCTTCCGTTTGGCATCTCCATAGCGCCAAGGATTTTTACAAAAGTAATAGCGGAAATGACAGCTTTCCTTCGAATCCACAATGTGATTATGGTGCCTTACTTGGACGATTTTCTGGTAATTGGCAATTCAGAACATCACTGCGCACATCAGGTAGAAAAGATAACAGAGACCCTGCAAAGACTGAGTTGGATGGTAAACTTAAAAAAATCAAAACTTCAACCCCTAAGGAAACAAACGTTTCTAGGTTTCGTCTTGGACTCCGACCGTCAAGTTTGTCTCTTGCCAGAGAAAAAACTAGAGAAGGTGAGAGAAATGACCCTTACGGCAATACAGCATCCTCACATGACCCTAAGAAGGGCAATGTCCCTGTTGGGCACGCTAACAGCCTGTATCCCAGCGGTCAACTGGGCACAGTTTCATACCCGACAACTGCAGGCGGAAATCTTGTCAGCCCAGAGACGATTGAAAGGGCGTTTAGAAGGGAAGCTGGAACTTTCCGAAAGGGGGAAAAACTCTCTCACTTGGTGGCTAGACGACACAAATTTAGCAGGGGGAACTTTGTGGCACAGGCCCGTGTCCGATGTAATATTGACGGACGCAAGCTCCTCGGGATGGGGGGCACACCTGAGAGAACATATGGCCCAAGGGTCCTGGGGTCACAAAGAGCAGAAGGCTTCCTCCAACTTAAGAGAGTTGAGAGCGATAAACAGAGCCATAGAGGCATTCATTCCCATGTTACAGGGTCAAAACGTCCGAATTATGTCAGACAACAGGGTGGCAGTGGCGTATGTCAACCACCAGGGAGGGACAAGGTGAAACTCCCTAATGGACGAAGCCAAAAGAATCTTCCTCAAAGCAGAGCAACACCTAACCTCCCTAACAGCCCTACACATCAAAGGGACAGAAAATGTTCAAGCCGACTTTCTAAGCCGCAACAAGTTAAAACAGGGAGAGTGGGCCTTAAATTGGGTAATATTCCGCAAAATAGTACAGTTATGGGGACAGCCAGTAATCGACCTCTTTGCCACCAAAAGCAACCGGCAAGTGAGAAGGTTCTGCTCATTAAACCCAGGGGAAAACCCGTGGGCAGTAGACGCTCTACAAATCCCGTGGCGGTTCAAACTGAGCTATGCCTTTCCCCCAGTAGCGTTAATCCCGACAGTAGTAAAAAAGATAAGAGACGAGCAAGCCAGAGTAATCCTCATAGCCCCGTTCTGGCCAAAAAGACCGTGGTTTTCACTACTACAAATGATGTCTCTCTCGGACCCGTGGGTACTGCCAGAGATTCCAGATTTGTTAGCTCAGGGGCCGATATTCCACAAACAAGTCAAGGGGCTCCATCTGACGGCGTGGAATTTGAGAGGTCACTTTTGAGGAATAAAGGCTTTTCCCTGGGGTTGGTGACTACTCTAATGAAAAGTAGAATACCAATAACAACTAACATATATGGCAGGACGTGGAAGAAATTCCTACAATTCCTGGGAAAACCGTTAGGTCAAGAACCCCCAATCGAGTCCATCTTGGAGTTCTTGCAGGCAGGCCTACAGCTAGGCCTGGCGGTTAATACCCTCAAGGTACAGGTTTCAGCGCTGGGTGCATTATACAATTGCAATATAGCGGCAAACAGATGGGTAGCCAGGTTTATAAAATCTTTCCACAGATCTAGGCCAGTTTCCTTACCAAAAATAGCTCCATGGGATCTAAATCTGGTGCTGGAAGCCCTCACGAAAGAGCAGTTTGAACCCATACAGCAGATTTCAACTAAAAATCTCACTCTAAAAACCATCATTTTGGTAGCTCTAACGTCGGCACGTAGAGTTAGTGACTTACAGGCCCTTTCAGTCAACCCACCATATACCCAGATATACCAGGATAGGGTGGTTATGAGAACAGACCCGGCTTACTTGCCGAAAGTAGTAACTAACTTTCACCGAAACCAAGAGATCGTCCTCCCTTCCTTTTGCGAGAATCCGAAAAACCCAGGGGAGGAGAAATTTCATAGCCTAGATGTTAAAAGAACCCTAGTAGAGTATATGTCTATAACCAGCCAGTGGAGGAGGTCCCAGTCCCTATTTGTAGCCTTCCAGGGTGCTAGGAAAGGTTATGGAGTGTCAAAGGGGACTATTGCCCGATGGATTAGGGAGGCCATTAGTGTAGCCTATTCAGCTAGTGGCGTCCCGGTTCCTGACGGCATCAAGGCTCATTCCACCAGAGCCGTGGCGACCTCCTGGGCTGAGAAGGCAGAGGTATCGATAGAGCAAATTTGTAAGGCCGCTACCTGGGCCTCACCCTCAACTTTCTTTAGACACTATAGACTAAATCTTTCCTCCTCTGCTGACTTGACCTTTGGTAGAAGGGTGCTGCAAGCGGTGGTCCCTCCCTAAGGTGTTCGAAGTCTCCAGAATCTCTCATGTGGTGCTGTCATGGGTGAAGGGAAAACCACCATGGTTACTTACCGGTAGCCGGTTTTTCCGGAACCCATGACAGCACCCGTATATTTCCCCCCCTTTTTCACCGTTTGGGTGTGCACAATAGTCGGGTGTATTTGTGTGATGTGGTGTTGGATAAATATGTAACTAACCGGGAAGTCCTCTCAAGTGCTCTGTAATCCAACTGAAGCGGGGGAGAGGTGCCGCCCCTTATGTTTCAGTAGGTTCCTGTCCTGGCGGGGCGGATCCCTCTCTCATGTGGTGCTGTCATGGGTTCCGGAAGTAACCATGGTGGTTTTTCCTTTGTCGTAATGTGTTCAAGTTTTTTTTTTCAGCCTCTACATTTTCATTACTGGTGCACCAAAGTGCTTTTGACTAGCTACTGAATTTAGTCTGGTAGGTATTCAATGTGTGTAGGAGCATCTAGTCTATTACCCAACATATGTTGGGGGAGATAACAATAAGACAGTTAAGACATGGATAAGCTGGGATGACCTAATATAATTCTTCAAGAGCTACAGGGGTTGGATTCACTAAGAACTCTGTTTTGAGGAAATTTTTTTTTGGTTTTCCTCCTGTATTAATTTTTGTCTACTTTATATACAACTACGCAGCAATGTTTGTGTGTTCCCTCCATAGGTACCGTATATATATCTTAGCTTGGTACTTTTGGGTTCTGGTTCTCATTCAACAGACTGAGCGAGCTCATGGAGTCTTATTTATCAGAATTGCTCCAGGCAATATATATAATATAGCATGGAGCAATTCTGATTAATATACCGTTGTGCTCAAAAGTGTACATACCCCGGCAAAATTTTTGCTTTCTTGGCCTTTTTTCAGAGACTATGAATGATAACACCAAAACCTTTTCTCCACTCATGGTTAGTGGTTGGGTGAAGCCATTTACTGTCAGACTACTGTGTTATCTTTTCAAAACATAATGACAACCTAAAACATCCAAATGACCCTGATCAAAAGTTTATATATGCCATTTCTTAATACCGTATATTGCCCACCTCTAACATCAAAGACAGCTTGAAGTCTTTTGTGGTAGTTGTGGATGATGATCTTTATGTTCTCAGATGGTAAAGCTTCCCACTCTTCTTGGCAAAAAGCCTTCAGTTCCTGTAAATTCCTGTGCGGTCTAGCATGATCTGTGCGCTTGAGATCTCCCTAGAGTAGCTCAATGATATTGAAGTCAGGCGACTGTGATGGCCACTCCAGAATCTTCACTTTGTTCTGCTGTAGCCAATGACAAGTGGACTTGGCCTTGTGTTTTGGATTGTTGTCATGTTGGAACGTCCAAGTACGTCACATGCACAGTTTCCGGACTATTGATTGCAAATTTGACTCCAGTATTTCCTGATAACGTGCTGCATTCATATTTCCTTGAAATTTGACCAAGTTTCCTGTGCCTTTGTAGCTTACACATCCCAAAACATCAGCGATCCACCTCCATGCTTTACAGTAGGAATAGTGTTCCTTTCATCATAAGCCTTGTTGACCTCTCTCCAAACGTAACGTTTATGGTTGTGGCCAAAAAGTTCAATTTTGGTCTCATCACTCCAAATTACCTTTTTACAGAAGTTTTGAGGCTTGTCTCTGTGCTGTTTTGCGTTTTGTAGGCGAGATACTTTATGGTATTTGTGCAGTAATGGCTTGCTTCTGGCGACTTGACCATGCAGCCCATTTTTATTCCTTATTGTGTATCTTGAAATGGCCACACTGCTAGTTTTCAGAGAGTCCAGTATTTCAGCTGATGTTATTTGTGGGTTTTTCTTTGTATTACAAACAATTTTCCAGGCAGTTGTGGACAACATTTTTGTTGGTCTACCTGACTGTGGTTTTGTTTTTACAGAGGTCCTGATATTTAATTTGCTAATCAGTTTTGAACGCTGCTGACTGGCATTTTCAATTCATTGGATATCTTTTTGCGTCCCTTTCCTGTTTTATACTGTTCAACTACCTTTTCCTGTAGATCCGTTGACAATTCTTTTGCTTTCCCCTTGACTCACAATCCAGAAATGTCAGTGGCTGGATGAAAGATGCAAGAGTCTGTCTGGATCCCAGAAACTCACTCAGCTTTTATACACACACACTGATTAAAAGCAAACAGGTCACATATAAGCATGTTAGCCATTCAAGCACATTTGTGTCAACTTCTGTGCATGTTATCAGGCCAGGACAAACTCACATTTAGTGGCCAGTGTCAGGCAGCTGCTGCAAAGGCAAATAAAATAATGGGATGCATTAAAAGAGGCATAGATGCTCATGAGGAGAGCATAATTTTACCTCTATATAAGTCACTAGTGCGGCCACACTTAGAATACAGTGTACAGTTCTGGTCTACGGTGTATAAGAAAGACATAGCTGAACTGGAGCGGGTGCAGAGAAGAGCGACCAAGGTTAATTGGGAACTGGGGGGTCTGCAATACCAAGACAGGTTATTACACTTGGGGTTATTTAGTTTGGAGAATCGAAGGCATAGGGGTGATCTTATTACAATGTATAAATATATGCGGGGACAGTACAAAGACCTTTCTAATGATCTTTTTACTCTTAGACCTGTGACGGGGACAAGGGGGCATCCTCTACGTCTGGAGGAAAGAAGGTTTAAGCATACTCAGACGCGGATTCTTTACTGTAAGAGCAGTGAGACTATGGAACTCTCTGCCATATGATGTTGCAATGAGTGATTCCCTACTAAAATTTAAGAAGGGACTGGATGCCTTTCTTGAAAAGTATAATATTACAGGGTATATACAATAGTTTCCTTAATATTGCGTTGATCCAGGGAGCTAGTCTGATTGCCGTATGTGGAGTCGGGAAGGAATTTTTTTCCCCAATGTGAAGCTCACTGTTTGCCACATGGGTTTTTTTTTTGCCTTCCTGTGGATCAACATGTTAGGGCAAGTTAGGCTAGGATATGGGTTGAACTAGATGGACTTAGTCTCCCTTCAACCTTAATAACTGTTACTAAAATCTCCAGGGTATGTAAACTTTTAATCAAGGTCCTTTGGATGTTTTGGGTTGTCCTTTTGATTTAAAAATAGAAAACACAGTAGTTTGACAATAAATTACTTTACCCAACCACTAACCATGAGTGGAGAAAAACTTTTGGTGTTATCATTCATATTCTCTGAAAAAAGGCCAAGAAAGCAAAAATTCTGCCAGGGTATGTAAATTTTTGAGCACAACTGTATATAAATTTAACTAACACTCTTCCAAAAAAAGAGAAAAATATATTAGCCAAACAAGAGAAGATATACCCATTTGTAGACGGCTGTTTCTGGATTCTTGTCCCTCGTCAGAACTGAGTAGGGTTCCTGTTTTGTATATTATTGGGGGGCACTTTTTTTTACATACAGTGGGGAAAAAAAGTATTTAGTCAGTCAGCAATAGTGCAAGTTCCACCACTTAAAAAGATGAGAGGCGTCTGTAATTTACATCATAGGTAGACCTCAACTATGGGAGACAAGCTGAGAAAAAAAAATCCAGAAAATCACATTGTCTTTTTTTATTTTATTTGCATATTATGGTGGAAAATAAGTATTTGGTCAGAAACAAGCAATCAAGATTTCTGGCTCTCACAGACCTGTAACTTCTTCTTTAAGAGTCTCTTCTTTCCTCCACTCATTACCTGTAGTAATGGCACCTGTTTAAACTTGTTATCAGTATAAAAAGACACCTGTGCACACCCTCAAACAGTCTGACTCCAAACTCCACTATGGTGAAGACCAAAGAGCTGTCAAAGGACACCAGAAACAAAATTGTAGCCCTGCACCAGGCTGGGAAGACTGAATCTGCAATAGCCAACCAGCTTGGAGTGAAGAAATCAACTGTGGGAGCAATAATTAGAAAATGGAAGACATACAAGACCACTGATAATCTCCCTCGATCTGGTGCTCCACGCAAAATCCCTCCCCGTGGGGTCAGAATGATCACAAGAACGGTGAGCAAAAATCCCAGAACCACGCGGGGGGACCTAGTGAATGAACTGCAGAGAGCTGGGACCAATGTAACAAGGCCTACCATAAGTAACACACTACGCCACCATGGACTCAGATCCTGCAGTGCCAGACGTGTCCCACTGCTTAAGCCTGTACATGTCCGGGCCCGTCTGAAGTTTGCTAGAGAGCATTTGGATGATCCAGAGGAGTTTTGGGAGAATGTCCTATGGTCTGATGAAACCAAACTGGAACTGTTTGGTAGAAACACAACTTGTCGTGTTTGGAGGAAAAAGAATAGTGAGTTGCATCCATCAAACACCATACCTACTGTAAAGCATGGTGGTGGAAACATCATGCTTTGGGGCTGTTTCTCTGCAAAGGGGCCAGGACGACTGATCCGGGTACATGAAAGAATGAATGGGGCCATGTATCGTGAGATTTTGAGTGCAAACCTCCTTCCATCAGCAAGGGCATTGAAGATGAAACGTGGCTGGGTCTTTCAACATGACAATGATCCAAAGCACACCGCCAGGGCAACGAAGGAGTGGCTTCGTAAGAAGCATTTCAAGGTCCTGGAGTGGCCTAGCCAGTCTCCAGATCTCAACCCTATAGAAAACCTTTGGAGGGAGTTGAAAGTCCGTGTTGCCAAGCGAAAAGCCAAAAACATCACTGCTCTAGAGGAGATCTGCATGGAGGAATGGGCCAACATACCAGCAACAGTGTGTGGCAACCTTGTGAAGACTTACAGAAAACGTTTGACCTCTGTCATTGCCAACAAAGGATATATCACAATGGAATTGAGATGAAATTTTGTTTCTGACCAAATACTTATTTTCCACCATAATATGCAAATAAAATGAAAAAAAAACAGACAATGTGATTTTCTGGATTTTTTTTTTCTCAGTTTGTCTCCCATAGTTGAGGTCTACCTATGATGTAAATTACAGACGCCTCTCATCTTTTTAAGTGGTGGAACTTGCACTATTGCTGACTGACTAAATACTTTTTTTCCCCACTGTATAAATTAAAACGTTACCAATTAAAGCCTCCCCTCCTGTAGTACCATCATAACTGTCTAATAACCTATTCCGATTTTCGGGAAAATGTTCGACATTCCAGCACTTCTAGTGACTGTGCATCACTATTGGTTAGCTTTTTCCTCCCATATCACCCCCTGCAGCTTTCAGTTCATGACCTCTTGTTCAAGAATTTACTTTACTCTAGAAAATGCTTCCCTTTTAGTAGTTTACCCCAGAGGTGTCACTCACATTCTTCTTATCTTAAAAATGTGTTCATTTTCCAAACTTTCAAAACAATGGAGGAACTATGCAAGTCGTATGTACAAATATCATCAACTAGCCCCCAAAGAACAAGTAGCCACTTAGGCTTGACCAGTCATGGAAAGATTTGATCAAATGTTAACTTTTTATCTTTTGTGACTTCCAATCTTTGACTTTTTCGCATGTATTAAACTTTCTTTTTTTTTTTTTTTTTTACTTTTAACATGCCAGGGTCTGTAGTTTGCTACTTTGCTTGTTCTCTATCCTGCTTCAGTACATTAGATTGATTAATGCATAGTTGAAACATATGCCTTCAGAGTAAGAAAATTCCTGGGGGGGAGAGCAGGCTGTGACATGTGGGTTGTTTTACACTCATATTGGAGGGTTTGTGACATTGTTCTCCTGAAGTGTCTGAAACAATTGCAGCACTGTCATCGCTGCTGTATTGGGGAAAAGTTGGACTGAAGGGCAGCAGACGGTGTAGTAAGAAAAGGTACATTTTGGAAATGAGCTTGCCGTGGTTTGTAGGGCCCGTCTGACACTGAAAAGTGTACCACACAGGAAGCTGTCAAGGAATCACTAAATGAGATCAGATGGCAACGTAAGACAACACACAGGAATTAGAAAGTAGTTAGCTCCGAGTTGGGAGGTGTTAATGTTAGAGGGTCCACCGGGTGTCCAGTGAAAACTGGAGCAGACACTGTGGGTGTGATGTTATTCTTGGCAGCTAATCGGTATATCTGTTAAATAGAGAGCAATTTGTATACATTTTGAACGTCCCTTGGACAGAGCAGTATGTTTAAGGAACAAAGCACATGATAATAGTATTGAAATAGTCATCAAATTAATAAATTTATAGTGCATTTCTAACGGGACGGGTCATGAATTGCAGCAATGTGACTAGAAGGATTGAACGTTAACCTGCATTATCAATTTAGGTATTGATTATTCTATGCATCCTGGGGAAAGCCAACAAGCCCCGTTGGCTCCTCTCACACTGCCTTCTCTAGAGTGCCCTGTAGATTTCCTGTACGTTTACTCCATGCACATAATGCCTATTTGGTGCGGATCTAACCGTGGAAAGTTTCCCGCATAATAGAATACGAGTTAAGGAAATTTGATTTTAAAATTTGATTTTCAGTGTGCTGAAAGTTTTCTCATGTAAGCTGACCTACGTTGCGGAATTTGAGTCACAGCATGTCAATTCTTACATTGAAGATTTCACCCTTTACAAAGCGTAGGGTGAAATCCATGACAAAATCTGCTGTGTGCATTAACCTTAGAGGGGTACTAGACACACTTTCATAAACCCTATTTAAAAAATTCCCAGTTAAATGGGTTGTCCAAGATTGGGGGGCAAGTCTGCAGTCTCTCTGTGGCTGTAGACTTGTTAATCCTTATGGCACACAGTGTGTGCTGTCAGGACTTGCCGGTGTCGGGAGTGGGTGGGTGTGTGACCTCAAGTGTGCGATTTTCATACATGTGGTCTTGTCCATCTAGATGTGCACGGCCTTGCTCAATATAAGGGAATTGAGCGAAGCTGCCCACATCTAGTCACAATGTGGCTGGGAGGATGCAAATCGCATACTTGCGGTCACATGACCGACCTCTCCCGTGTGCTGGCACAGGAGAATCCTGACAGCACGTACTGTGAGGATTCACAAGTCTGCAGTCACAAAATGTGACTGCAGACTTGACCCCCAAACCTGGATAACTCCTTTTGATAGAGTGACACAAGACCAAGAGTTGAGTGGCTCCAGTTGTCTACATTACACAGGCTGCTATTTGAAGGGGTTCAGTGGTGGTACTGCAGGGAAATTGAACACTTATTGCCAAAGTACAACTACTTTCTGGGAATCCAAGCATGGGGCCACTTTGCAATCAGCCTATTGTCAAGGGAGCTTTTTAGTAAGCAGACGTTATCCAAATCTGACTTTGTCCTGTGCAAGGTTGGATATCATGATGCCAATGTAACAGACTCCATTATTGTCAGTGAGGTTCTTTGGCACTGTTTTTGCCCTTAATAAGACTGATCCCTCATTGCCTTTAGATTATACTGATATTTTTATTTATCACATCTGCTCCAAAAACTACAATAAAAATCGAGTAAAAATGACCTGAAAAACTCGCTGTATATTTTAATATAAAGTATTTTCCTATTCAAGTTTTGAAGAAAAACTCATTCAGAACAAAGGATATATGACTTCTTTTTAATGTGGATTCCTACTGGAATACAGTCCAGATTTGACACTTCAGGTTAAAAGGTTGTAAAAAAAAAAAAAAAAAATTCAGGAAAATTAAAGTTTCCTAAAAACAATTCCAGTTTCCTGAAGAAGTTTCTGCTTGGAGAAACATTTTTTTAATGCTTCACAAGACTGTATATTGTCTTTTTTTTTTTTTTCTGCTTCAATGACTAAGCAGAACTGGAAAAGGGAAAATAAATATGCTTGCTCATTGCAAAAAACTTAGAGATTGGTGCGCAGAAGAACAAGGCTGTCAAGCATAGAGTGCGACACTCAATTGAAAATAGTTTTTATCTTTTTATTGTGACTTGAGTGATCCTTGTGGAAAATAAAAAATCAGCTAAAAATTTTTTTTTCAGTTTTTTCCATTGGTCGACCTAGCCACAATAATAAAATATATAAACTGTTTTCAGTTGAGTGCCTAAGTAGGAATACTTCTAATATTCATTATTGAATGTACTCATCAGAAACTATAGTTCCAGTTTTACCTGGTCCAAATCTGTCTGCTGCTATTTTATACACATGACCTATCCATTTATAAGGATAAGATATTGGGGAAAATTATGATTAGGTTATGTGCTTGCAAATCATTTATTTTTATTTTACTCATTTATATGACGCCATTAATTCCACAGCGCTTTACAGACATTATTGTGTGCATGAGAGCCGCAGAGAACTACTGTGCATGCCCAACATTCCCAGCCCCGCAGTGAGAATAAATCCTAAGCGACTGCGGGGCGGGATCTCTGGCCACACGATATGAAGGCCGGGATGTGATCTGAGAGCTCAGGCACGTCGGGCAGCGCTAACTGCGCATGCCCACGAAACTATAGTACAGTGCAGGTGCCAGCATTTCAAAAGAACACTGAGGAGGCGGCGCCAAATACTGAAGAAAGAAATGACTGATGGATGCGAGGCGTCTGTCAGAGGGGGAAAGACCTGCCCCCCTGTCAAAATTCAGGTATTTTTGAACCATTTTAAAAACGATGATTTTCTGCGGTGGAAGGGACACTAAGTAAAAGAGCCACCTTGACAAGAATGCAGCATTAGTTGTGCACAAGGTGGCTCTTTTACTTAAAAACGCCTGGGGGGGGTGAGAGGTTCCCTTTAATACATTAGGACAAATAATTTGTGTTTCTATCTGTACAACATCTACAGCAGGCTGCTTCTCTCATACACAGACACAGGAAAACAGGAAATAGTCACATGCTCTCCCTGTGTGAGCCTCTGTGATTTTTTTTTTCTAACTTTATAAGCAGCATACAAATCTATCAACTAAACACTAATAGACTGGAATGGAGTTGTTGCATCAATCATATTCCAACAGCCAGAAAAGTTAATTAAGGCAGGTTTCTAGCATAAGAAACATTGCCACTTTTTATTTATTTGCTGAGTTGGTTGTAGCTATTCCCAGTCCCACCCAAGTTCCACCTGTTTTGGCGGAGGTGCCTGAACCTGGCAATAAAATGCCAGTAGTCACAAAATTTTTGCGCAAGTACAAGTTGCACAAAAATTTTGCTTTTTTTTTTTTTTTTTTTTTTTTTTCAAAGCGTTTTACACCAATTTTCTGCCAGAAACACTTTGATGAATTGGGCCCTTAGGTTTTGTGTCGTGACTAGAGATTAGCGAATCTTTCAAGATTTGGTTCGGCGAATGCCTCAGTGTTCGCTGAATGGTTTGTTGAACACACCAGAAGCCTATTGAATTCAATGGGAAGGAAAACCAAAGGCATGTACAACACCTTCAACCTTCAGTGGGGCCAAAAAGCTGCCAAAACAGCTCAAATTAGGGGTAGACACCAGGAGAAGTGGCATCTTTTGACCCAGAGTACAAATAGTAAAATTGTGCAGCATGGGTGCATGGAACAGGACTTGGACCAGCATTTCCAATTGAAACATGGATCAGTAACATGTAGATGAGTTGACAGATGTAGGTCTGGTGCTTTGAAAGGCCTAAGACCCAACTTAGAGTCCAAACATTTCCAAAATTAGGGTCAGACACCAGGAAAAGGGGAATCAATGGACCCACAGTAGAAATTTGATACTGGCACAGCAGCAGTAAGTCATGGGCCATGCATCCTGGTCTGTGCAAGCATTTATAGTTTTTAATTTAAGTTTAAATTAAGATAAGGTGGGTGAGGGACCGATGTTAGCCTGTTGTGCTGGAAGCCTCCCTAATTCCTCGTACAACACATCAAACTGCTTTTCTTCTCATTCTTCTCAGCCACACTCAGACGGCACAAATATTAGCTTTATAGACTACTAGCTGAAGAGCCCGGCGTTGCCCGGGCATAGTAACTACAGTTAGCAAATTATAATGAATGAATTAAATATATATATAATTCCCTATCTGAGTGTAGACCCCCGCATTGCCACATTCACTATAATATCCCACACCATCCAGTCAGCCAGAGGTACCGGACTAATACCACTAATATCCCGCGTCATCCAGAGCCACTGGACTATTACCCCTAATATCCCACATCGTCCCTTCAGCCAGAGCCCCCGGACTATTACCCCTAATATCCCACATCAACCCTGTCAGCCAGAGCCCCCGGACTACTACCCCTAATATACCACATCAACCCTGTCAGCCAGAGCCACCGGACTACTACCCCTAATATCCCACATCATCCCGTCAGCCAGAGCCACTGGACTACTACCTCTAATATCCCACATCATCCCGTCAGCCAGAGCCACCGGACTACTGCCCCTAATATCCCACATCATCCCATCAGCCTGGGGTCAGAACCAGAGCACTGAGTGGAATTGCCCTGACTTGTATACCAATGATCCCTTTAATAGAATCCTGGGGTCAGAATCAGCGCTGAGGGAATTTGTCCTAACTTCCATACAGGAGATCCCTTTAAGAGAGCCTGGGGTCAGTACCAGAGCATTTCAAGGAAATTTCCCTGACTTCCATACCAGAGATCCCTTTAAGAGAGGCCTGGGGTCAATACCAAAACCCAGAGTGGATTTGCCCTCACTTCCGTAACGGGGATCCCTTTAAGAGGGGCCTGGGGTCAGAAACAGAGCGCTTAGTGGAAATACCCTAACTTCCATACCAATGATCCCTTTAAGAGACCCTGGGGTCGGAACCACAGAGCTGAGTGGAACGGTCCTAACTTCCATACCAGGGATCCCTTTAAGAGAGGCCTGGGGTCAAAACCAAAGCGCTGGATGGATTTGCCCTGACTTCTATACCAATGATCCCTTTAATAGAAGCCTGGAGTCAGAATCAGAGCGCTGAGGGATTTTCCCTAACTTCCATACTGGAGATCCCTTTAAGAGGGAAGATGGGCCTATGGGATGGAGGATGTGTGATGGGTATATGGGCACGGGAGCGGGTGATTCATTTGTCATGTGCGCTCTGCTCCTTTCTGGGGGGCAGACAATGGCTGGGAGCTTATGTTTCCGGGGATGCTAGATTCCTCCCACCCGGTCAGTGTCTGCAGAGGTGTTGTCATGGAGTGGAAAAACTGTTGCTCATAGCAACCAATCACAGCTCAGCTTCTTTTAAACCGCTCTGGTGAAATTAAAGATGCTTCGTGTTTGGTTGGTGACACACACATACACACATGCATTCAATTATCTGGGATTCTTATTGCTACAGGCAACACACATGGAGACCCAACTTGAAATCTAAACATTTCCAAAAATTATTGGCACACACCACTAAAGTGGCATCAATTTCACCAGAGTACAAATAGTATAATGGGGCTCTGACACCTTTCACTACAGGCAACCCACCAGATGGAGACCCAACTTGGAGTCTCCACATTTCAAAAAATTGTTAGTAACATCAGCTGTAGCAACAGCAGGCACAGAAGCCATGACAAAGGTGTCACAGAATGCAATATTGCAAGATCAACGCAGCACACTAAAAACTACACTATCGCCTAGTCTTCACAGTCTGCGAATGGGGTGCAAAAGTCATTGAAGATCCATGGCTTGTTCATCTTCATGAAAGTTAGGTGGTTTACACTTTCAGGGTAAAGCCGGATGTGCTTATCCATCAGGACACTACCAGCAGTGCTGAAGACACGTTCTGCGAGAACGCTGGCTGCTGGGCATGGCCACCTCTAAGGCGTGACAGGTAATCTCAGACCACTCTTCCATTTTTGAAGACCACAATGCAAAAGGGTCCAGATTCCCCTAGATGACATGGATATTGAGCTCCAGGTACTCCTGCACCATCCTCTCCACTCATTCACAACGTGTCAGACTTGTCCGCTGTGTGGTTCTATACTCCTGCATGTGCGCCTTCCTTTCCGGGGGGGAAGCATCTGGCAATATTTACTCTTGTACCATACATCTAACAGAGTGACTACTCAGTTGTCAGCTCTATTTCTAATTCTAATAATACGGGCATCATGTTGCAGATAGTGCAGCAAGAAGGTGCTCATGTGTCCAGTGCTTCCAAGAGTTCCAACTGCATGGTGTGTTGGTGGCGTGGTAACACTCAAGCTTGCTTCCTCAGTCCACTTCTGCTAACAATGGGCAACAGAGAGGGGATCATTATCCTCTTCATATCTTGACTGTTGTACACCAATCACCTCTTCCTCCTTGTCCTCCTCCATTTGTTCCTCAGCTACTGCACCTTCACTAACAGTTTGTGTGGTACCATGAGCCCCCCTCAATTTCTTTCATCCACCCTCCCATGGCACTCGCCTTTGCGACAACAGTGTGGAACGTAGAGATATTGTTATTCCTTCCACATCCTCCTCTGCCTCCACCTCTTCCTCTGGTACCAACACCTCCTCCCGCAAACCATTCAAAGTGTGCTCCAGCATGTAGATGACCAGAATAATGGCATAGTCAGCGCTAACCATCTTAATTGCCATTTCAAAACTTTGCATAGTCCTTCATCTGTGCCTACTCCACATGCATGATTTGTGCCACATCCGTACTTCGTTGGCCCGTGCTATGCAAAAAGACATATTGCGCCAGGGTTCGTCGATGCTGCATCATGTGGAGAGTGAAATTCCACCGTGTCAGCACATCGCATATCAAATGGTTAACCGGTAGGCTGAAAGACCTCTGTGGGGATGCAAGTCGATGACCTGCAGGGTGCGAACAATGAAAGTGAGCACACAGCGGCCGTGCTTTATGCAGCAGTGCATTCAGGCCGGGATAGTGGTGAAGAAATTGCTGCGGCCATGAGCCATGCAAGGCACGTGATTGAGATTGCCCTGACATAGGGCTGCCACCAGCTTTGCACCATTATCGCACACAACCTTCCCTTGCTTACAGGTTCAATGGAGACAGCCATTGTTCAAATTCATGTCTGTCTCACATGCACTTATCCAAGAGAAAAGGTTTCAACTTCTGAATTTATCCATAATTTATTTATTAATAGTACAATAAAGAACACAGGCATAGTGTTTGAAACGCGTTGCTGCTACTGGCACTCATGTGAACGAGTTATCATGGCTTTTTTGTACTTTTAATAAATTATGGATCAATTCAGAAGCTGGAACCTTTTTTTTTCTTTTTTTCTGGGATTGTTCAAACTCAGCCTGGATAGCCGTCCACAACTCTTGATCTGTGTGACTGCGATCTCCAAGGCATATTAATTTAAACACTGCCTGACTGCAGTGAGCTCTGGCTGTGCAGTACGGAGATGGGGGGGGGATTGTCTCTGCACCGTTGAAACGCATGCCTTATTAAGGGAGAGGTTGATGGCACAGGTGGAGGTGGAGGAGGCAGAATCAGTGAAGGAAGTGTTAGATACACAGGTTTGGGGATTTCAAGACATACGGAGCAACCTCTTGCCCACCTGCCCCCACAGCCACTAGAGTCACCTGGTGCCCAGTTAGCAAGATGTAATGCCACTGGTCATGTTTTCTCATCCAGGTGTCTGTGGTAAAATGCACTCTGGCAGACATAGATTTTTTTTTCAATCAACAGGTGATGTCTTCAACATACTGGTGTATCTCAAGCACACCTTTCTTACAGAAGTAATGGTGACTTTGCAATTGGTACTGGGGGGCCGCGATGGTCATCAGCTTTCACAAACCTCCTGTATCGACCAGGCAGAAAGATGGCATTTCCTTGGTCAACTGATTGAAAATGAATCATAGAGTTGGAAGGGACCTCCTGGGCCATCTGGTCCAACCCCCTGCTCAAAGCAGGATTCGCTAAATCATTCCAGTCAGATGTCTGTCCAGCCTCTGTTTGAAGACTTCCATTGAAGGAGAACTCACCACTTCTCTTGGCAGCTTGTTCCACTCATTGATCACTCTAACTGTCAAAAAGTTTTTTCTAATATCTAATCTGTCTCTCCTCCCATTTAGTTTCATCCCATTGCTTCTAGTCTTTCCTTGTGCAAATGAGAATAACGATGATCCTTCTACAATGTGACAGCCCTTTAGATATTTGTAGACAGCTATTAAGTCTCCTCTCAGTCTTCTCTTTTGCAAACTAAACATTCCCAAATCCTGCAACCTTTCCTCATAAGACAGGGTTTGCAGACCTGTCACCATTATGGTTGCTCTTTTCTGAACTTGCTCCAGTTTGTTGATGTCTTTTTTAAAATGTGGTGCCTAAAACTGGACACAATATTCCAGATGAGGTCTGACCAAAGAGGAGTAGAGGGCAATAATGACTTCACGTGATCTAGACTGTATGCTTCTGTTAATACATCCTAGAATTGCATTTGCCTTTTTTGCTGCTGCATCACACTGTTGACTCATATTCAGTCTGGGATCTATTAGTATACCCAAGTCTTTTTCACATGTGCTGTCACTTAGCCCTATTCCTCCCATTCTGTATATGCTTTTTTCATTTTTATTGCCCAGATGTAGTACTTGGCATTTTTCCCTGTTAAAAACCATTCTGTTAGTTGCTGCCCACTGCTCCAGTTTATTTATATCTTTTTGAATCCTCTCTCTCTCTTCTCTAGTATTAGCTATCCCACCTAGCTTTGTGTCATCAGCAAATTTAATCAGTTTACCCTCAATTCCTTCATCTAAATCGTTGATAAAGATGTTGAATAATACAGGGCCCAGGACAGAGCCCTGTGGTACCCCACTTGAGACATTCTTCCAACTGGATGTGCAGCCATTTACGACCACTCTTTGGGTCCGATCACTAAGCCAGTTATGAATCCACCTAACAGTTGCCTTGTCCATTCCATACTTAGTCATTTTTTCAATAAGGATTGTATGAGATACTTTGTCAAATGCTTTGCTGAAGTCAAGATATACTACATCTACAGCATTTCCTTGATCCACCCAATCAGTGATTCCATCATAGAAGGAAATTAAGTTAGTCTGACATGACTTATTAGTTACAAACCCATGCTGACTCTGTTTAATCACTTCATTCTTATCTAGGTACTGACATACATGTTGTTTAATAATTTGTTCAAAGATCTTTCCTGGTATAGAAGTCAGGCTCACCGGCCTATAGTTGCCTGGGTCCACCTTCTTCCCCTTTTTGAAGATAGGAACAACATTTGCTCTTCTCCAGTCTTCTGGGACTTCTCCTGTTCTCCAAGAATTTTCAAAGATTATGGAGAGGGGTTCAAAAATTTCTTCTGCTATCTCCTTCAGTACTCTGGGGTGTAATTCATCTGGACCTGGAGACTTGAATTCATTTAGGTTAGCTAAGTGTTTCCTCACTATCTTTCTGTTTATAGATATCCTGGATTCTTCTATTCCCTTAATAGGAGAGTGAAGAACAGATGAGGTTACATTTCCTTTCTGAGAGAAAACAGATGCAAAATAGGAATTTAAAAGTTCGGCCTTCTCAACATCCTGTCTTACCATTTCATCATTTTCATCCTGTAAAAATCCTATAGCATCTTTGACTTTTCTTTTACTTTTGACATATCCCCAAAATCCTTTGCTTTTGACATCTCTTGCAAGCCTCAATTCATTGTCAGCTTTAGATAATCTGATTTGTGCCCGGCTGGTTCTGCAGACAGCATTATATTCTTCTTTAGATATGCCTCCCTCTTTCCATTTTATAAACATTTCTTTCTTCCTTTTTAGCATGGGCTTAAGTTCTGTGTTCATCCATCCTGGTTTCCTTAAATGCTTCCTATTCTTCCCTCTTTTCGGAATTGTTAACAATTGTGCTTTGAGAATTTGATTTTTCAAGATTTCCCATCCTTCCTGGACATTTTTGTCTTTAAGGATATCCAGCCATTGGGTCCCTCCAATTCTCTTTCTGAATCCCTTAAAATCTGCCTTTCTGAAATCTAACCTTGACGTCTGAGTCTTCACAGGTCTTCCTCCTCTAGTTATCCAAAATTCTAAAATAGCATGGTTGCTACCTCCTAGGGTCCCAGCCACTTTTACCTCCTCAACCATTTCCTCCCTGTTTATAAGGATTAGATCCAAGGTAGCAGTTCCCCTTGTTTTCTCCCCTACCTTTTGGAAGATAAAGTTGTCAGCAAGAGAGGATAAGAATTTCCTTGACCTGTTAGTTTTGCCTGAGAGAAATTCCCAACAAATGTCTGGATAGTTGAAATCTCCCATGACAACTATGTCATATTTTTTGGAGAACTTGGCCATTTGATGCATAAAGAGTTCATCCATATCTTCAGCTTGCACAGGCGGCCTGTAGTAAATGCCTACAATGGTGTCCTTTCCATTGTTCTGTCCTTATATTCTTACCCAAACAGTTTCCACAGAACTCCCAGTCTCAGAAGCTTCAATCTCTGTGCAGATATATGCATTTCTAACATACAATGCAACACCTCCTCCACGTTTATCAAGTCTGTTTCTTGCAAATAAGTTGTATCCTTCTAGTCTAGTATTCCAATCATGTGTACCATCCCACCAAGTTTCAGTGATTCCAATGACATCATATTTCTTTTCTTGTGTTAGTAGTTCCAATTCTCCTTGTTTGTTGCCCATGCTTTGTTCATTAGTATAGAAACATTTTAGTTTGTGATTGTTTTCTCTTTCTCCAATATTTTTATTATTTAGATTCTTTTGTCTTTGTTCTTCCTTTCCACTTCTAATAGCAGAGTTCTCAATAGCATTTGTCAGGTGTATGGCTTTTTCTTGTCTTTTGCTTCCCTTCCCACGTTGTTCTAGTTTAAAGCTCTCCTTACAAGTGTAGCAAGGCGACTTCCAAATACATGTTTTCCAGTCTTCGTAAGGTGCACCCCATCTCTAGCAAGTAGTCCATCGTATAGGTAATTCATTCTGTGATCCAGAAATCCAAATCGTTGCTGACGGCACCATCGACGTAGTCAGTTGTCCACCTGCAGAATCTTATTCCACCTCCTTGTTCCATGGCCATCCACTGGGAGGATGGAAGAGAAGACCACCTGCGCTCCCAGTTCTTTCACTTTCTTGCCTAAGTTTTCAAAGTCTCTGCAGATGGTTTCCAGTTCGTTTCTTGCAGTGTCGTTTGTCCCCACGTGTAGTAGCAGGAATGGGTAGTCATCTGTAGGCCTGAAGAGTCCTGATATCCTGTCAGACACATCTTTAATTTTTGCACCTGGAAGACAACACATTTCTCTTGAATTTATATCCGGTCTGCAGATAGCGGCCTCTGTTCCTCTCAACAGGGAATCCCCCATGACCACCACTCTCCGTTTCTTCTTCACGACATTTTTCTTTCTCCATCCAGGAGGACTCTGAAGGCGTACAAGGTTGCTGTTTGTGGGCAAAGTCTTATTCTGATGTATTTCTTCATCTTTTTCCTGCGTGAGTCAGGATGACCTCTACCCAGGGGTTAACGTCTGATGATGAGGGTCTTGATTCTGTTCGGGCCCTAATTTTTCTGACCCCAGATCCAACAGGAAAATCTGTTAAGCTAGTCAAGGATCTAAGTAAATGTGACCTTCATTTATCAGGAACATAGCCCGCATCCTGGTAAACAATCTAGAATTCCTAATTGTTGTTGCTGTACAGATAGGAGAATCAATTGTTCAAATGGATGTGGCTTCGATTTATAGCTGGAATTGACAGTAGATCCTCTGGCATATACCCACACCCTCCCCTCATAAAACATGTCCTCTCAGCTCATCATACAGCACCACTATCCTAGTCAAAGTCCTAACAAAAGCATTAATGGAAACACAATCATTAACTGAACTGCACCCTAACGTAGCCAACTTTGAGGAAAGATGCTCGGGAGTCCAAACACAAATCCTAATGAGCTACGTTCATGCCAAATTTGAGACTGACAAACGTTTTCCGCCCAAGTTCACTCACCTCTAGTCATGATTCCGAAAATGGAGTAAATTTGCTTTCAAATCCAAGGGATATGAACTTGTTAAATGTAAGAAAATTTCTCCAAAATATTAGGGGCCAGTTTGAAGATTTGTCTGCAAAAGTTACAGAAAAAGGGATTAGAAAAATAGTAGAATTTTGCAAGCTATCATTAGTATCTTTGGTGGCTACTATCACGATGGCTATAATTTACTGCATACACAGTTACCATACATTAAAAACATCCGGGCACCTCTGTATGTCTGCTGTTACTATCCCTTTTTCACCTTACCAAGAGCCAGTCATTCATTTTCTTGCTTGTGCGAATAATTACCACTTGTCTGTCTATCTACTTACGCGGTGAATTTGATTATTATGTCTCGTGTCTGTTTCTGTTATAAAAACATTCTACTTCTGTAAATGTGAACAGAATACTTCTTTGGGTTTTCAACCATTATGATTTATTGCCTAAGTAGGCTGAAATGTCATAAATGTGAAGCTTAGAAAAACAGTTTTGGTTTCTGTGATGTGGTTCAGTTTGTATTAAATGAGAATTGTGTCTTGGTATCGCATGGAAAGTAGACTTCTCAAGGTAGAACTTTTCAGACGCTAAATTAATACCTTAAACAGCCACGCGTTCTATTAATACTCTACCAAGGCGGTCTATCTTGAGAAGATGGGTTAATATGGAGCCCAAAACGGCTTTCTAATTTTGGACTTCCTGTTTTTCAATATATAAATATATGATTAGTCAGTATTTAAGGGGACAGTGGTCAACTTCAGATACTAACCCCAAGATTTGTGGCAGAAACTCATTTTTTCATTGTAACTTCAAAATCCTATGGATGAGTTAATCAGAGTTCTATAACATTGGTCCAACTCCGTGTGTACTGGAGTTAAGAAAATTAGATTCCAGCAGAAACAAAAAACTTTTTTTTTTTTTTTTTTTTAGTACAATATAAACTCAGAAGCATTAGTGAGTGACGCTACAAGCTATGCACATGGAACTGATTTACAGAGTATTTTCTGTAGTAAAATATACTACCCCATAATTCATACTAAATCCAGATTTTTTTTACAAATTCTGAAGATTTGCCGCAATGAAGTCCATAGCATAAATTGACATGCTGTGTGTGGAGGATATTTTGTAAAATCTCCTCCACTATGCTGTACTGTAATATGTAGCAGATTTTCTGCCCAAAAAAAATCTGCTGTGTAATGATATTCTCGCTATGCAAGTTTTTGAAAAAATAAATAAAAATAAATATATATATATATGTGTGTGTGTGTATGTATATATGTGTGTATATATATATATATATATATATATATATATATATATATATATATATATATATATATATTAAAAAGTAAGAAACAACAGCACAGGAAAAAATAGGGTGTAAAGCCTCCCAGGCGCGTACCAGTCCTTGTAAATAGAAATCAAAAAAGATGGAGGCAGCACACCATATGAAATTTTAGAAAGTGTTATTTAATAGCCCATATGGCGACGTTTCGGTCTTGATTGCAGACCTTTCTCAAGCCAAGCTATGTGTTGAAGCACGTGGTAGTGTGTGGCACATTTTGTGTGTGTGTTCATATCCCCGTGTGTGGTATCCCATGTCAGGGCCCCACCGTAGCAACTGTATGGTATATACTCTTTGGCGCCATCGCTTTCATTCTTTAAGTCCCCCTTGTTCACATCTGGCAGCTGTCAATGTGCCTCCAACACTTTTCCTTTCACTTTTTCCCCATTATGTAGATAGGAGCAAAATTGTTTGGTGAATTGGAACGCGCGGGGTTAAAATTTTGCCTCACAACATAGCCTATGACTCTCTCGGGGTCCAGACTTGTGACTGTGCCAAATTTTGTGGCTGTAGCTGCGACTGTGCGGATCAAGGCTGCCACTAGGAATTTCGGGACCCCATACTGGCAAAATTTTCGGGGCCCCCTTGAGACTCCGCCCAGGCTCCACTCCAACCCCGCCCTCCACCCCTCGAACTGTCCACAGTCCCACCGCTCTCTTGGAAAAACTCCACTTCTCACCAATCACACATTAACAGTTCCCATCTCCAGATCACACTCATAGCCAGCAGCTCTTGTTTTGGCCAAAAGATTTTTTAAATCTGCCACCAAAACAAGGTAGACTCTTTTGGCCAGGCCCTACTCTACTTTAGCCTATTAAACATTTTTTAAAATATCCAATACAATCTAGGTACATATTTTATTTTTCAATTTTTAAAATGACCAATAATATCACGTTCAAAGGGACAAATACCACCGCACCATGTCCAGACACCATATTACCAGCACATGGTGACCAATAATACCACATACAAGAACAAATACAGCTACACCATGACCAGACCACACATTACCACCAGTGATAGAATAATAGCACATACAAAGGACAAATACCACCGCACCATGCCCAGACCACATCTTACCACCACAGTGACAGAATACTACAAAACTGATCATTAATAAAAAAACATAATATTATCACCATAAGTGCCATACACAGGAGATCAGTACTTAGTATGCAGTGTCTCTGTACAGGTAATTCAGTGATCACCGGTGACATTATACACAGGATCTCTGTATATAGCGCCAGTGTACAGGTAATACAGTGATCACCAGTTACATTATGAACAGGACCTCTGTGCATAGTGTCAGAGTACAGATAATATAGTGATCACTGGTGACATTGTACACAGGATCTCTGTATATAGTGTCAGTGCACAGGTTATACAGTGATCACTGGTGACATTGTACAAAAGCACTCGGTATATAGTGTCCGTGTACAGGCAACACACTGACTTACCAGTGACGTATCTAGGTGAAGTCCTTTATCTTCTCTTTTCATCTTTCATCCAGCACAGAACGCCATCACGTCTTCCAGCCAGGGCTCGTCTCTGCAGGAAATAACACAGTTATCTAGAGCTCCACTTGCAGAACACATTACTTAATTTTTTTTCCCAACTTCTACACTACACCAGATGAAGAAAAAAAGGTGACATAGTGTTGCTCTGCACAGTAACAGGACCTCCCCCATTTAAAACAGTATCCTCAAAAAATAAAATAAATACATCACTGCAGTAATATCCCTTAATTAGCCCCTATGGTAATAATATCCTCCATCCTAGGCTCCAATATCCCCCATCCTGTCTCATTCCTGATTCCAGCCATATTTTCTCTCATCCTGCCCTCATGAGTATCCATTCTGCCCCCATATGATCTCGCGATCCTGCCCCATCTGTCTACATCGTATCCATCCTTCCCCATGTGTCTCCTATCCTGCCCCCTCCTGTGTCTCACATTCTGTCCCCATATCCATTCTGCCCCTCCTGTGTCTCACTGTCACATTCTGCCCCCCTGTCTCATATTCTGCCCCCATAGCCATTCTGTCCCCTCCTGTGTCTCACTGTCACATTCTGGCCCCGTGTTTCACATTCTGCCCCATGTCTCACTGTCTGTCACATTCTGCCCCGTATCCATTCTGCCCCTCCTGTGTCTCACTGTCACATTCGGCCCCCTGTGTCTCACATTCGGCCCCCTGTGTCTCACATTCGGCCCCCTGTGTCTCACATTCGGCCCCCATGTCTCACATTCTGCCCCCTGCCTGCTCTGGGGCCCTGTGACTGTGCTGGAACTGCTGCAGTGCGGCTGGCTGCACAGGGCCCCCCTGGCCCCTGCCTGCCCTGGGGTCCTGTGGATGTGGTGGGACTGTTGCATTGTTGCTTGCTGCGCAGGCCCCCCACCTGGCCCCTGCCTGCCCTGGGGTCCTGTGGCTATGGTGGGACTGCTGCATTGTGGCTGGCTGCGCTGGGCCCCCCCTGGCCCCTGCCTGTCCTGGGGCCCTGTGGCTGTGGTGGGACCGTTGCATTGTGGCTGGCTGCGCAGGTTCCCCCCTGGCCCCTGCCTGTCCTGGGGCCCTGTGGCTATGGTGGGACTGCTGCATTGTGGCTGGCTGCGCTGGGCCCCCCTGTCCCCTGCCTGTCCTGGGGCCCTGTGGCTATGGTGGGACTGCTGTATTGTGGCTGGCTGCGCTGGACCCCCTGCCCTGAGACTACTCACCTGCTCACTCGCCTGACGCCTCCACGTCTGGTCCGCCGCACACACCGCCGCCTCTTCTCTCCTGGTGTCTGCCGCCCGACGGTCCACCGCTCCCAGCCACCCACGTGCACGCACACCGGCCAGCACCGCACATGCAGCACGCTCTGCTCCGAATGAAGTGGAGCAGAGCTGCAGAGCAGTGTGTGACGTCTCTGGAGGCGGGACCCATAATGCACTGGGGCGGGCCGTAGCTTAAAGCGCCTGCTTCCTGCTGCCTGAACAAATCATCGGGGGGGCCTGAGCGCGCAGCCCGGGCTGCCAGCGTGCTCGTGCGGCCGGGCCCCCCAATTCACGGGGCCCCATACACCAGTAAGGGCTGTAATGCCCTGATGGCGGCCCTGGTGCGGATGCCAATCCCGGACATACATACATATACCCACATAGAGCTTTATATATTAGGTGAAAACTATAAGGGTCCAGCAGCCGTACATTTTGCCACTCCACATTATAATAATGGGAGTAGGACTGATGTGACGTTTCCTCATGACAGCCTCTTCATGGTGTTGCCCACGTGGTCTCCAGCTAACATTTAGTCTCAAGACTAAAGCAAGACTCACTGCTGAAGAGGAAAGACCTACAGTGGGTGCGGAAAGTATTCAGACCCGGTTAAATTTTTCACTCTTTATTTCATTGCAGCCATTTGGTAAATTCAAAAAAGTTCATTTTTTTTCTCTCATTAATGTACACTCTGCACCCCATCCTGACTGAAAAAAAAAAAAGAAATGTTAAAGAAAAACTGAAATATCACATGGTCATAAGTATTCAGGCCCTCTGCTCAGACACTCATTTATGTCACATGCTGATCCTCCTTGAGATGATTCTACTCCTTCATTGGAGTCCAGCTGTGTTTAATTAAACTTATAGGACTTGATTTGTAAAGGCACACACCTGTCTATATAAGTCCTCACAGCTCACAGTGCATGTCAGGCCAAATGAGAATCATGAGGTCAAAGGAACTTGCCAAGGAGCTCAGAGACAGAATTGTGGCAAGGCACAGATCTGGCCAAGTTTACAAAAGACTTTTTGCAGTACTTGAGGTTCCTAAGAGCACAGTGGGCTCCATAATCCTTAAATTGAAGAAGTTTGGGACCACCCGAAGTCTTCCTAGACCTGGCTGTCCAGCCAAACTGAGCAATTGTGGGAGAAGAGCCTTGGTGAGAGAGGTAAAGAAGAACCCCAAGATCACTGTGGCTGAGCTCCACAGATGCAGTAGGGAGATGGGAGAAAGTTCCACAAAGTCAACTATCACTGCAGCACTCCAAAAGTCGGGCCTTTATGGCATAGTGACCCGACGGAAGCCTCTCCTTATGGTCAGACAAATGAAAGCCCACATAGTTTGCTAACTAACGCATGAGGGACTCCCAGACTATGAGAAATAATAATTCTCTGGTCTGATGAGACGAACATAGAACTTTTTGGTGATAATTCTAAGCGGTATGTGTGGAGAAAACCAGGCACTGCTCATCACGTGCCCAATACAATCCCAACAGTGAAACATGGTGGTGGCAGCATCATGCTATGGGGGTGTTTTTCAGCTGCAGGGACAGGACGACTGGTTGCAATTGAAGGAAACTTGAATGCAGCCAAGTGCAGAGATATTTTGGATGAAGGTTCACCTTCCAACAAGACAATGACCCTAAGCACACAGCTAAAATAACAAAGGAGTGGCTTCAGAACAACTGTGACCATTCTTGACTGGTTCAGCCAGAGCCCTGACCTCAACCCAATTGAGCATCTCTGGAGAGACCTGAAAATAGCTGTCCACCAACATTCACCATTCAACCTGACGGAACTGGAGAGGATGTGCAAGGAAAAATAGCAGAGGATCCCCAAATCCAGGTGTGAAAAGCTTGTTGCATTATTTCCAAGAAGACTCATTGCTGTACTAGCTCAAAAGGGTGCTTCTACTCAATACTGAGCATAGGGTCTGAATACTTCTGACCATGTGATATTTCAGTTTTTCTTTTTTAATAAATTTGCAAAAATGTATACATTTTTTTTTTTCAGTCAAGATGTGGTGCAGAGTGTATATTAATGAGGAAAAAAAATGAACTTTTTTAAATTTACCAAATGGCTGCAATGACACAGAGTGAAAAATTTAAAGGGGTCTGAATACTTTCTGGACCCAGCCTAGATCGTTGTCTTACTCTGCACCATTGTATCCTTTGAGTGGTAGCTTGAGATAAATAGAAGACCTCTAGTTGGGTGTCTAGCTTGTAGCCCAATGTCCTCTTAGGCTTGGTATTGACCTCATAGGCTTGGTACGTGATGTCCAGTTTCACTTACTAACAGTTCAGTGTTACATTGATTTGTACGTGAAACCAGTGTTACTGGAGGAGCCTGGCCCTAGAGCAGAGATTGGTAAGTAACATTTGTTGGCAACTACATTGTTTTTAATATTTTACACATGAAACGTGTCCATACATTTTAGACTGGAGTTGGTAAAAGTAGATGAGCTCAAATATAATAAACATTACTCCAGGGAAATATAGCAACCATCCATCATTGATCAGCCTGTCATTGCCTAATGTGGAGTTAGCGGTGTTTGAATTTTTCATTTGATAGTTGGATGAAAGATCCTTCATCCTCAAATTCTCATATAAAAAAAACCGAATCTCCTTGTAAGAATGGTTCATTCCTTGCCTGGCTGAGCATGTACGGCTAATTATCCCTTATGCGATTGCATGCGCCGATGAGTTGACCGAGAGTCTTTTAAGATCCCCCTGAGTGTTATGACTGTTGTTGTCTTGTGAATGGCAGCTTTTGACTGGTGTTAATAGGAGACTGTGATCTCTGTTATATGCAGCAATGCTGTGGTATTGCTGTGTAACGCATAATCGATCTAATGATCGCAGATGCAAGCCCTCTAAAGGGACTTACAAATAAAATTAAAATTGAAAAAATATAAGAAATATTAATAAAAATATAAAATTTCCCCACTTTTCCCAATAAAAAAATGTACGTGATATTACGTCAGTAAAAGTCCGATCTATCAAAATATAAAATAATTAACCCGATCTGTAAATAGTAATGAGAAAAAAATCTTAACTTCAAAATTATGTTTTTCATCCACAAAAACACTGCAAAATAAATCAATAAGAGGCGATCAAACCATCAAATATTCCCCAAAATGGTATAAAAAAATGTCCGTTCAGGGCTGAAACTGTAAGCTCTTTCAATTCCCCATTGAACAAAACGTTAAAATATCGTTACGGGACCCATAAACTTTTTTTTTTTTTTTTTCTTTTTGTACAAACTCCCAGTTTTGTTTTTACCACTTAAATAAAAATTAAAACAATGCGTATTTGGTATCTCTGTAATCATACTGATGTAGAGAATCATAATGCCAGGTCTTTTTACTGTATTAGGAACATGGTAAATGAAAAAAGCAAAAAACAAACATTTGTACCTTTTTGTTTTTATAGAACTCTGCCGCACTTGGAAATTTTTTCCCTGCTTTCCAGTACATCACATGATAAAATGAATGGTGTTATTCAACAGTACAATGCGTCCTCCAACAAAATAAGCCCTCGCATGGCTATGTGAAAGAAAAGTAAAAGAAATGAAATAGCAAATAATGGAGAATGACCATGTTGGGAAGGGGTTGGGGTTAAAGCCCCCGTTACACATAGCGATATCGCTGTAACGTCACCGATCTTGTGACGTAGCAGCGATATTGCTATGTCTGATACTTACCTCCGACCGGCTTCCCCGCTGCTCATCGCTGGTCGCCCGAGAACGTCCTGGATCATTTCTCGTCGGGCGCTTCCTGCTGGGCTTCCTGTGGTGCCGATGAGCGACGCGGACGGAAGGACGTCAGGATCGCCTCGTCTGACAGGTAAGTAGCGACCTCCGACCGCTGCTATGTCGCTGGTGAGATCTGCCTGTGTGGCAGCTCACTAGCGACCACTTAGTGATGCACCAGCGATCCTGACCACGTCATATCGCTGGTCGGGATTGCTGGTGCATCGCTAAATGTAACGGTACCCTAAGGCTATACTCGCAGGACATAGTGGCCATTTGTCTGGATTGGCACACTGCAACCAAAAACTGTCATCGGTACATACCAATGACGATCCCATGAAAGGGACTTAAAACAAGACTAAAACAGAGACAGTCCTCTATATACTGCTATTTTTATGATCATTTCCTTTTGGTTCAAAGCAAATTACTGGATGGCTGGGAGGAATGCCTTTTGACTCTGTTCTTGGGGAGGTATAGTAATGGTTCTCCTTGGGGAGATCCAGTGGAATAAATCTTCTGCATTGTCGCTTCGGTCTACTGCACCACGTTTAACCTTTGGCTCTTGTCTTCTGCTTGAAATTATAACTCTTAAGTCTGTACAATGCATGTTGTGCTTCATAGGTCGAAATTCTTTTATGAAATGTCACTTGAGCGAATGGCTTGTCTGGGAAAAGCCAGAAGAGAAAGAACACATGCATACACAAATTCGTCAGTGTTAATCTTAGACTAAATTATTTTGGCTAAGATGAAATATTGCTTTAAAGACTCCTGATGCAATAAAATGCCTTCTAAATTCCTAAAGGACTGACACGTTCCTTAAGTGCAGCTCAGGCCTCCATGTTCTGGTCTTTCGCAGAATCTCAAATAACCTTGTTAGCATCGGCCCCAGTATGTTCCCTGACAGCATGCAGATTTTTCATTTTTACATTTTTTGTTTTCATTTAGTCTCGCTTCCACTGATCGGAGTGTGGTTAAAATAAATGGTTTGACTTACTGATATGATGTTGTTCTTTGGAAGTAAATGAGGTTAGAGTGTGGTTAAAATAAGGTCAAAGGTGGTGGAGGATTAGTTCAAGCCTGGAACAAATTCACATACAAATCTTTCATTATTTGGCAAAAAATATATTAGATTTAATGCATTTAAAGAAGATAATACACGCTGTTACAGTGCTGCCGTGTGTTGGAAACTCACTGACTCAGCACACTTGCTTTATGGGTTAAGATGGTGTAGGAGACTCCAATTAACTAAGTTGTGTACTAATAAACCAAACTGTTCTAATTAGTGTAATAACTAGGTTGTGCCCCTGTTGTGTATTTTTTTCTCTGTGAATTGCTGTGTGTGTTCCCAAATGTTTGAAATATGAGCCATGTCTGCTGTTCTAGAGTTAAATGCATACTATTTTTTACTTGCATTACTTGAATATAATTACAAATGAAAAGGATTTCTACTTTAGACAACCCCTACCTTTTTAGCAGGGTCCCTTGACAATAAGTATTCCACAATATGCCTCCTTTTCCCTGCTCGAACCCCCAGTGATCACCAGTAAGTAATGTGTATTTCCCTACAGCGCCTCCACAGGGGAAAATAGGCATTACACATGTGTCCATTCACATCAATTGGTTGGTTGTGTAATGCAAGACTGGTCCCCCAGAAAGTGAGACACTCTTTGTAATAAAGCCCAGACACATTAGATAAAATTTGTGTGAAGTTTATGGTTTTCTGCCATATTGAATGATTGTCTGCCCGATTTTGTTTTTGACTTTAGGCGTTGGAGTCAGTGGTGATCATTGACTTTAAAAATCTCAATCAGCCAAAAAAATACAATATTGGCAGATATAGTCTGTGATGTGTTTGGAGGTCACCAACGATTGTTTGTCGACCCATTTTCATCTCTTGTATGGGGCCCTAACATTGTTTGACTGAGAGAAAATTAGCCTGGACCTTTTTCATCTTTTAATTCTCTAGTAGGTAATGAAAATGTGTTTGTTTTTTTTTGTTTGTTTTTTTAACTGGACAACCCTTGTGATTGGTGTGTAATCCTAAAAGGAGTTGTATGGGATAAAGAAAAACCTGGCTGCTTGCGTCCAAAAAAATGGTCTGCATTAGGGTAAGGTTTTGGACCACAATATAAAATCTCCAATAGGTCTGTAACAAGGTGGCATGGGGTGGTAGTCGTGGGCGAGTTCACTAAGCAATAGTCAGCGAGCACCCCGACACCTTGTACATGAAAAGATAAAGTCCTGGTACTGTTATACAGTTGGCTTATCTCTCAGATTCCCATCAGCTGCTGCCATGTCGGCTCCGCATTCATGAGCTCCACAAATCACTTCAGAGACAAGGTCTTTTTCCAACAGCTTTAAGTTTACTAGACAACAGTGTATTCATCACATAGGCAGCACAAGTCAAACAGAATCATCTTCTTATCTTTCCCTGTCATCCGTATAGACTTTATCTTCTGCATCAGCTTCCATTTCCCAGCAAGATCAACTATATCACTGGACAATTCCGTGTACCACCTGTTTCCTTAGACAATCCCTGCCCCACTCGTACTTCAAGCCCACCAGCTTCTGCCATTTGCCTGATCTGCTGTGAGTTATAAGGTAACGGACTCGCCAACTCAGCTGCCTCCTAATCCCAGCCGCTAAATTCGGATCATTCCTTGGAATGGTTCTGTATAAGCTGGTGACCACCTGCCCAGTTCTCAGCCTGGGGACCCTTCAGCTTTATCCCCACAAGAAAAACCAAAGGAAAAAACAATATGTGTATATACCCTAATTAAAAATAAATAAGTTAAAAAGCAAATGCATTAAATAATTAACATGGGGTACTTGGTAAACACTGTTTTGATCAAAAAAGTATAAAGCTGTCCCACCACGGCAAGGTGTACCCATTTGAGACAGTAACTACACTAACGGTAAAACCTAGCTAGTGTGAATAGTGGCAGAGAGTCTCCGGGTCCCAAACGGACACCCAGCTTCAGAGAGACTATAAGTGAACTACACAGCTCAGTAGAAAGGAGGCCACATCCAGTACCTGGGTGAAAAGGTAACCCATCTACACCCACTATAATTACACCCATGATATTCTTCTCTGGTATTAAAGCTGGACAACTGCATTAATATGAACCTCCTTTGTCCATAGGTTGTGACTGGTATTGAAAGTGAGTTTGTACTGTACATGGAAGTAAAGGTTGTTGAACTGCTCAAGTAGGCCCAGCTCATGGAAAAATATGCAATGTTTTTGGTAAAAAAAAAAGAAATAGCAAGCTTTTTTTGTAACCTTAAAAAAAACCCTTTCAAAGATCATTCCTTAAGAAGCCACTGGAAGATGTCAATCGTAGTTTGTAATGTTGCATTGAAGTATGTTATTATTATTATTTATTGTTATAGCGCCATTTATTCCATGGCGCTTTACATGTGAGGAGGGGTATACATAAAAACAAGTACAATAATCTTAAACAATACAAGTCATAACTGGTACAGGAGGAGAGAGGACCCTGCCCGCGAGGGCTCACAATCTACAAGGGATGGGTGATAATACAGTAGGCGAGGGTAGAGCTGGTCGTGCAGGACACGATATTGTATTAGAGTACATTTCTTTGGATTCTTTACCTTTTTTTCTACATTAACAAAGAATATAACTATATTCAGTAGTTATATATTATTGTAATGTGTTGTCCTTGACTGTATACAGCCTTCTCTATTCATCAGTCAAGAATATAACTATATAAAGTAGTTATGTATTATTGTAATGTGCTGTCATCGGTCAATAGAACTCAATGTGTTGGAATTCTAGCAGGAAGGGGGTTAATATATGCAATGCTAATCAGTATTTTTTTCCTGCACATTTTGCTCCATATTCATCATATACTTAAGCGTAGCTTAATAACTGTTGCATATTACCTTCAGCTTTTGCTATCTGTGCTTCTTTTATGTGTAGTTGCT
>NW_027361751.1:26837500-26957500 GCF_039654945.1 Dendrobates tinctorius
GCAGAGCCGCTTATGTACGAGGTGTACAAGGTGTGCGGAGCAGAGCCGCGTGTGTACGAGGTGTCCGGAGCGGAGCCACATGTGCACGAGGTGGACGGAGCGGAGCCGCGAGTGTATGAGGTGCACGGAGCGGAGCCGTGAGTGTATGACGTGTACGGAGCAGAGCCGCATGTGTACGAGGTGTTTGGAGTGGAGTCGCGTGTGTACGAGGTGTACGGAGCAGAGCCGCGTGTGTACGAGGTGTACGGAGCAGAGCCGTACGGAGCAGAGCTGCGTGTGCCCGAGGTGTACAACGTGTGCGGAGCGGAGCGGAGCTGCATGTGTATGAGGCGTAAGAAGCAGAGCCGCGTATGTACGAGGTGTATGGAGCAGAGCCGCATATGTACGTACGAGGTGTACAAGGTGTGCGGAGCGGGGCCGCGTGTGTATGAGGTGTAAGGAGCGGAGCCACGTGTGTACGAGGTGTACGGAGCGGAGCCGCATGTGTACGAGGTGTACGGAGCAGAGCCGCGTGTGTACGAGGTGTACGGAGCAGAGCCGCGTGTGTACGTGGAGTACGGAGCAGATCCGCATGTGTACGAGGTGTATGGAGCAGAGCTGCATGTGTACGATGTGTGCGGAGCGGAGCCGCATGTGTATGAGGTGTACGGAGCAGAGCCGAATGTGTACGAGGTGTCCAGAGCGGAGCCGTGTGTGTACGAGGTGTACGGAGCGGAGCCGCATGTGTACGAGGTGTACGGAGCGGAGCCGCATGTGTACGAGGTGTATGGAGCAGAACTGCGTGTTTGCGAGGTGTACGGAGCGGAGACGCATGTGTACGAGGTGTATGGAGTGGAGCCGTGTGTGTACGAGGTGTACGGAGCGGAGCCGCGTGTGTACGAGGTGTTTGGAGCAGAGCTGCGTGTGTACAAGGTGTACGGAGCGGAGCCGCATGTGTACGAGGTTTACGGAGCAGAGCCGCTTATGTACGAGGTGTACAAGGTGTGCGGAGCAGAGCCGCGTGTGTACGAGGTGTCCGGAGCGGAGCCACATGTGCACGAGGTGGACGGAGCGGAGCCGCGAGTGTATGAGGTGCACGGAGTGGAGTCGCATGTGTACGAGGTGTACGGAGCAGAGCCGCGTGTGTACGAGGTGTACGGAGCAGAACCGTACGGAGCAGAGCTGCGTGTGCCCGAGGTGTACAACGTGTGCGGAGCGGAGCTGCATTTGTATGAGGCGTAAGAAGCAGAGCCGCGTATGTACGAGGTGTATGGAGCAGAGCCGCATATGTACGTACGAGGTGTACAAGGTGTGCGGAGCGGGGCCGCGTGTGTATGAGGTGTCCGGAGCGCATGTGCACGAGGTGGACGGAGCGGAGCCGCGAGTGTACGAGGTGCATGGAGCGGAGCCGAAGGTGTACGAGGTGCACGGGGCGGAGCCGCGTGTGTACGAGGTGTACGGAGCGGAGCCACGTGTGTACGAGGTGTACGGAGCGGAGCCACGTGTGTACGAGGTGTACGGAGCGGAGCCGCATGTGTACGAGGTGTACGGAGCAGAGCCGTGTGTGTACCAGTGTACGGAACGGAGCCGCGTGTGTGCGAGGTGTATGGAGCAGAGCTGCATGTGTACGAGGTGCACGGAGCGGAGCCGCATGTGTACGAGGTGTATGGAGCGGAGCTGCGTGTGTACGAGGTGTATGGAGTGGAGCCGTGTGTGTACGAGCTGTACGGAGCAGAGACGCATGTGTACGAGGTGTACGGAGCAGAGACGCATGTGTGTACAAGGTGTACGGAGTGGAGCCAGGTGTGTACGAGGTGCACGAAGCAGAGCCGCGTGTGTACGAGGTGTACGGAGCAGAGCCGCGTGTGTACGAGGTGTACGGAGCAGAGCCGCATGTGACCAGAGCCACGTATGTACGAGGTGTACGAGATGTATGGAGCGGAGCCGCATGTGTACAAGGTGTAAGGAGCGGAGCCGTGTGTGTAAGAGGTGTACGGAGCAGAGCCGCGTGTGTACGAGATGTGCGGAGCAGAGCCGCATGTGACCAGAGCCACGTATGTACGAGGTGTACGAGGTGTATGGAGCGGAGCTGCGTGTGTACGAGGTGTACGGAGCGGAGCCGCATGTGTACGAGGTGTACGGAGCGGAGCCACGTGTGTACGAGGTGTACGGAGCGGAGCCGCATGTGTACGAGGTGTACGGAGCAGAGCCGCGTGTGTACGAGGTGTCCAGAGCGGAGCCACGTGTGTACGAGGTGTACGGAGCAGAGCCGCGTGTGTACGAGGAGTACGGAGCAGAGCCGCATGTGACCAGAGCCACGTATGTACGAGGTGTACGAGGTGCACGGAGCGGAGCCGCGTGTGTACGAGGTGCACGGAGCGGAGCCGCATGTGTACGAGGTGTACGGAGCAGAGCCGCGTGTGTACGAGGTGTCCAGAGCGGAGCCGCGTGTGTAAGAGGTGTACGGAGCAGAGCCGCGTGTGTACGAGATGTGC
The DNA here is from genome assembly GCF_039654945.1 of Dendrobates tinctorius. NCBI lineage: Eukaryota > Metazoa > Chordata > Amphibia > Anura > Dendrobatidae > Dendrobates > Dendrobates tinctorius. The sequence goes on from NW_027361751.1 coordinate 26,839,975, forward strand.
GGAGCAGAGCCGCATGTGACCAGAGCCACGTATGTACGAGGTGTACGAGGTGCACGGAGCGGAGCCGCGTGTGTACGAGGTGCACGGAGCGGAGCCACGTGTGTACGAGGTGTACGGAGCAGAGCCGCGTGTGTACGAGGTGTACGGAGCAGAGCCGCATGTGACCAGAGCCACGTATGTACGAGGTGTACGAGGTGCACGGAGCGGAGCCGCGTGTGTACGAGGTGTACGGAGCGGAGCCGCATGTGTACGAGGTGTACGGAGCAGAGCCGCGTGTGTACGAGGTGTCCGGAGCGGAGCCGCGTGTGTAAGAGGTGTACGGAGCAGAGCCGCGTGTGTACGAGATGTGCGGAGCAGAGCCGCATGTGACCAGAGCCACGTATGTACGAGGTGTACGAGGTGCACGGAGCGGAGCCGCGTGTGTACGAGGTGCACGGAGCGGAGCCGCGTGTGTACGAGGTGCACGGAGCGGAGCCGCGTGTGTACGAGGTGCACGGAGCGGAGCCGCGTGTGTACGAGGTGCACGGAGCGGAGCCGCGTGTGTACGAGGTGCACGGAGCGGAGCCGCGTGTGTACGAGGTGCACGGAGCGGAGCCGCGTGTGTACGAGGTGCACGGAGCGGAGCCGCGTGTGTACGAGGTGCACGGAGCGGAGCCGCGTGTGTACGAGGTGCACGGAGCGGAGCCGCGTGTGTACGAGGTGCACGGAGCGGAGCCGCGTGTGTACGAGGTGCACGGAGCGGAGCCGCGTGTGTACGAGGTGCACGGAGCGGAGCCGCGTGTGTACGAGGTGCACGGAGCGGAGCCGCGTGTGTACGAGGTGCACGGAGCGGAGCCGCGTGTGTACGAGGTGCACGGAGCGGAGCCGCGTGTGTACGAGGTGCACGGAGCGGAGCCGCGTGTGTACGAGGTGCACGGAGCGGAGCCGCGTGTGTACGAGGTGCACGGAGCGGAGCCGCGTGTGTACGAGGTGCACGGAGCGGAGCCGCGTGTGTACGAGGTGCACGGAGCGGAGCCGCGTGTGTACGAGGTGCACGGAGCGGAGCCGCGTGTGTACGAGGTGCACGGAGCGGAGCCGCGTGTGTACGAGGTGCACGGAGCGGAGCCGCGTGTGTACGAGGTGCACGGAGCGGAGCCGCGTGTGTACGAGGTGCACGGAGCGGAGCCGCGTGTGTACGAGGTGCACGGAGCGGAGCCGCGTGTGTACGAGGTGCACGGAGCGGAGCCGCGTGTGTACGAGGTGCACGGAGCGGAGCCGCGTGTGTACGAGGTGCACGGAGCGGAGCCGCGTGTGTACGAGGTGCACGGAGCGGAGCCGCGTGTGTACGAGGTGCACGGAGCGGAGCCGCGTGTGTACGAGGTGCACGGAGCGGAGCCGCGTGTGTACGAGGTGCACGGAGCGGAGCCGCGTGTGTACGAGGTGTACGGAACAGAGTCGCATGTGTACGAGGTGTATGGAGTGGAGCTGCATGTGTACGAGGTGTATGGAGCGGAGCTGCGTGTGTACGAGGTGTACGGAACAGAGTCGCATGTGTACGAGGTGTACGGAGCAGAGCCGCATGTGTACGAGGTGTACGGAGCAGAGCCGCATGTGTACGAGGTGTACGGAGCAGAGCCACATGTGTACGAGGTGTACGGAGCAGAGCCGTGTGTGTACGAGGTGTACGAAGCGGAGCCGCATGTGTACGAGGTGTACGGAGCAGAGCCGCGTGTGTACGAGGTGTGCGGAGAAGAGCCGCATGTGACCAGAGCCACGTATGTACGAGGTGTGCGAGGTGTATGTAGCAGAGCTGCGTGTGTACGACGTGTACGGAGCAGAGCTGCGTGTGTACGAGGTGTACGGAGCAGAGTCGCTTGTGTACGAGGTGTATGGAGCAGAGTCGCGTGTTTATGAGGTTATGGAGCAGAGCCGCATGTGAGCAGAGCCACGTATGTACGAGGTGTGCGAGGTGTACGGAGCAGAGCTGCGTGTATACGAGCTGTACGGAGCAGAGACGCGTGTGTACGAGCTGTACGGAGCAGAGACGCGTGTGTACGAGAAAAAAGAGGGGGAGAAGCCAGCGCTGCTTGTGGTCAGAACGTAATACAAGAAGTGTGAAAACACACATAGGTTTCAATCTGTATTCAAAAATGAGACATTTAGCAAAAAATTGATCAATTGTTTGAGTTACCCCGCCACGTCAAGGCAGTCTCGTATGGGGAGTCCTACTCTACGTTTTTTATATTCGCTGTGCCATTACGGCCTCCTAAATGTATAAAAGCAAGACCTCATTACATGCACACTGTACCTCAAGCATTTCAGAATCGCTCCTATGGCACCAGAGAGGACAAGCGCAGATAAAGATTAGCCAGGTCCATGCAGACATTTCAGGTCCAACCTCCACACTGCCTGTCCAGCACCACATGATAAAGGACGATCCAGGCCCAGATACAGGTGCGTAATCAAATAAAGCCTAGGGCAGGGCAGGGCTGCCGTTTGATGTGAACAGCAGCCTAGATCAATCACTGAGAAAACAGAAAGAATGGCGTACATGACCCAGCGCGCACGGCTACAGTGGTGGTCAGCCACAAAACCAATATCAAGAAAAAAGAGGGGGAGAAGCCAGCGCTGCTTGTGGTCAGAACGTAATACAAGAAGTGTGAAAACACACATAGGTTTCAATCTGTATTCAAAAATGAGACATTTAGCAAAAAATTGATCAATTGTTTGAGCTACCCCGCCACGTCAAGGCAGTCTCGTATGGGGAGTCCTACTCTACGTTTTTTATATTCGCTGTGCCATTACGGCCTCCTAAATGTATAAAAGCAAGACCTCATTACATGCACACTGTACCTCAAGCATTTCAGAATCGCTCCTATGGCACCAGAGAGGACAAGCGCAGATAAAGATTAGCCAGGTCCATGCAGACATTTCAGGTCCAACCTCCACACTGCCTGTCCAGCACCACATGATAAAGGACGATCCAGGCCCAGATACAGGTGCGTAATCAAATAAAGCCTAGGGCAGGGCAGGGCAGGGCTGCCGTTTGATGTGAACAGCAGCCTAGATCAATCACTGAGAAAACAGAAAGAATGGCGTACATGACCCAGCACGCACGGCTACAGTGGTGGTCAGCCACAAAACCAATATCAAGAAAAAAAGAGGGGGAGAAGCCAGCGCTGCTTGTGGTCAGAACGTAATACAAGAAGTGTGAAAACACACATAGGTTTCAATCTGTATTCAAAAATGAGACATTTAGCAAAAAATTGATCAATTGTTTGAGCTACCCCGCCACGTCAAGGCAGTCTCGTATGGGGAGTCCTACTCTACGTTTTTTATATTCGCTGTGCCATTACGGCCTCCTAAATGTATAAAAGCAAGACCTCATTACATGCACACTGTACATCAAGCATTTCAGAATCGCTCCTATGGCACCAGAGAGGACAAGCGCAGATAAAGATTAGCCAGGTCCATGCAGACATTTCAGGTCCAACCTCCACACTGCCTGTCCAGCACCACATGATAAAGGACGATCCAGGCCCAGATACAGGTGCGTAATCAAATAAAGCCTAGGGCAGGGCAGGGCTGCCGTTTGATGTGAACAGCAGCCTAGATCAATCACTGAGAAAACAGAAAGAATGGCGTACATGACCCAGCGCGCACGGCTACAGTGGTGGTCAGCCACAAAACCAATATCAAGAAAAAAGAGGGGGAGAAGCCAGCGCTGCTTGTGGTCAGAACGTAATACAAGAAGTGTGAAAACACACATAGGTTTCAATCTGTATTCAAAAATGAGACATTTAGCAAAAAATTGATCAATTGTTTGAGCTACCCCGCCACGTCAAGGCAGTCTCGTATGGGGAGTCCTACTCTACGTTTTTTATATTCGCTGTGCCATTACGGCCTCCTAAATGTATAAAAGCAAGACCTCATTACATGCACACTGTACCTCAAGCATTTCAGAATCGCTCCTATGGCACCAGAGAGGACAAGCGCAGATAAAGATTAGCCAGGTCCATGCAGACATTTCAGGTCCAACCTCCACACTGCCTGTCCAGCACCACATGATAAAGGGTGTGTGTACGAGGTATATGGAGTGGAGTTATGTGTGTACGAGGTGTACGGAGCAAAGCCGCGTGTGTACGAGGTGTACGGAGCGGAGCCGCATGTGTACGAGGTGTACGCAGCGGAGCCGCATGTGTACGAGGTGTACGGAGCGGAGCCGCATGTGTACGAGGTGTATGGAGTGGAGCCACATGTGTACGAGGTGTACGGAGCAGAGCCGTGTGTGTACGAGGTGTACGGAGCGGAGCCGCATGTGTACGAGGTGTACGGAGCAGAGCTGCGTGTGTGCGAAGTGTATGGAGCAGAGCCGCATGTGTACGAGGTGTATGGAGCAGAGCTGCGTGTGTGCGAGGTGTACGGAGCAGAGCTGCGTGTGTACGAGGTGTATGGAGTGGAGCCGCATGTGTGCGAGGTGTACGGAGCAGAGCCGCGTGTGTACGAGGTGTACGGAGCGGAGCCGCATGTGTACGAGGTGTATGGAGCAGAGCTGCATGTGTACGAGGTGTTTGGAGCAGAGCTGCGTGTGTACGAGGTGTACGGAGCGGAGCCGTGTCTGTACGAGGTTTACGGAGCAGAGCCGCGTGTGTACGAGGTGTACGTAGCAGAGCCGCGTATGTACGAGGTGTACAAGGTGTGCAGAGCGGAGCCGCGTGTGTACGAGGTGTCCGGAGCGGAGCCGCATGTGCACGAGGTGGACGGAGCGGAGCCGCGAGTGTATGAGGTGCACGGAGCGGAGCCGCGAGTGTACGAGGTGTACAGAGCAGAGCCGTACGGAGCAGAGCCGCGTGTGCACAAGGTGTACAACGTGTGCGGAGCGGAGCCGCATGTGTATGAGGCGTACGAAGCAGAGCCGCATATGTACGAGGTGTACGGAGCAGAGCCGCATATGTACGTACGAGGTGTACAAGGTGTGCGGAGCGGTGTCACGTGTGTACAAGGTGTACGGAGCGGAGCCGCGTGTGTACGAGGTGTCCGGAGCGGAGCCGCTTGTGCACTAGGTGGACGGAGCGGAGCCGCGAGTGTATGAGGTGCACGGAGCGGAGCCTCGAGTGTACAAGGTGCACGGAGTGGAGCCGCGTGTGTACAAGGTGTTCGGAGCGGAGCCGCGTGTGTACAAGATGTGCGGAGCAGAGCCGTGTGTGTACGAGGTGTACAGAGCATAGCCGCTTGTGTACAATGTGTACGGAGCAGAGCCGCATGTGTACAAGGTGTACGGAGCAGTGCCGCATGTGTACGAGGTGTACGGAGCAGAGATGAGTGTGTACGGAGCAGAGCTGCGTGTGTACGGAGCAGAGCCGCATGTGTACAAGGTGTACGGAGCAGAACCATGTGTGCACGAGCTGTACAGAGCAGAGCCGCATGTGTATGAGATGTATGGAGCAGAGCTGTGTGTGCACGAGGTGTACAACGTGTGCGGAGCAGAGCCACGTGTGTGCGAGGTGTACGGAGCAGAGCCGCGTATGTACGAGGTGTACAAGGTGTGCGGAGCGGAGCCGCGTGTGCATTGCAGCCAGGCGCGGGAACGCCGCTCTATATCTACATTAAACCAGACTTCCAACATCATTGAGTGGTTACCGGTAATTATCATGAGAACAGTGTTGCAGTACCAGCCGTTTCTGGGTACTACAGGGAGATCTTCCCTCCCCCTCTTTTCTCTGCACCTTATTCATGATCTGGCTTTGGATTAAGCGATAAAGTAATTAAGGCTCTGGTAGATCCGAAACGTCAAGTGTTTATATCGCTTCTACTACAGTCATGGCCAAATGTTTTGAGAATGACACAAATATTAATTTTTACAAAGTCTACTGCTTCATTTTTTCTAACGGCAATTTGCATATACTCCAGAATGTTATAAAGAGTGATCAGCTTAACAGCAATTACTTGCAAAGTCAATATTTGCCTAGAAAATTAACTTTATCCCCCAAAACGCATTTCAAAATCATTGCAGCCCTGCCTTAAAAGGACCAGCTAACATCGTTTCAGTGATTGCTCCGTTAACACAGGTGTGGGTGTTGATGAGGGCAGGGCTGGAGATCAATCTGTCATGATTAAGTAAGAATGACACCACTGGACACTTTAAAAGGAGGCTGGTGCTTGGCATCATTGTTTCTCTTCTGTTAACCATGGTTATCTCTAAAGAAACATGTGCAGTCATCATTGCACTGCACAAAAATGGCCTAACAGGGAAGAGTATCGCAGCTAGAAAGATTGCACCTCAGTCAACAATCTATCTCATCATCAAGAACTTCAAGGAGAGAGGTTCCCTTGTTGCCAAAAAGGCTCCAGGGCACCCAAGAAAGACCAGCAAGCACCAGGACCGTCTCTTAAAAGTGTTTCAGCTGTGGGATCGGGCTACCAGCAGTGCAGAGCTTGCTCAGGAATGGCAGCAGGCAGGTGTGAGTGCATCTGCACGCACTGTGAGGCGGAGACTCTTGGAGCAAGGCCTGGTCTCAAGGAGGGCAGCAAAGAAGCCACTTCTCTCCAGAAAAAGCATCATGGACAGACAGATATTCTGCAAGAGGTACAGGGAGTGGACTGCTGAGGACTGGGGTAAAGTCATTTTCTCTGATGAATCCCCTTTTCGATTGTTTGGGACATCTGGAAAACGGCTTATTCGGAGAAGACCAGGTGAGCGCTACCACCAGTCTTGTCTCATGCCAACTGTCAAGCATCCTGAAACCATTCATGTGTGGGGTGGCTTCTCAGCCAAGGGAATGGGCTCTCTCTCAGGCTTGCCTAAAAACACAGCCATGAATAAAGAATGGTACCAGAATGTCCTCCAAGAGCAACTTCTCCCAACCATCCAAGAGCAGTTTGGCGATCAACAATGCCTTTTTGAACATGAAGGAGCACCTTGCCATAAAGCAAAGGTGATAACTAAATGGCTCAGGGAGCAAAACATAGAGATTTTGGGACCATGGCCTGGAAACTCCCCAGATCTTAATCCCATTGAGAACTTGTGGTCAATCATCAAGAGACGGGTGGATAAACAAAAACCTTCAAATTCAGACAAAATAAAAGCATTGATTTTGCAAGAATGGACTGCTATCAGTCAGGATTTGATCCAGAAGTTGATTGAGAGCATGCCAGGGAGAATTGCTGAGGTCCTGAAGAAGAAGGGTCAACACTGCAAATATTGACTTGCTGCATTAACTCATTCTAACTGTCAATATAACCTTTTGTTACTCATAATATGATTGCAATTATATTTCGGTATGTGATAAAAACATCTGACAAACACACATAAAAACCAGAGGGCAGCAGATCATGTGAAAATATAATATTTGTGTCATTCTCAAAACTTTTGGCCATGACTGCATATATTCTTGTTTGCTCCCACAAATTTGTATATAATAAAAATTTGTACTAATCAGCATTAAATCCGTATGAGTGTGCGGTGAATTTGAATTATATTACGAGGTGTACAGAGCGGAGCCGCGTGTGTACGAGGTGTACGGAGCGGAGATGTGAGTGTATTTTGGCATGGGGGCCCCATTTGAAAGTTCACACCGGGGCCCATAACTTTGTAGTTAAGCCACTCGGTACATGAATTCTTCTTGTGGCATTGATGTACATTATTATATTATTATACTAAATGGTATTGTTAAGGGGCACACTACACATTTTGTATGAAGGTCCAGAAGCAGAGGTGTATCTAGGTTTTCTGACACCCGGGGCTCACTCAGTCATGTACCGACGAGCAGCTCTCCCTAATGCTCTCAATGTTCAGTGAAAAACAGAGAGAAGCTCGTTGTCACAGGACCATAAGTATGAAAATCGCATATGAGTGAAGTGTCCATGTGATGACTGCTAGAACTTGCAGAGCTGAATCCTGACATCGCAGGCTTCTGAATTCTCACAATGAATGCACTGCACACTATTAGGATTCTCCCTTGCCGTTGGACAGTCAAGTCAGTACAAGCATGTGATTTATACTTTATACTTCTGGCCACATTCTGACTAGACATGCCCAGCCTTGCTCAGTTCATTTTCATCGAGTGAGTCCACACGTCTAGTCAGCATGTGATCGCATGTATGTAAATTGACGGCACGAGAGAATCCTGACAGCATGCAGTGCGCACTGAGAGAATTCAGAAGTCTGCAGTCACATAGAATGGCTGCAGACTCATCACAGACCTAGACAACCCCTTTAATGCTCCTAACATAAATAAAAACATGAAACTAAGTCAGTTTCACAAGTAATATTTACATCCAGGTACCTTATAGATGACCTTGTCTCTGGAGTCGTTCTCCTTTTCTTCATCTTGTCCAGACCCTATGATGAGTTTTCTCATCCACAGCAGTCTCTGCAGACTTCCATCTTCTCCGGTCTTCTGCAGAAAATCTCCACATGATACCCTTAAAGAGAGCAGTGCTATTATAATGCTCCTGAATAAAAAATTGCCCCTCACTATTTTGTCTGCACAAAATATGATCCTCACACTGTCCCTCTTATGGTACATGCTCTTTACAATGACCTCTCCTTTGCATACCGGCCCTCCTCTTCACACTGTCCTCTCACACTGTGTCCCCCTATAGGGCCCAGTCTTTATACTGTACTCTCTCATCACACTCCCTCTCCTTGGCATACTGTCCCCTCCTGGCTGGGCCCTTACACTGTCCCCCCATGCTACGCCCCCTACTACTCACTTCCTATTCTGTGCCCACTCACGTTTCTCCCCCCATACTGTCTCCTCAAACTATTCCCCTCCCTCCTCATACTGTCTCCTCTCACATCCCCCCTGATCACCGTACTATCTCCTCTTATATTTACCCCCTCACTTTCTATACTGCCTGCTCACATATAGCCTCAACTCCACTTACTGTGTTTGCACACATCCCATCCCCCTCACTCCCCGTACTCTGTCCACATACATTATTCCAATCACTACTCAAACTGTGTCACTCCCCTGTTCACTCCCCATACTTTCTGCACCCATCCCCACTAACCATACTGTGTCTGCACCCATCCCCCATACTGTTTCTTTGTACATGCCCCCCATTCCCCCATACTGGTTTCTCGTACATGCCCCTATTCCCCCATACTGTTTCCTCATACATGCCCCCTATTCCCCCCCACTGTTTCCTCATACATGCCCCCTATTCCGCCATACTGTTTCCTCATAAATGCCATCACATTCCCTGTACAGTTTCCTCATGCATGCCCCCATTCCCCCATAAAGTTTCCTCATACATGCCCCCATTTCCTCATACCATTTCCTCATACATGCCCCCATTCAGCCATACCGTTTTCTCACACATGCCCCCTTTACCTTGTACTGTTTCCTCATACAAGCCTGCATCTCCCCCTTTGCTCCTCATTTTGTGTCCTCAAATCTACCCCAACACATTAAATCCCCCATCCCCACTCCAAATCTCCCCACATACAATAAATCCCTCATCCCCCCTCCAAATCTCCCCCCCACACAATAAATCCCCCATACCTACTCCAAATCTCCCCCACACATTAAACACCCCCATCCCCACTCCAAATCTCCCCCCACACATTAAACACCCCCATCTCCACTCCAAATCTCCCCCCACAGATTAAATCCCCCCCATGCACTTATCTTCAGTGTCTTCAGATCCACTGGAGCACTTACCACCCATCTTGCATCTCTGCAGTGCCAGCGAGTGACATCAGCAGCATGATCACATGACATGATCATGCTGCTGGTATCTCCTTAAGATGTGAGTACAATTGATCCCTGGGAGCCTGCGCACTGCAGCTTCTCTGAGCCGGCTGTCAGCTTGACAGCTGGTACAGAGAACAGCTGACTCCCAATCCAGGGGGCGGCAGAATGCAGCCACCGGGGGAGACTCTGCGTACCACCACATTAGGTGGCCCAACTGTGCTCCCCTGCTGGCTGCACCCGAGGCTACCCCCCCCAGATACGCCTCTGCCCAGAAGCTTCAATTTATGCCTTAATATAGCAGTATAGTCAAGATACACTAAGCAGACAAAATTATTGGGATCTGCCAGACCTTTTAACCTTACAAGTGGTGGTGGTTGAGGTTTGTTTGTGGATTTTAATGATTATCTAAATACATTTTTGGCATTTTTGAACTGGATTTGCCTCCTGCTGGAATTCCACTCATCTACTAATCCCTGATGCACCGCAGTCTCGGTGCAGTGGACTCCAGAGAGGTGTGGTGACTTTGGCGTTTTTTCTCCTGCTTTTCCTTTTGGGATACCTACACATTACACCTGCAGGAGCTTTTATGACACCCCCCCTTCCTTATACTGCTACTACTCTTCTGGGAAATCTTTCTCCAAGATGTTGAAGGTGTTTTTAGGGAAATTTTGCCCATTCATCCAGAAGACCATTTGTGAGGTCAGACACTGATGTTGGAGGAGATGGCAGGGCTTGCAATCTCTGTTCTATTTCATCTCAGAGATGTTGCATAGGGTTGAGGTCCAGGTTCTGTGTGGCCTGCCATATTCTTCCACACCAAATTAATCTAATCATGATTTTATGAATCTTGCGTTGTGCACTAAGGAGATAGACCGGACTGCGGGTACCTGAATGCTGGGTCCGGAACTGGGAGGGCTGCATCATCTGTTCCCGGGGGGAAGCCTGAGAGAGACGTACCTTCTCCTGAAGCCTGGGGGAAGCCCTAGGGAGACAGAGCTTCCTGCTGACAGTAGGGGGTGGGGAGAGCCAGAACAGTGTGCGCTGCAGAAGGGGGATAAAAGGAAAAAGTGCACGAAGAATTGCAGTCTGGCGCCAGCGGGGAACAGCGCAGAGAGCAGAGCACAGAGTGGTGATCAGCGTACTCTGCATCCCCCACCTGAGAGGACTGACTTGATGGGCTGTATGGAAGGAGCCCCCGTTGTCTGCAGAGGAGAGTTGTGTAAGCAGAGAGAGTCATCCAGTACAGAGCCATGCCAGCAGAGCAGAGCTGTGCCAGCAGAGAGGGCCGTGGCAGCAGAGCAGAGCCATGCCAGCAGTGACAGCCGTATGGAGCAGAGCCGTGCACCCAGAGCGGAGCCGAGCCGTATGTCGCAGCAGACCAAGAGAGGAGTGCTCTGGCCGGGAGTAACAGCGCCAGGCAGATCAGCGTTGCCCGCCGCCAAAAGCGGGGACCAGGGAGAGCGGGTTGTGTGGTGTGTGTCCAGTGACAGCCAGAGAGTACCAGGTGCCGTACATGACCTGGCCATGAGTACCGCACACACGCTGTCATAGAGAGACCACGTAGGACTGACTGTTGTGAATTTTTGAATTTTAAGAATAATTGTAAACTAATTTTTCTATTTTTTGCTTTTAAACCTAACTCATCGGGGAGCTCTGTGCAGCAGGTTTAAATTGTCATCTCCCTGCTGCGCGGCGTTCCCCAGGATTGGGCTTTTTCTTTGACACCCGGAGATCCTATTCTGGCTAATGTGGATGCGTTTTTTAAAGCCCTGGGGTTGTTGTATGATGAACCTAATGCTAATGATCAAGCTGAGAAATCCTTATTGGCATTGAACCAGGGTCAGGATTCTGCAGAGTTATAATGTCAAAAATTCTGAAAGTTGGCGGTCCTTACTAAATGGAATGATGATGCCCTAGCAGCTCTCTTTCGGAAGGGTCTGGCAGAAACCGTAAAAGAGGTTATGGTATGATTTTCTGTCCCCTCTGGTCTTGACGACTCTATGTCATTGGCCATTCAAATTGATCGGTGTTTACATGAACATAAAACTACATGAGAGGCGTTGCTGCCTTTCGACCGAACTTCTGAACCCATGCAATGCGATAGGGTTTTGTCTAGGGCGCAACATCAGGAGTTTAGAAGGCGTAATAAGTTGTGTTTTTTCTGTGGGGACACTTCTCATACTATTTCTGTCTGCCCTAAGCGAGAAAAGCATTTTGCTCACGCATTTGTAGTGGGCAGTGTACAGCCTAAGTTCCTTTTGGCGATTACCTTGATCTGCTCCTTGTCTACATTTTCCACTAAAGCTTTTGTTGATTCAGGAGCAGCTTTGAATCTGATGGATTTTGACTTTGACAAATGTTGTGGTTTTCCCATGATACCCCTGCAGACTCATCCCTTTGAGGGGTACTGATGCTACTCCTTTGGCGGAGAATAAACCCCAGTTTTGGACCTAGGTGATAATGCGGGTCGCCCCGGACCACCAAGAGAATTGTAAATTTTTGGTGTTGCACAATTTGCATAATAATATTGTTCTGGGTTTTCCTTGGTTGCAAACCCATAATCCTGTTTTGGATTGGAAATCTGTGTCTGTGGTGAGTTGGGGTTGTCAATGTGTTCTTAGTAGAGTTGAGCGACTTTTGGTTTTTTAGGGTCGAGTTTCGTTTCGTGAAACTCGACTTTTCCAAAAGTCGGGTCGAGCAAGATCGGCCGATTATAGGGAAAAGTCGGGGTCGTCCCGAAACACGAAACCCAATGTAAGTCAATGGGGAATAAAAGTCGGCAGTGAGAGGAGGACAGGAAACACACCTACAGTGCTCATTTGAATGCCAAAAGCATCAATTCTTCTTACTTAAGCTTGTCAACCTTAATTAACTTCATAATTCAAGTTACGCACTGAAAAATGGGGGTTATTTGGCTAAAGTTGTGGGGGGGTAGGGCTGGCTCCAGGTTTTCATGTGCCCTGGGCGAAAGAGCGCCCCTTTAACACATACCACAACTCATCATGCTCCGATACGGCAGAGAAATAGCGGTATAGTACAATGAAAAATACTTCACTCTTTACATCTCATGACGAGGCCCATCTATTTCTCCATACAGAATCATTGGTCCCATATAATGTTTGAAACAGTATATGATGAGCTCCACATAATGCTACAGTATATGTTGGTCCCCATGGATGAAGCTCCACTGTCAGGATTCGTACCGGGGTCTAGTCTGGGTTCCACAGCAAGTTTCGCTGCCTTACTGGCTGTGCCACACAGCCAGTCGGAATATTCAGTTTCTGATCAACTAGTTCTTTTTCGTCCATCATTCTTCCCCATTCTGGTGATTGGCTGCTTCACTGTTTCCTGTTCGTATGTCCCACCTTCTTCCTATTTAGCACTCCTCAGGGCTTTCACTCCTTGCCGGTGATTCTTTTGTGGTACGGATTCCTGCCTTCTCCACTGCGCTGCCCGGTACAACCTCTGACAGCCTCCCGGTCTCTCTTTCGTCTGAGTACCTCTGGACTCTAGCTTTCCGCTTTGTCTTCGCTGAAAGTTTAGTACTGTTTGGTGTGTTAGTTTTGGGTTTCGTTGATTAACCCTTCAGGTTCGTTCTCTCTTTAGTATCACTCTGGTAGTCCTCCTTGCTGCTGCTTGTCTCCCTTAGGTTGTCCAGCATTAATTCCACCCTCGGTTTACCCTCACTGTAGCTCCCTGCACTTACGCCGAGGAAGGGACCGCCGCCCAGTTGTCGCCCACCGGCTAGGGTGGGACCGGCAAGTAGGTAGGGTCAGCGGGGGGGTGGAGCTCAGTGGCACCTTCCTTCCCCGCCGTGTGGTGGAATCATAACAACTGTCTTATGGGCCCAAATAATGCTCCAAACATAATGGGCCCCATTTCTAATGCTCTAGTGTATAATGGGCCCTGTAAATGCTGCTCCAGTGTCTGATGTCCACCTTTGGAATGTTCCAGTGTATGGTGGGCCCCATCTATCATTCTCCAGAGTATAGTGCGCCCCAAAAATTGCTGTCCCAACATTGAAAACAATCAAATAAGTCTCCTCGCTAGGGAATCCCTGTACTAGTCTGGACTCCTCGTCGTCCCATCTTCCATTTCACTGCACAGTATTTCAACCTTGCAAGTGCTGTGATCCTGAGCAAGCAGGGGGGGCCCACTCGTTGGCGACGGCACTGGCACAGGGCCCCTGATAGTACGGTGGTGTGTCTGATGGCGGGTGGGCCGAACCTGCACTTTCATCTGCAGCTTCCTCTTTGTCACCGTGTAAGATGGAAGGGTAACCTGAGTTTCATCAGGGTCAGATTCAGGCCGTGTAGCGTGCGAGGGGAATGTAGTGGTCTGGGTCAATGTACCAGCAGATTCATCGAGCAGTGGCTGGGCATCAGTGCACTTGTGCCGCCCCCAGGCGTACGGTCGCCACAGTGGCATTACCTTCCTCCTAGGGAGTGTGATGTCATGCTTGGGAGCAACAAAGGATCTCTCTAGCAGGTTAACTGATTGGGCGGCGTTATTCCCACGAGTCATGACCCTCCAAACAGCGTTCATGAAGGCAAAAGGTTTGTTTTACGTGGGCAGTATGGTTGCAAAGCTGAACCTTAAAGGAATGTCCAGAAGGGCACCACCAGGAGTGGAGCCTACGGTTAAATTCGACTCCAACTGGGAAACCTCAACCATGCCAGCTACAGAACAGATGCACACATTGCAAGCTTAATTCCGTTAATGAACGAGACTCCGTCATGCCCCGCGGTCCGAGTCCGGCTTACTAGAGGGACACGTGAGGCTCTGGCACATGAGATTGGCCAATAACTGGTGTGTCATGCCCTTACATGTCCGTGGCTGCATGTGCGCTACACTGAAAAGGCCAGCGTTTGTCGCTTACAGGTGCAGATAACCCGCGGAACAACGTTAGTGATGGGGATCACTGATTACAATTATTACCCGCGAACGATGATTTCCCAGTAAGTGCAGTTCAACCGCAGTTCCAGAATTAGGCCTAACTGTCATTCCTGAAAAAATGAAAAACTTACGTGTGCAAACCACAGGTGCTGTAGCTTGCTTAACAGCTCGCCTGCCGTTCTCACGCCCAGTATGGATTACACGTGATTGCACAAAGGTAAGAAAGGGTACCGTATCCCAGGATAACATGTATGGATAGCGTACACATTCAAAATATATGTCTATACATCAGGAGGCAGGCTCAGACTTTGTCAGGCCCAGTATGGATTGCACGTGATTGCACAAAGGTGAGAAAGGGTACCGTATCCCAGGATAACATGTATGGATAGCGTACACATTCAAAATATATGTCTATACATCAGGAGGCAGGCTCAGACAGTGTCAGGCCCAGTATGGCTTGCACGTGATTGCACAAAGGTGAGAAAGGGTACCGTATCCCAGGATAACATGTATGGATAGCGTACACATTCAAAATATATGTCTATACATCAGGAGGCAGGCTCAGACGGTGTTAGGCCCAGTATGGCTTGCACGTGATTGCACAAAGGTGAGAAAGGGTACCGTATCCCCAGATAACATGTATGGATAGCGTACACATTCAAAATATATGTCTATACATCAGGAGGCAGGCTCAGACGGTGTCAGGCCCAGTATGGCTTGCACGTGATTGCACAAAGGTGAGAAAGGGTACCGTATCCCCGGATAACATGTATGGATAGCGTACACATTCAAAATATATGTCTATACATCAGGAGGCAGGCTCAGACGGTGTCAGGCCCAGTATGGCTTGCACGTGATTGCACAAAGGTGAGAAAGGGTACCGTATCCCCGGATAACATGTATGGATAGCGTACACATTCAAAATATATGTCTATACATCAGGAGGCAGGCTCAGACGGTGTCAGGCCCAGCATGGCTTGCACATGATTGCACAAAGGTGAGAAAAGGTACCGTATCCCAGGATAACATGTATGGATAGCGTACACATTCAAAATATATGTATATACATCAGGAGGCAGGCTCAGACGGTGTCAGGCACAGTATGGATTTGACGGCCCAGACTACACAGCGGAGGAGCAGGGAGAGGTAAAGATTGCAAATGCTGGGGCCCTGCCCAAGCAAGGGGGGCCCACTCGTGGGCGTCGGTACTGGCACTGGGCCCCTCATAGTGCAGCGGTGTGTCTGACGGCGGGTGTGCACCACCACCGTCAGAGACACTTGATTGCACTATGAGGGACCCTGTGCCAGTGCCCACGCCCAAGAGTCGGCCTACCCACCTGTCCAGGGCAACGGCACTCGCACGGTGTCGTGCGCTAGGTGGTGACCCCGGCCATGGGGGGGGAGGCAGCACAGTTAGGGAGTTTTAGAAAGTGGCATATGTTGATGTTGGACATTCAGCTGATGCAAAAGGTGAAATAGGTCAAGTCCCAGGAAGAGGTGGACCAAAGCAAGCCATTTTTCTGTCACCCTATGTGTCATCAGGGGAAGGTGGGACAAAATCCTTGGAAACCCATGCATGGTTCATTTTAATGAAGGTTAGATCATCCACATTTTGGGTTGACAGACGGGTCCTTTTTTCTGTCAGGATTGATCCAGCTGCATTGAAGACTCTTTCCGATAGCACACTTGCAGCTGGGCAAGCGAGCTCCTGTAAGGCATATTGTGCCAATTCAGGCCAGGTGTCCAGTTTAGCGGCCCAATAGTCAAAGGGGAATGACCTGTGTGGGAGAACATCGATATGGGAGGAAAAGTAGTTTGTAACCATACTTGACAACTGCTGTCTCCTGTCACTTTCCATCGATGCAGTATTACCAGTTGTGTGAGCGGTACTTGAAAAATCAGTCCACAACATTGTCATGAAACCCCTGTCTCCAACGCCACTTCTGCTGTGTGCACCATGAACACCTCTGTCAAGCTGCCCCCGGCCCATACGGCTCGTGTGAGAACCATCACCGCTGCTGTGTGCTGGGAATGCCTCAAGCAACCGATTTACCAGAGTTGCTTGTTTATTAGCCAATATTAGGTCAAGGTTCTCCTGTGGCATGATGTTTTGTAATTTGCCTTTATAGCGTGGATCCAGGATGCTGGCCAACCAGTAGTCGTCATCGTTCATCATTTTGGCAATGCGGGAGTCCCTTTTTAGGATCCGCAAGGCATAATCTGACATGTGGGCCAATGTTCCCGGTGTCAATGATGCACTGCGAGTGCTGGTTGGAGGAGCACTTTCTGGCAAATCCACATCCCTCCAGTCACGCACAAACCCTGTACCAGACCTTGCCACGCCAACATTTTCACTTGCCCCACGAGATGCATCCTCCTCCCCTAAGTAATCATCCCCATCATCATCCTCCTCCTCCTCTTCTTCCTCCACCTCGTCCATGAGAGGTCCCTGAGCAGACAATGGCTGAATGTCATCAAGGATTCCCTCCTCGTCAACATTGGCTGCAGACGCCTGCTCCTTAAGGTGCGTCAGAGTTTGCATGAGCAGACGCATAAGTGGGATGCTCATGCTTAGGATGGCGTCGTCTGCGCTTACCAGCCGTGTGCATTCCTCAAAACACTGAAGGACTTTACAGAGGTCTTTCAGCTTCGACCACTGCACACCTGTCAACTCCATGTCTGCTCTCAAAGTGCCTGGCCGTGTATCCTCCCACAAATGCATTATGGCCTGCCTCTGCTCGCACAGCCGCTCCACCATGTGCAGGGTGGAGTTCCACCTTGTTGCAATGTCGATAATGAGGCGGTGGTTGGGAAGGTGGAGCAATCGCTGCAGCTTCTGCATACGAACGGAGTGTACAGGCGACCGGCGGATGTGCGCGCACAGTCTTCACACCTTCTGGAGCAGGGCTGTTAACTCCGGATAATTTTTGAGGAAGCACTGCACCACCAGGTTCAAGGTGTGAGACAAGCAAGGTATGTGGCTGAGTTTTGAAAGGGCTATGGCTGCCACAAAATTACGGCCGTTATCACTAACTACCTTGCCTGCCTCAAGATGTACACTGCCCAGCCATGACTCAGTTTGTCGCTTCAAGTACTCAGCCAGCACCTCGGCGGTGTGTCTGTTGCCCAAACACATCATCTGCAACACAGCCTGCTGACGCTTTCCACTAGCTGCTCGATAGGGGGACACCTCGTGTGCAACAGTGGCAGCTGCAGATGGAGTGCTCGTACGACTGCGCTCTGTGGACGAGCTTTCGCTTCTGGAGGAGGAGGAGGGTCGAACGCCTACAGCCAACTGTTTCCTATACCGTGGGCTAGGCAGCACTGTCCCACCACCGCTGTCCCCTGTGGACCCTGCATCCACCACCTTAACCCAGTGCGCAGTGATGGACACGTAACGGCCCTGGCCATGCCGACTGGACCATGCATCAGTTGTGAGGTGCACCTTTCCACTCACTGACTGCTTGAGTGCATGGACAATGCGGTCTTTTACATGATGGTGGAGGGCTGGGATGGCTTTGCGAGAGAAGAAGTGGCGACTGGGTAGGTCATAGCGTGGTACTGCATAGGCCATGAGTTCGCGGAAAGCTGCGCTTTCCACCAACCGATACGGCATCATCTCAAACGAGATTAGTTTGGCAATGTGGGCGTTCAAACCCGGTGTACGCGGATGAGAGACTGAGTACTTTCTTGACCTACTCATAGTGTCTGGGAGGGTGAGCTGGACTTGAGAGCTGCATATGGTGGAAGTAGCGGTGGACAGGGCGGACTGAGAGAGGGTTGATGATGGTGATGGAGTTGGTGTTCTTTCTGATGGCCTAGATTCAGTATTTCGTTGATATAACAGTGGGATTCCCTGACTGCTGTGGCCTTGCAACGACACCTCAACATTTGCTGCTGTGCTAACCGGTGGGCTTACAGTGGGGGAAACAATGTAGCATTGCTGACTACCTTCTTTGTGATCAGTTGCACATGTGGCACTTGAGGTTTGGTGTTGTGTCCATGCTTGCAAGTGCATGGTGGTTAAATGTCTAAGCATAGAATCATAGAATCGTAGAGTTGGAAGGGACCTCCTGGGCCATCTGGTCCAACCCCCTGCTCAAAGCAGGATTCGCTAAATCATCCCAGTCAGATGTCTGTCCAGCCTCTGTTTGAAGACTTCCATTGAGGGAGAACTCACCACTTCTCGTGGCAGCCTGTTCCACTCATTGATCACTCTAACTGTCAAAATGCATGCAACTGGTATTCAAATTTTTCAGATTTTTCCCTCGGCTAAAGGTCTTTGCGCACTTCTTACAGATAACCTTGGCCTGATCATGAGGATTTTGTTAAAAAAAAGTGCCACACTGCACTCTTCCTACTTTGGCAGACATTTTGCGGCCTAGCACGCTGTGATCTTTTAACCCTCTGGACAAGCTGTCCAGCAACTCTTTTGATTTTTGGAACCTGTCTTTGGAGTGCTCCGGGCCTGCCAGATAACAGCTGTTGCGATGTCGATGTCTGCTGTGGATGCTCCTCATCTGAGCTATTGGAAGCAGCACCCTCTTCCCCCAATGGATGCCAATCTGGGTCAACAACTGGGTCATCCATCACCTCCTCTTCAATGTCATGTGCACCTTCCTCTGTGTCACCGTGTATGGTGGTATAGTGTGCGGGAAGGGGCACCTGAGTCTCATCAGGGTCAGAATCTGGCTCTGTACACTGCGAGGACAATGTAGTGCTCTGAGTGAATGTACCAGCAGAATCATCTATCAGCGGCTGTGCATCAGTGCACTCCATGTCAGATTCATCTTGGCCTGGGTAATTCACCATTTCACTTGATAATCCAGGCATGGTATGTGAAAACAGCTCCATGGAGTAATCAGTAGTATGGCCTGCGTCATCCTTCAATCTTGGTTGGGGTGAAGGACACAAGGAAAGGTGTGGTTCATGAACATGAGCCTCCAATGACGACTCAGTGCTTTTATTTTTTACAACTTCAGAAGAGGAGGCGATAGAGCTGGAGGCTGAGTCAGCAATGTAAGACAAAACTTTTTCCTGAAGCTCTGGCTTTAAAAGCGGTTTGCCAACTCCTAGAAAACTAAGCCTTCGAGGCCTTGTGGAGCCAGACGATGACGCAGGCTCAACACCTCCTGCATTCGGTCCTATTTTGCTTTTGCCACTACCATCAGATCCACCACCAACACCATCATTACCAGCTGCCAACCCCCGCCCAATTCCACGGCCTCTTCCACCAGCCTTCCTCATTTTTGGTAGAAATGCAGACAAAATCCAACAAACTATATAGTAATGTAAAGGAAGGTACAAGGTGTCTATAGGACAGGGGAGATTTTGAATTTCTGCAGACACTTGTGGACACTTTTGGATTGTGTGAGGCCCACTCGAATATCAGAGCGCTATGTCACAGGCTCGATGGCACAGGTGTGAAAAATGTCACTAGAGGATAACGGAGATTTTGAATTTCTGCACACACCAGTGGACACTGGACACTTTTGGATTGTGTGAGGCCCACTGAATATCAGAGCACTATGTCACAGGCTCGATGGCACAGGTGTGAAAAAAGTGACTACAGGATAAGGGAGATTTTGAATTTCTGCACACACTAGTGGACACTGGACACTTTTGGATTGTGTGAGGCCCACTGAATATCAGAGCGCTATGTCACAGGCTCGATGGCACAGGTGTGAAAAATGTCACTAGAGGATAACGGAGATTTTGAATTTCTGCACACACTAGTGGACACTGGACACTTTTGGATTGTGTGAGGCCCACTGAATATCAGAGCGCTATGTCACAGGCTCGATGGCACAGGTGTGAAAAAAGTGACTACAGGATAAGGGAGATTTTGAATTTCTGCAGACACTTGTGGACACTGGACACTTTTGGTTTGTGTGAGGCCCACTGAATATCAGAGCACTATGTCACAGGCTCGATGGCACAGGTGTGAAAAATGCCACTAGAGGATAACAGAGATTTTGAATTTCTGCACACACTAGTGGACACTGGACACTTTTGGATTGTGTGAGGCCCACTGAATATCAGAGCGCTATGTCACAGGCTCGATGGCACAGGTGTGAAAAAAGTGACTACAGGATAAGGGAGATTTTGAATTTCTGCAGACACTTGTGGACACTGGACACTTTTGGTTTGTGTGAGGCCCACTGAATATCAGAGCACTATGTCACAGGCTCGATGGCACAGGTGTGAAAAATGCCACTAGAGGATAACAGAGATTTTGAATTTCTGCACACACTAGTGGACACTGGACACTTTTGGATTGTGTGAGGCCCACTGAGTATCAGAGCGCTATGTCACAGGCTCGATGGCACAGGTGTGAAAAAAGTGACTACAGGATAAGGGAGATTTTGAATTTCTGCAGACACTTGTGGACACTGGACACTTTTGGATTGTGTGAGGCCCACTGAATATCAGAGCGCTATGTCACAGGCTCGATGGCACAGGTGTGAAAAAAGTGACTACAGGATAAGGGAGATTTTGAATTTCTGCAGACACTTGTGGACACTGGACACTTTTGGATTGTGTAAGGCCCACTGAATATCAGAGCGCTATGTCACAGGCTCGATGGCACAGCGTGAAAAAAGTGACTACAGGATAAGGGAGATTTTGAATTTCTGCACACACTAGTGGACACGGGACACTTTTGGATTGTGTGAGGCCCACTGAATATCAGAGCGCTATGTCACAGGCTCGATGGCACAGGTGTGAAAAAAGTGACTACAGGATAAGGGAGATTTTGAATTTCTGCAGACACTTGTGGACACTGGACACTTTTGGATTGTGTGAGGCCCACTGAATATCAGAGCGCTATGTCACAGGCTCGATGGCACAGGTGTGAAAAAAGTGACTACAGGATAAGGGAGATTTTGAATTTCTGCAGACACTTGTGGACACTGGACACTTTTGGATTGTGTGAGGCCCACTGAATATCAGAGCGCTATGTCACAGGCTCGATGGCACAGGTGTGAAAAAAGTGACTACAGGATAAGGGAGATTTTGAATTTCTGCACACACTAGTGGACACTGGGCACTTTTGGATTGTGTGAGGCCCACTGAATATCAGAGCGCTATGTCACAGGCTCGATGGCACAGGTGTGAAAAAAGTGACTACAGGATAAGGGAGATTTTGAATTTCTGCACACACTAGTGGACACTGGTGGACACTTTTGGATTGTGTGAGGCCCACTGAATATCAGAGCGCTATGTCACAGGCAGAAATTGGCTAGTGTATCACAAACTACAAGGTGTATGTAGAATTGGGCAGAATAGGAATCTCTCTAGAGTGTAGGTCTGTAAGAACGGAACAAGTCCTCCACTTATCCTTCCACAGTGACACACAGATAGCTTCACTGTGGCTGTGATAACAGCCGTTACACGGTACTGTGTGAGGAGCGTACACCGCTGTATGGTGTGAAAAAATGCACGCTCAGTACCTCAGCAGGACAAAAAAAAAAATTGGGATTGCTTTTAAAAAAGCAGTTTGCAGAGCAGTGGGTAAACAGCAATGCAGCTGTCAGGAAGCCTTAGAAGGCAGCCTAACAACCAACACCGCTGATCCACCACAATATAGCCTCCCCTTGCACTGCACACACAGTGACTGGTGTGTTGTACAGGCAAAATCGCTAGCAGCAGAAGCAGTTTTTTTTTCTTCTTCCCTGCCTAACGCTCTCCCTACAGAATCAGCAACCTCTCCCTATGCTAAGATCGGCAGAAGTAAGATGGCGGTCGGCGTGCACGCCCTTTTATAACCCCTGTGACGCCGACCAAAGCAAGCCAATCACTTGCATGCCCTTCTGAAAGATGGTGGTGACCCCTGCCTATGTCATCACGTTGCCCACAGTGTCCGTGGATCCTGATTGGCTGAAAAAGAGCGCAAAACAAACTTTTGAAACGCGACTTTGGCGCGTAAGCCGCCGACCTCATGGCCGACCTGATCCTAGGGTCGGGTTTCGTTTCATGAAACCCGACTTTGCCAAAAGTCGGCGACTTTTGAAATTTGTCGACCCGTTTCGCTCAACTCTAGTTCTTAGTGACAATCCTGTTTTATCCACCTCTCCCCAGTCTCATGATATTCCTGACTATTTGGCTGATTTTTCTGATGTATTTAGTGAGAGTAAGTCTGCGTCTTTGCCTCCTCATAGGAGTGTGCAATTGAGTTAATGCCCGGGTGTACATTTCCCAAGGGTCGGCTTTTCAATTTATCGGTACCTGAACATGATGCTATGCAATCTTATATCAAGGAGTCGTTGGAGAAGGGTTATATCAGACCATCCTGTTCACTTTTAGGTGCTATTTTTTTTGTGGCCAAGAAAGATGGCTCATTAAGGCCATGTATTGACTATCGTTCTCTTAACAAAATCACTGTTAAATATCAGTACCCGTTACCCCTGATATCTGAGTTATTTTCCAGAGTTAAAAGTGCCTGTTGGTTTACCAAACTTGACCTCAGGGGGGCGTATAATCTTATTTGCATCAAGCACGGGGATGACTGGAAGACGGCGTTTAATACCCCGGAGAGACATTTTGAGTACCTGGTGATGCCTTTTGGGCTCACTAATGCCCCTTCTGTCTTCCAATCTTTTATGAACGATATTTTCCGGGACTTTGTGGATAAGTCTTTGATCATTTATCTGGATGATATTTTGATCTTTTCCAGTGATTGAGATTCTCATGTGGAAACATGTCCGGACTGTGTTCCGGATTTTGAGGGAAAATACTCTGTATGTTAAAGGATCAAAGGGTCTCTTTGGTGTACAGAGGATTTCGTTTTTGGGATTCATTTTATCCCCGTCTGCTATTTAAATGGACCCGGCCAAGGTACAGGCCATTTATGATTGGGTTCAGCCCACTTCTTTGAAGGCTCTCCAGAAGTTTTTGGGTTTTGTTAATTTCTACCGTAGATTTATTAGTAATTTTTCTGGTTTTGTTAAACCACTGACTGATTTGACCAAAAAGGGCACTGATGTGATGAATTGGTCTCCAGAGGCAGTCTCGGCATTTCAGGAGCTTAAGCAGAGATTCACTTCTTCTCCGGTTCTATGGCAACCTGATGTCTCACTCCCATTTCAGGTGGAGATAGATGCTTATGAGATTGGTGCAGAAGCCATTTTGTCCCAAAGAGATCCGGTAACTTCTAAGATGAATCCCTGTGCCTTCTTTTCTCGAAAATTTTCCCCATCTGAAAGTAATTATGACGTGGGGAATCGTGAATTGTTGGCCATGAAATGGGCATTTGAAGAGTGGAGACATTGGTTGTGGTCCTCATCGACCACAAGAATTTGATTTATCTTGAATCAGCCAAGCGCTTGAATCCTAGACAGGCTAGGTGGGCCTTGTTTTTCACGCGTTTTAATTTTGTCGTCTCCTTTCTTCCGGGCACTAAGAAAGTTAAGGCGGACGCCCTTTCCAAGAGTTTATTTGCTGATTCTCTTGATGTGACCGAGCCTGCTACCATGAGGGTGTAGTTCTTTCCGCCATCTCTCCTGATTTGAGACGTGCCCTGGAGGAATTTCAGAAGGATAAACCTGAACGATGCCCTATGGGAAAATTGTATGTCCCTGACCAGTGGAGGAAAAGAGTAATGTCTGAAATGTATTGCTCCGCGTTGGCTGGTCATCCAGGTATCTTTGGTACCAGAGATTTGGTGAGGCAGTCTTTTTGGTGGCCTGCCTTATCTTGTGATGTCGTGATGTCAGGAATTTTGTGCAGTCCAGTGGGACTTGTTCTCGGTCCAAGCCCTGTTCTCGTGCTAGTGGTTTGTTGATGCCCCTGCCAGTGCCCAGGAGGCCGTGGACCCATATCTCAATGGATTTTATCTCTGATCTCCCTGTCTCTCAGAGAATGACTGTTAATTGGGTCATCTGTGATAGATTTTCTAAGATGGTCCATCTTGTACCACTCCCAAAGTTGCCATCTTCTTCTGAGTTGGTGCCCGTGTTTTTACAACAAGTGGTTCGTCTGCACGGGATTCCTGAGAACATTGTGTCGGACAGAGGAGTCCAGTTTGTTTCCAGATTTTGGAGAGCTTTTGTTCTAAACTGGGAATTCAGTTGTCTTTCTCCTCTGCATTTCATCCTCAGACCAATGGGCAGACTGAGAGAACAAACCAGACTTTGGAGTCCTATTTGAGATGTTTCATATCTGCTGATTAGGATGTTTGGGTCTCATTTTTGCCATTGGCTGAATTTGCACGAAATAATAGGTCTAGTTCTGCCACTTTGATGTCTCCTTTCTTTTGTAACTTTGAGTTTCATCCTCGATTTTCTTCGGGGCAGGTGGAAGCTTCTGCCTGTCCAGGTGTGGATTCTGTGGTAGAGAGAATGCATCAGATTTGGGACCAAGTAGTGGATAAGTTGTCCCACTCTCAGGAAAAGGCCCAACGGTTTTCCAACCGGCATAGGACCATTGGTCCCCGGTTTAAAGTGGGTGATATGGTCTGGTTGTCCTCAAAAAATATTCCCATGAGGGTTGCATATCAAAATTCAAGCCAAGGTTTATTGGACCTTATAAGATTTTGGTAATCCTTAACCCCGTTTTTTTCCGTTTGGCTCTTCCAGTTACATTTAAGATTCATAACGTTTTTCATAAATTTTTGTTGAAAAGGTTTGTGGAGCCAGTGGTTCCCATGGCGGCCCCCCTAACCCTGTTCTGGTTGAGAGTAATTTTGAGTATGAAATAGAGAAGATATTGGATTCTCATCTGGCTAGACGGAGACTTCAGTACTTGGTCAAGTGGAAGGGTTATGGCCAAGAGGATAATTCTTGGGTCTTTGCTGCTGACATCCATGCCAAGAGATTGAGTCGTGCCTTTCACGGGGCCCATCCCGAT
Source organism: Dendrobates tinctorius (assembly GCF_039654945.1). Taxonomy (NCBI): domain Eukaryota; kingdom Metazoa; phylum Chordata; class Amphibia; order Anura; family Dendrobatidae; genus Dendrobates; species Dendrobates tinctorius. The sequence continues at coordinate 26,865,396 of NW_027361751.1, forward strand.
CGGCCTGGTGGCGTGGATGAGGGTTCGGTGACCCCTCCTCAAGGGGGGGTACTTTTGTGAATTCCCTGGCTCAAACTTCTGAGCTGAAGCTCCCCCTGCTCCCTCCGGTGGTTACTGGAGGTAGTGGAGCTGGCCAGATTGACGGAGATCTGCCATCTGATGATGATGACGATTGGAGATCTGGGGTTACGGATTGGAGTATTTGAATCTGCAGAGTTCCTGAAATCCCTGCTAGTGATTGCTTTCCTGTGCATTCAGAGGTCTGATGTCTCCTGCCCTGTTCCTGCATTGTTCAGCTAAGTGATTCATTTGCTAATCCTTTGCATCTGATCTGGTTTGTCTATCTATGCTTGTTGTGCGGGTTCAGCTTGCTCCTGCTGGGGGATGTGCTGGACCACCGCTCCATGTGTTACTGCTTGTGTCAGTTTGTTCAGTCCCCTGTTATATTGGTCTCTTTTGCTTTGCTTCCAGTTAATACCGGAGTGCTGATATAGTGGGGGCGAAGTCGTGTGACTTCAGTGCTTTTTTTGTACATCAGATGTGTTGGATTTTTCAGGGTGTTTGCATGATTGCAGACAGTGTCTTTCCTTTCCTATCCTGTCTAGTCAGCTTGGGCCCCATCATTTGCTCAGTCTATTTTTCTGACTGCGTTTGTGTTTCATCTTGTCTCACCGACAATATGTGTTTGGGGGCTATCTATTCCTTTGGGGTCTGCTCTGGGGCAGTTTAGATTTCACCTTTCTTGCTTTAGTCTGTTAGCTCTCCGGCTGTACCGAGGCGTCTAGGGCATCGTAGGTACACTACATGGCAACTGTTAGTTGTGTGACTAGGATCAGGGGTCTGCAATCCGCTTAGTTACCAACCTCTCTGGTTTTCTGGTGGCTTAGCCTGTTCCTGCCATCCTCCTTGGTGACCCATTCATAACAACTAACTCTCGCACCCTGACGTGGACACAGAATAGTTGTCCTGACCTTTGTGACCTCACTACATCAGTTAAGACAGTTAAGGAGCCACGTTGGGCTCATGCCGGTCTGTGGCCCATGCCTTTAATAGCCACAGCAGTATATGGATAACTGGCAGTGGAAGGTATCGGAGACCGACCACTGTTACCAGTCATCTATCTGACCCCACTAGAGAGGACACCATGCCAGCCATTGCGGCGCAATTGAGTTCGCAGCAGGAGATGCAGTTTAAGGACTGCCTTACATCTATGCTAATGAACTGCCATCATCTTGACCGTTGTTATATCCTATGCTTTTAATGTACCATGTGTCTCCACAGACTAACCCTTTATCTCCCGACTGCTTAACTATTTGCCTCCCTGCGTGGAGTATTCCCCTGTAAATAATCCTGTTAACCCTTGCTCTGCCTGCGTTCCGTCACTTCATCCCGCGTTCCTGCTCGTACTCTTACATTTGGCGTAGTCGGCAGGATGCAGTCTACGGGCGCAAAGGTGGCATACCAAGCGGCTGGGGGTGCTTCAAAGGCCAGTATACCGCTGGGGACAATTTTGAGTAATCCCCCCAAGTTTACAGGGAGCAACGTTCCAGTATGGAGCTGGACTGAGCGGGTCAGGGGAATGATGAGGATGTACCCAATGACTCCCGCGTTAGTGGGGGAGGTTGCTCTAGACGGAGAGGCCAGGGATTATGTCATGCTGCGACCTCCCCATGAGCGAGAGACCTTTGACAAAGTACTGAAAATACTGGAAGAGACGCATGCAGACCCCACGGACGTAGGAGAATTACGCACACGCTTATTTAGGCGTATTCAAAGACAGGGGGAGACCGTGACGCAGTACATGAACGCTCTACATGTGTTGCACATTGAAATTCTTAAGAAATACGGCATAGGCAAAAATTCCACTCACAGTAGATTATTGGAAATTTAGGAGGGAAGACATTTCAGTTTGTCATTTATAACAATGATGGACACATTCTACAAATCCAATGTGGTATCAGAGAGCTCTCTGGATCAAGCCATTCTGTCACACATGTTAGTGAAGGCAGACGGCATGACGAATGTCAAGCACAATGGGGCTGAATGAAAAATCTGAATTCAATGATTAAGACATGTGGACAAAAGTTTTGTGCATATTGTGAACCAAGTTTGTGTTATATCACTTATATCTATCTATGTGTGCAATAATAAGTGTAGAAGAAGTGCAAGAGTATTATACTGGTGTCTTCAAATTATGGGATTTTCCATGCTATTATATTAAAAAGGAGTGAGACTGAAGACTAAAAACACCAAAACACTTATTATAGATATGGCATTCTTATTTAATTTTTATTTAATACAGAGAAAGATTTCACAATTTCGTTACTCTGCCAGTAGATTGGAATTTCCTTTAAGCTGATTGAGGAGCAGATGGGTTGCAGAGCTATAATAATCCCCTACACATTTCTTACCTACTGTGCATGTCTTGAAAAATGTGCAGACGACAGAACGGCTATTGATATGGCATTTTATAATGCATCACACACCTAACATTAGCATGAAAACATAATAATTCATACTTGCTTCATTGATATTTACAATCTAGAAGGAACCTTTTATTTTTCTACACTAGGAAATCCAAAGGAATTGCTGACCTTAAAGAAGAAAAATATAAAAATTGTTTCAACATGTGTAATTAAAATAATTCACGCAGGCCGTGCACAGGTATGCGTTTGCCGGCGCATGTGTCCTTTTGACGGTGTGCCACGTGCACCAAAATGCAACATGGCGCGTTTGGCGCGGGTCGGCGCACCGTCAAAAGGACGCATGCGCCAGCAAATGCATACCTGCGCACGGCCTGCGTACCCAATGCTAAAGATAGGGTACGCAGATCGCATGCAACGTCATGCCATAGGCGGAGCTGACCAGAGGAGGTGCGGCCATGGGCGGAGCTTCACGGCGGCCGTGCGCATCCCTCCACAGCGCCAGGAAAAGCTAGTGTGAAAGTAGCCTTACCATACAATAGAAAACAAAATTGCATATTGGATTTTCTCGGACAAGGTCCCAACCATCGCCATTACTTTTGCCTATATTAATGCAAATAATGTAACCAAATAAAGTAATTCACATACACATGCAATTCAAGGGGGCTATAGAAAAAAACAAATACATTGATATAAGTGCGGTTATCCGGTCATAATAGAAAAGTCTACAAACACGCTATGTGACTGCAGACTGCCAAACTGTGACAGTGTGTGTTGTGCACACTCCATGATTCCTTTGTATTCACCATGCAGGTGGCCAGACCCGTGACCACATACCTGAGATTTGCATACTTGCTGTCACGTGCTGACTTTACTCATGCTTTTGTCATAATTCTCTTCTAATGAAAAAAGCTGGTTGAGACTAATCTACATGTGCCCACAAATATGCAAATTGCACACGATTTCATTTAACTGACCATGTGCGTGGGGAATACAAGGGAATTATGACTGCATGAGCATCGCACACTGTCATGATTTGGCATTCTGCAGTAACATATAGTCAGGGCTGGTTTTAGGCAAATTGCGGCCCTGAATAAGCATTAAAAGTAGAGCCCCAAAAGCTAACAAATTGCACCATCACACAGAAACATTTAGGATGCATTTACACAAGCTGTTTCAGACTGTTTAATGAGCGCTACTAAACTTTGATGAAGTCATACGGTGCTTGTTTATTAGCCTCTTTACACAGGATGACAACTAATGATGGGGACAGAACGATCTCTAATATATACCTCCTGTTTATATAACCACTATGCTGCCGAGAACAATTCCTTTTTTTCCGGCATAAACAATCCAATCAACCTACGGTTGAGTATCAATATTGATTGTTCGTTGGGTGATTGGGGACATGTTAAACCTCTGGACTCTTGTTTGCGCTGCTGATATTTATTAATGTGTATACTGCACAAACACACACACACTTCACATAGAGACATGTACAGTGGGTACGGAAAGTATTCAGACCCCTTTACATTTTTTACTCTTTGTTTCGTTGTAGCCATTTGGTAAATTCAAAAAAGTTCATTTTTTTCTCATTAATGTACACTCTGCACCCCATCTTGACTGAAAAAAACAGAAATATAGAAATTTTTGCAAATTCATTAAAAAAGAAAAACTACAGTATAGTAGTATAGCTCCAAATTCCGCAGATGGGCAACTGATAAAAAATGGAATGACCCGGCTCTCAGAACCCAATTTTTTCAGGGCCTTACTGCAAGGTTGAAGGATGCTTTAGCAGTGTATGAAACTCCTGAGTCCTTAGAGGCTGCTATGTCATTGGCTATACATGTTGATAGACGTCTTTGGGATAGGTAGGTAAGACCACCTTCTCCGGAAATTTTTTTTTCAGGGTATTCCTCTTTGCCAGGGGAGCGGTCTGGTGCTGAACCAGTTCTGGGGAAGATGAAGGAGCCCAAGCAGTTAGGGGGTGCCTCTGCATCATACATTTCACCGAAGATTTGCAAAAAGAAGGGAGTGTATTTTTTGTGGAAAAAAGGGACATTTTGTTGGGGCCTGTCCTTTGATGCCTAAGCAAAAGGAGTCTTGGTTAACCCTTGGTAGTCTAGAGTTGAATAAGCAAGGGGTGCATTTATCGTCAACCTGCAGTTCCCGATTTGTCCTGACAGCAGAGTTGGTGCTGGAGAGCAAAATCGAGGAGATTTCTGTATTTGTTGACAGTGGAGCTGATGTCAGGATGATTGATGCTGAGTTTGCTATAACTCATGAGCTGGCTTGCTGTACTTTAGTTAAACCCATTCTCATCTTCACCACCTGCACAGGAAGCTCTGACTCAGATTGTACATAATCTAAGACTGAGGGTAGGGCCGGTTCATTGTGAGATAATTTCTTACTATGTCCTGGACAATCTTCCCATGCCAGTTGTATTGGGTCTTCCCTGGTTGGTGAAACATAATCCGTTGATGGATTTCCAAGCCAGAGGGATTGTTGTGTGGGGAGATTACTGCCATGAGAACCGTTTAAATATTTCTCTTTCTACAATCTCTACAGGAAAGATGTATATCTTTGCACCGTGTTAGCCAGTAGATAGAAAAATATTTAGAATTGAGAGTCCTCAGTGGTTGATGAGGCTAAGGTTTAATGGCTAAGGCCGGGGTCACACTGGCGAGGAATACGGCCGAGTGAGAGGCGCTAAAAGCACGCATTAGATACGGACCAATGATTCTCTATGGGGTCCCTCGCACCAGCCGTATATTTCTCATCCGTATTCTACGCTCCGTGCCAATCGCAGCATGCTGCGATTGTCAGCATACTACGGCCGTAGTACGCCAATGCAAGTCTATGGGTGCGCAAAAAATACGGACTACACACGGACCACACATGTGACTTGCGAGAAATACGCACCCGGTGTCTTTTAGCAAAGCCGGCAATTCAGTGCGCTATACAGTAAACTCACACTGACAGGTTTAATAAAGAAATGAAAGAATAGATCTATACACTTAGAATACATATACAGTGGGGAAAAAAAGTATTTAGTCAGTCAGCAATAGTGCAAGTTCCACCACTTAAAAAGATGAGAGGCGTCTGTAATTTACATCATAGGTAGACCTCAACTATGGGAGACAAACTGAGAAAAAAAAATCCAGAAAATCACATTGTCTGTTTTTTTTTCATTTTATTTGCATATTATGGTGGAAAATAAGTATTTGGTCAGAAACAAGCAATCAAGATTTCTGGCTCTCACAGACCTGTAACTTCTTCTTTAAGAGTCTCCTCTTTCCTCCACTCATTACCTGTAGTAATGGCACCTGTTTAAACTTGTTATCAGTATAAAAAGACACCTGTGCACACCCTCAAACAGTCTGACTCCAAACTCCACTATGGTGAAGACCAAAGAGCTGTCAAAGGACACCAGAAACAAAATGGTAGCCCTGCACCAGGCTGGGAAGACTGAATCTGCAATAGCCAACCAGCTTGGAGTGAAGAAATCAACTGTGGGAGCAATAATTAGAAAATGGAAGACATACAAGACCACTGATAATCTCCCTCGATCTGGTGCTCCACGCAAAATCCCACCCCGTGGGGTCAGAATGATCACAAGAACGGTGAGCAAAAATCCCAGAACCACGCGGGGGGACCTAGTGAATGAACTGCAGAGAGCTGGGACCAATGTAACAAGGCCTACCATAAGTAACACACTACGCCACCATGGACTCAGATCCTGCAGTGCCAGATGTGTCCCACTGCTTAAGCCTGTACATGTCCGGGCCCATCTGACGTTTGCTAGAGAGCATTTGGATGATCCAGAGGAGTTTTGGGAGAATGTCCTATGGTCTGATGAAACCAAACTGGAACTGTTTGCTAGAAACACAACTTGTCGTGTTTGGAGGAAAAAGAATACTGAGTTGCATCCATCAAACACCATACCTACTGTAAAGCATGGTGGTGGAAACATCATGCTTTGGGGCTGTTTCTCTGCAAAGGGGCCAGGACCACTGATCCGGGTACATGAAAGAATGAATGGGGCCATGTATCGTGAGATTTTGAGTGCAAACCTCCTTCCATCAGCAAGGGCATTGAAGATGAAACGTGGCTGGGTCTTTCAACATGACAATGATCCAAAGCACACCGCCAGGGCAACGAAGGAGTGGCTTCGTAAGAAGCATTTCAAGGTCCTGGAGTGGCTTAGCCAGTCTCCAGATCTCAACCCTATAGAAAACCTTTGAAGGGAGTTGAAAGTCCGTGTTGCCAAGCGAAAAGCCAAAAACATCACTGCTCTAGAGGAGATCTGCATGGAGGAATGGGCCAACATACCAACAACAGTGTGTGGCAACCTTGTGAAGACTTACAGAAAACGTTTGACCTCTGTCATTGCCAACAAAGGATATATCACAAAGTATTGAGATGAAATTTTGTTTCTGACCAAATACTTATTTTCCACCATAATATGCAAATAAAATGAAAAAAAAACAGACAATGTGATTTTCTGGATTTTTTTTTCTCAGTTTGTCTCCCATAGTTGAGGTCTACCTATGATGTAAATTACAGACGCCTCTCATCTTTTTAAGTGGTGGAACTTGCACTATTGCTGACTGACTAAATACTTTTTTTCCCCACTGTGTATATATATATATATATATATATATATATATATATATATCTATATATATGCATTCTATGTGTCTATATCTATTCTTTGGTTTCTGTTAGAAACTCTGTCATAGGGCTCCATTATATGTCCATTTTGCAAGCCTGCGAGAAAATCTCGCCATACGGATGCCATACGGATTACATACGGATGCTTACATGCGCAAAATACGCGACCACACCTTGATTACGGATGACATACGGAGCACTGTTTAGGGGCCATTCATCCGTATTACGCATGTAAAATACTGACCGTATTTTGCGTCGGTTAGTGTGACCCCGGCATTACTGAAAAGATGGTAACAAATTGCAAGCTTTCGAGACTACTCAGGTCTCTTCATCAGGCATAGACTGTTAGGATTGGTGGAACACACCAAATAAGGAATAATAATAAGGTGCGTTTGCAACCCGGGGTCCAACGTGCGGTGATGGAGAAACCGCAGCTAGCACAACGGCAGAGAAAGGCTGCAAGAATACACAAAGCACACTGAGTTAAATGTCACTCAGTGTGCACAGAGCGCAAAGTAACAAGCTCTGTTATATCACAGAGCGGTACTATGATGCAAAGCAAAAGACTATACCTTATTAGACTGCACAGGCGTATAGAAAATACTAATTGGGGTCCCTATATCTTAACCCCACCAGGGAAGACTAAGCTGGGTGGATGACCCTGCTCTGACACACGGTGTGCTTTAGCACACGCGCCTGAGGACGCCCAGTGCAGATGCTAAGTTCAAGCGGGAGTTCCCACCCTACAATGCCTGTCTAGACCAACACTCGCAGTGCTATTAGTGGCACACGTGCACACAGGGTGGTAAGGTAGCCACCAATACACTACACACACAAGAGTTTAGCACTCAGGCGTGCAGCATTGAGAGCTTTTTATACCTTGCTCAAGTCGAGACAGACAGGACTTTGCCTGTGGGCCAATCTGAAGTTGCCACATCACCAGAGCACCTGACGTCCGAGCACTAGTGTTGAGCGATACCTGCCGATATCGTGAAATATCGGATCGGATTGGATCAGACCGATACCCAAAAAGTATCGGATATCGCCGATTCCGATACCGGAAACCAATGCAAGTCAATGGGACAGAAATATCGGAATTAAAATAAACCCTTTCTTTCCATGTAGGTTAATTCTACATGAAGAAAAACTAATAATAATGTAGAATGTATTGGGGGAGGTGGAGGAGACATTAAAGGCATAGAGGTTTAGCCCAATCAAATGGAATAGCAGGAATATTTTTTTTTTTTTAAGACATTTGGAGTTACAAAGATATTGACTATGTTAACCTTTTTTATATTTTGTCAGATATGTATGTTTCACTACTTCCATGCTCTTCACCTTCTTTTTTACTTCTCCCACACTTTCTCCTTCATGATGCTCAGCAGCAGCAGCATCTTTTTCATCAACTTCTTCACCTTATTCATCTTCTTCTTCACCTTCTTCATATTATTCTTTTTTTTTTACATTATTCATATTCTTCTTATTCAACTATTATTCTTCTTCATATTCTACTTCCTCATTTTCTTCCTATTCTTCTTCTTCATCATTTCATCATATTCTTATTTGTGACAGGCATTCCTGTAGTTGTTATCTATAAAAGTTTGAAGATTACACCAGCGTTCGCATTCAGTTCGGTCTGCAGCAGCAGTCATTTTCCAGGGGCACGACGAGGAGGAACGGACTCACCCCCTTACACTGCTTAGTCTTCTTCTGCTTATAATTTAGATAATATCTTTTGCTCTGATTTTTAGTCTTATGCATAATGTTCTTCTGCTTTTTGTTCTTCTACTTTTTGTTCTTCTGCTTCTTGGTCTTCTTTCTCTTGTTGTTCTGTATCTTGGTGGTTGTCTTCATGTTTTGTCCTCTTGGTCATCTTCTTCAGGGTCATCTTTTTGGTCTTCTTTGGGGTGGTCTTCAGAGTCGTCGTCAGGGAGATCCAGAGTGATTACCAAAAACCATTTCAAAAAGTTTGAACTTGGAAATATAGCAGAAGGTACAAGAAGGCTGAGGAACTGCCGAGAACCAGCTGACGGTACTGGAACCCAGATGGGTAGCAGAAGGAACAAGAGCCAATGGAACTACCGAGGACCAGCTGATGGTACTGGAACCCGGTTACTAAGCAGGAGCTACCTGTGCTAGAAAGCACTACCAAGGACCAGCAGACGTTGCTGGAACTCGGATACCGAGAAGGAGGCACCTAAGCCAAAGGCACTGCCGCGAACCACCTTATGGTGCTGGAACCCGGATGGGTAGCAGAAGGTACCCATGAAAAACAAAGTTGCAAGGCCACGAGCCGGGCGCAGTTACCGAAACCCACAGTCCTACAGGGGGTGCTTGTCATATTGGCACTACGGAACCTGCCTTTATTGCCAGAACCCGCAGCCCACATAGGAAGCACCTAAACTGCAGGCACCATAGAGTCGGCTAACCCGACCGCAACACGACAGGACAATGTATTGGTGCCAAAGTGACGTTAACACTTCCCTGAAACAGCTGACGGTGCTGGAACCCGGAGGGGCAGCAGAAGGAACAAGAGGCAATGGCACTACCGAGGACCAGCTGACGGTACTGGAACCCGGTGACTAAGCAGGAGGTACCTGTGCTAGAAAGCTCTACCAAGGACCAGCAGACATTGCTGGATCTCGGATATCGAGATGGAGGCACCTAAGCCAAAGGCACTGCCGAGAGCCAGCTGGTGGTGCTGGAACCCAGAGGGGCAGCAGAAGGAACAAGAGGCAATGGAACTACCGAGGACCAGCTGACGTTACTGGAACCAGGTTACTAAGCAGGAGGTACCTGTGCTAGAAAGCACTATCAAGGACCAGCAGACATTGCTGGAACTCGGATACCGAGATGGAGGCACCTAAGCCAAAGATACTGCCAAGAACCAGCTGACGGTGCTGGAACCCGGAGGGGCAGCAGAAGGAACAAGAGCCAATGGCACTACCGAGGACCAGCTGACGTTACTGGAACTCTGTTACTAAGCAGAGGTACCTGTGCTAGAAAGCACTACCAAGGACCAGCAGACGTTGCTGGAACTCGGATACCGAGATGGAGGCACCTAAGCCAAAGGCACTGCCGAGAACCAGCTGACGGTGCTGGAACCCGGAGGGGCAGCAGAAGGAAAAAGAGGCAATGGAACTACCGAGGACCAGCTGACGGTGCTGGAACCCAGATGGGTAGCAGAAGGAACAAGAGCCAATGGCACTACCGAGGACCAGCTGACGTTACTGCAACTCGGTTACTAAGCAAGAGGTACCTGTGCTAGAAAGCACTACCAAGGACCAGCAGACGTTGCTGGAACTCGGATACAGAGATGGAGGCACCTAAGCCAAAGGCACTGCTGAGAACCAGCTGACGGTGCTGGAACCCGGAGGTGAAGCAGAAGGAAGAAGAAGCAATGGAACTACCGAGGACCAGCTGACGGTGCTGGAACCCGGATGGGTAGCAAAAGGAACAAGAGCCAATGGCACTACCGAGGACCAGCTGACGTTACTGGAACCCGTTTACTAAGCAGGAGGTACCTGTGCTAGAAAGCACTACCAAGGACCAGCAGACGTTGCTGGAACTCGGATACTGAGAAGGTGCAGCTGACGGTGCTAGAACCCGGATGGGTAGCAGAAGGTACCCATGAAAATCAAAGTTGCAAGGCCACGAGCCGGCCGCAGTTACCAAAACCCACAGTCCTACAGAGGGTGCTTGTCCTATTGGCACTACGGAACCAGCCTTTATTGCCAGAACCCGCAGCCCACATAGGAAGCAACTAAACTGCAGGCACCATAGAGTCGGCTAATACCGACCGCAACACGACAGGACAACGTATTGGTGACAAAGTGACGTTTACACTTCCCGGAAACAGCTGGTGCACTGGAACCAGGCTGGGCAGGAGGGAGTACCCATGCCAAAGACACTGCCGAGAACCAGCTGACGGTGCTGGAACCTGGAGGGGCAGCAGAAGGAACAAGAGGCAATGGCACTACCGAGGACCAACTGACGGTACTGGAACCCGGTGACTAAGCAGGAGGTACCTGTGCTTGAAAGCACTACCAAGGACCAGGAGACGTTGCTGGAACTCGGATACCGAGATGGAGGCACCTAAGCCAAAGGCACTGCCGAGAACCAGCTGATGGTGCTGGAACCCGGATGGGTAGCAGAAGGTACCCATGAAAAACAAAGTTGCAAGGCCGCGATCCGGCCACAGTTACCGAAACCCACAGTTCTACATGGGGTGCTTGTCCTATTGGCACTATGGAACCAGCCTTTATTGCCAGAACCCGCAGCCCACATAGGAAGCACCTAAACTGCAGGCACCATAGATGTGGGGTGAATGTGGAGGGAGCAGGAGATATTGCCAGACACACAGCAGGGGAGCAGCTGGCGTTACTGAACCCCACTTACACAGAAGCTAGTGTTTTTTCTGTGCAGACGGTACTTCTGAGCAACAACTGGCGGTGTTGGAGCCCAGGATCAATCGTGGTGTAGGCTGAGGCCTACTTGGAGCAAGTTTAATATCTGATGTAGTTTGAATGTGGAGGGAGCAGGAGACATTGCCGTACACACAGCAGGGGAGCAGCTGGCGTTACTGAACCCCACTAACACAGGAGCTAGTGTTTTTCTCTGTGCAGACGGCACTTCTGAGCAGCAACTGGTCGTGTTGGAGCCCAGGGATTACAGTTCAGGTGGTAGAAACATGAACACAACAGGAGACCTGGATACTGTTGCCAACCAATTATTTAATCTGGAAGAGGATGGGCAAATTCAGGCGAGATCCAGGCCTTGTTCATTTTCAGAAAAGTAAGCCGGTCAATGTTATCGGAGGATAGTCGTATGCGACGGTCTGTAAGTACACCACCTGCGGTACTAAAGACGCGTTCCGATAATACACTAGCAGCAGGGCAAGCCAGCACCTCCAATGCATACTGGCTAAGCTCTGGCCAGGTATCCAGCTTAGAGACCCAAAACTTGAAGGGGGAAGAGCCGTCTGGGAGTACACTGACAGGGCAAGACATGTAATCTCTCACCATCTGACGGAAATGTTGCCTCATGCTGACTGGAGCCGTCTGTGATGGTGTAGACATTTGTGGCGGGCACACAAAACTTTGCCACCTTTTGGCCATACTGGTCTTGCCTTGTGCTGAGGCGCTGCTTCTGCTCCCTCTTTGTGCAGAGCTTCCTCCACTGCCTCGACGCGCAGAGCACTAGCAGCACTGCTCTCAGGTGGAATGGAGAATATGATGGAATGCACCAGTGTGTCTTGGTACTCCTGCATTTTACGCTCCCGGTTCAATGGTGTTATGAGGCTTTGTAAGCTGTCCCAGTAGCGAGGATCTAGGAAGGTGTACACCCAATAATCAGCCGTGTTGAGAATGTGGGCGATGCGGCAGTCGTTTCTCAGGCACTGCAGCATGAAATCAACCATATGCTGCAGACTCCCAACTGGCCAAGAAATGCTGTCCCCTGCTTGAGGCGCCATCTCTGCCTGCTCTGCATCACCCCACCGTTGGTCTACATACTGACTACTAAAGCATTGTGTACCTCCCTCCTCTGGAGAGATGTCTTCCTCCTCCATTGACTCCTCCTCATCCTCCTCACAAAGTGTCCCCTGCCTAGGCCTTTGTGAGGAACCACGTTGCGCAGACTGTCCAGAAGCAGCATATGTAACGTTGAATTCCACCTGGTGGGTAGGTCACATATGATGCGATGTTCCGGAAGGCAGAATCGGCGCTGCAGAGCTGCAATGCGCGATCTTGCCAAGCTGGAACGCCGCAAGTGAGCGCACTCTATGCGGACCTTGTGCAGCAGTGCATCAAGATCCGGATAGTCCCTCAGAAAGCTCTGCACGACCAAGTTGAGCACATGTGCCAGACAAGGGATGTGAGTGAGGTTGCCTAGGCCCAGAGCTGCCACCAGATTTCAGCCATTGTCACACACTACCAAGCCTGGCTGGAGACTCCCTGGCACAAACCACACGTCGCTCTCCTGCTTGATAGCATTCCAGAGCTCCTGCACTGTGTGGCTTCGATTCACCAAAGAAATTAATTTCAGTATGGCCTGTTGACGTTTGGCCATGGCTGTGCTCATATCGGTCGTAACAGGTAAGCGTTCACGGGTCCATGTGGAGGTAGACCGTGACAGCTCCTGCAGCGCTGATTCTAGGGAACTTGAGTATGAGAAGGAGTCAATGTGTACAGACTGGATTCCTGCAATCCTTGGAGTTGGCAGAACATGTACAGCGCCACTCTCAATATCTGTACCCGGCTCCACAATATTGACCCAATGGGCAGTGAGGGAAAGGTATCGTCCCAGTCCATGGTTACTGGTCCATGCATCGTTGGTCAGGTGGACCTTGCTACTGACGGCGTTTAGTAGCGCATGTTTAATTTTTCCCTTCACTTGCTTTTGCAGGGCAGGGCGGCTTGCCTGCTGAAATAAAAGCGGCTGGGCACGGTGTATTGTGGGACTGCCAATGCCATGAAGTTACGGAAGGTGTCAGTCTCCACCAGCCTGAATGAGAGCATTTCAAGGGCCAGTAGTTTTGCAATGCCAGCATTCAGAGCCTGTGCTCGGGCATGGTTTGCCGAGTATGGCCGCCTTTTCTCCCATGCCTGTGCTACCGATGGCTGTAGAGTGGCCTGGTAGTGTGAGGATGACAGGGAACGTGGTGCTGTGGGTGGAATGTCACTGGGTCTCTGGGCAACAGTGCCAGAGGTTCTTCCGTGGCGATCCTGTTAGGAAGCCGAACCAGCTGTGTGTGAGCTGGAGGAAGAGGCTACATCACGAGCTGAAGAGGTGGTAGGTGGTGCTGTAGGTTGTCCTACGTCTTCAGTGTGTCTTTGTAACTCCACCACGTGCTTGGTCCGCACGTGTTTCCTCATATTTGTGGTATTGAGGTTGCTGACACTTTTCCTTCTTTTGACTTTCTGATTACACAGCTTGCATTTGACAAAGCAAATGTCATCTGCAACTGTGTCAAAAAAGGACCACGCACTGCAAGTCCTGGGAGCACCCGTTTTGGGTTTTGGAAGAGGAATGCTCCTAATGGGTGCCGAAGTGGAGGCTACAGGCAACCAAGTCTGCCCCCTCCCTCTCCCTCCTGTTTTGGCCATTCGGGGAATCTCTTCCTCAGAGCTACTCCCACCACCTTCCTGTTCCTCACGCCATGATGGGTCAAGGACCTCATCATCTACACTCCCCTCTTCAAACACCTGCTTCTCCTGGGTAGTCTCGCCAGCACAGTACGCACCAGAAAGTGGCACCCGAGTCTCATCATCTGATGCGTACTGAGGTGTGCTGACCATAGGCACTGGCCCACCCGCCTCTTCAGATTCAGAGGGACAAAGCAATTGCGCATCACTGCATACTCCCTCTTCTTCACATTCTTGAATGCTGCTTGGCTGGCCCCCTGTTTCCAAGCCAAGAGATTCAGAGAACAGAAGTAGAGATGGCTCCTGTCCAGGGCTCTCTGACTGCCTGGGCAATTTGGCAGGTGGTGAAGAGACAGATGGTTGCTCTTCAGTGCTCTGGCCCTGAGAGGATGTGGAAGTAATTGAAGTTGATGCGTTAGCTGCCATCCATCCGACAACGGCTTCAATTTGCTCGTCCCGCAGTAGTGGGGTACGGCGAGGTCCTACAAAGCTGCGCATAAAGGACTGTTCCCTGGTAAAACTGGGGGATGCTGAGTGTGGACTACACTTTAATATGAGCTAATGTGGCCTACACAACTGTCAAGTGGAGTGTTTGGTGAACTTTATTTACGTGTTTTTTTTTTAAAAAAAACCCAAAAAGGATGTGACTAAAGATGTAAAAGCGATAGTATCACAAACTTTTTGGAGCTATTACAATGCTGGAAGGTAACCTACAATGCAATAGATGAGGCTCCAAAAAATAGGCTAATACTAATCTGCTGGGGCTGCAGGGCACAAGCAAGAAAAAAGGCTCCTCTATCTACTCCTATATAGTGTTTGCAACCAATCTAGCTGGATACAGATGGAAGCACACTAATAGGAGAAATTCAGGAAAAATAAGCAGCACTACAGCAAAAAAGGACAATGTATGAGGCAGTGATGCACGCTGAGCGGCTACAACCAGACGTAGCTGCAGGACACAATACAGCGTGAGCTGTACTCACACGCAGAGACCTCACAGACAGTCGTGAACAGTGCAGAGAACTGTGCACTAGCACTGAAAGGCTGCAGAAAGGCTCCGCTGTCTACTCCTATGTAGTGTTTGCTACCAATGTAGATGGATACGGATGGATACACACTAATAGGAGAATTAATGAAAAATGAGCAGCAATAAAACAAAAATAAATATGTATGAGGCAGTGACGCATGCTGAGCGGCCTACAACCAGAGGTGGCTGCAGAACACACTACAGCGTGAGCTGCACTCACACACAGACACCTCACAGACAGCTGTGAACAGCAATGCAAGGCAAAAGAAAGCTTCTCACAGGGGTTGCTAAACTAGCCTTGGTAAAGCACAATCTAGCAAATCGATATTTCTAACTGTCCCTCAGAGTCACAAGAGCAGCGTCCTGTCCCTAACTGAATTCACAGCAGAGTGAACCCTAAATGGCGGTGGCGGCGGCTTTTATAGTGCATCATGACATCATTTCAGCCACCAATGACAGCCATGCCATTAGTTAACATGCCTACATGCCTAACAGGATGTGCCCACACTTCTTAGGATTCCTCATTGGCTGAATCAAATCAAACTGGCTCATAGCATTATAGGAACTTCCGATTCTGGTATTCGATATGCAAAAAGTATCGGAATTCCGATACCGCGAATATCGGGTATCGGCCGATATAGGAATGCTCAACACTACCGAACACCAATGGGAAGGCACCATATCATGGACATGCTCAGTAGGATGAAATCTGGACTTAGCCTCTAGAGCACAGCACTGCACGTGTAAGCTAGTAATCATCATAGGCTTAGCTGGAGAGCTAGAAGTAACTGCACCTGCAGCATGAACCTGGGCAAGGTGCTGGGACTGAAGTCTGTGCTAAGCAGTCATCCCAGTGGCTGAGCCTGCATGGGAGACTGCATGACCAGGCAAGGCTTGAGATCCATCCCATGCAGTGGGAGAATCCTAACACCCTATTTAAAAACAAAAAAAACAAATGGGCCATTAAAAGTCTTTTTGCTCTAAAGGAATGGTGTGCTGCTTCTTTATTTTTTTCTAATTCTATAGTCTATAGATAAATAGTTGAATTTAATTGGAAGCGTACATTATAGAATACATATCTGTTAAATTACAAAATTTCATATGAGCTATAGGTCTAGTTAATATAACCATAATCGTTTACAGAATATACAGCACTTTTCAGACAATTAGCAGCATAGCACGATGTACACCCAAGCCTGTCTGACGCTAAGAAATGATCACCCACAAGTGCTGTGTATATTTATTTTACTTTATACATATTTCTAAATGTCTGATATTGGAAGGCTAAATGCATAAACATCTGTCTAACACATATTTAACATTTCCTGCTAAATAGCATGCCAAGATGCAAATGCCATGGGTTGCACGTAATTTCGGGGGAAGAGAAATAGCATGTCTAATGCCATCTAGAATATAGAAATTGTAAAGGCAGACGAGCTGCGTTGATTTGCATCTCATTTGAACTCACATTCACTTAATTATTAAATTAAAAGTGTCCATTACGCGAGTACATACACTGAAAACACATTATGTTTGATAACACATACAGACTATCTGCAGTATTCATTTACAACATCTGTCTACAAGCCGAAGAACACAACAGCAACACTGCGCTAAGATGTCTGCAAACATTGAGTAAGGGAAATGTAAACTGCATCACTGCTATATGGAGTACACTTATAAAATGAAGGTACTTAGCGATCAAAGTATCCAATTCATAAGTGCACACTAGTGATGGGCGAGTAGCACCGTTGCTCGGGTTTTCCCAAGCATGCTTGGGTGTCCTCCGAATATTTTGGCGTGCTCAGAGATCTAGTTTTCGTCGTCTCAGCTGCAGGATTTGTGACTGCTTGACAAGATGAATACATGGGGGAATTCCCTAACAGGCATTCCTCACATATATTCAGGCTGTCTAGCAGTCACAAAAACTAAATCTTCGAGCACGCCAAAATACTCGGAGGACACCCGAGCATGCTCAGGAAAACCCGAGCAACGAGTATACTCGGCAGCAGCAGGACTTGGTCGGTCACCGTTCTGAGAATAAAATGTAAACGCGCCCCCAACACTGACTGACGCTGGCCCTGCATTAGGGAAGGCTGTCAGTCAGGGCCAATGGCGTGGTTACAGCCACAGTTCTGTATACTCAGAGCGGTGACTGAACCATCACCGGCGCCGCCCGCGTGACTGAAACCGGAAAGCTGCGGGGGAGAATTTAGTTCATTCCCTTCCTGCAGCGTTCGGCTACATGCAGACGCCGAGCATTTTAATAACAGTATTAACCTGCATATTAACCCCATATCTGCAGGTTAATAGCATTTTGGCTGGTGACAGGTTTCCTTTAAGGGCAGGTAGGATCCAGCACAATTTAAAAACAGCCCCAGGTTGATGGGAGGAGGAGTACTCAGCCAAATATGGAGGCAATGATCACCTCCCAAAGTATAATGTAAGAAGTAAAAAAAAAATATCTATCTACAGTGGATAATCCAAATGGATAAACAATACTTTTGAAAAATAAAAATTGCCAAATCAGACAAGGTGATTTTGTGGATTTGTTTTCTCATTTTGACTCTCATACTTGTGGTCTACTTATGATTGCACAATTGGTGGCTGACTAAATACTTTTTTCCTCACTGTATCTATCTATCTCAATGAGTGGAACAGGCTGCCACGAGAAGTGGTGAGTTCTCCTTCAATGGAAGTCTTCAAACAGAGGCTGGACAGACATCTGACTGGGATGATTTAGCGAATCCTGCTTTGAGCAAGGGGTTGGACCAGATGGCCCTGGAGGTCCCTTCCAACTCTACGATTCTATGATTCTATGATTCTATGATCTATATATTAGCTATCTATCATCTATCTATTATCTATCCATCTTTCTATCTATCTATCTATCTATCTATCTCTCTATCTATCATCTGTCTATTACCTATCTATCTTTCTATCTTTCTATTTATCTATTATCTATCTAGCTATCTTTCTTTCTATCTATCTATCTATCTATCTATCTATCTATCTATCTATCTATTATCAAGCTATCTATTATCTATTTATCTATATATCTTGTTCTGTTCTATTCTATTGACAGCTTGGAGATAAAGGCATAGTAGGAAACACATAAATGTCCTTCATATGACCTGGACAGATACTCATTCTCTGGAACTAAACAGTGATGGAGGTTGTCCACTACTTTGAAGCAAACCTGTCAGCTGTTTTGGCCGCTATAAGATGCGGCCACTGCCTTTCAGGGCTTATCTACAGCATTCTATAATTAAAAACACATGTGACATGCACAAAAATGAACAGGTCAGTTGGAGAGTGTTCACACCACCCAAAGACTGAGACACAAAGAAAAACCACAGTATGACAAACATGCAAAAATACTCTGTTGTAATAAATATATAACAGTAGACAGCAAGTGCTAGTAAAAATATGATAACAAAAACAGGGTATTTAGTTGATACGTTTTTTGCAAAAAATGTATGCTAAGCCGCTCCACCAACATCACGGTATACCCATCTCGGAGCAGTCCTATCTAATGTATTTAAAACCTGATCATGTGAACAGTATTTTTTACAACAGAGTATTTTTGTACGTTTGTCATACTGTGTTTTTACTTTGTGTCTCAGTCTTTGGGTAGTGTGAACACTGTCCAACCGACCTGTTCACTTTTGTGCATGTCACACGTGTTTTTAATCTATTAGTTTCTTGCTTAGCAAGGTTTGGGAGTTTCCCGCCCATCTCTTGTGTGACATGCACATAAAGAGCCGTCTTTACACAGCGTGCCCACATTAGGAATTGTCTTTGTGAATCCTGCTCATATAGGTACTGTTCACATGATCAGGTTTTAAATACATTAGATAGGACTGATCCGAGATGGGTATACTGTGATGTTGGTGGAGTGGTTTAGTATACATTTTATGCAAAAAACTTATCAGCTAAATACCCTGTTTTTGTTATCATATTTTTACTAGCACTTGCCGTCTACTGTTATATATTTATTACAACAGAGTATTTTTGCACGTTTGTCATACTGTGTTTTTTCTTTGTGTCTCAGCATTCTATAATGCAGTATATCTGCCCCCAAACCCAACCTGCAAGATAAGAAAAATACATTTTATTATACTCACACGGGGGACCGTGGGGTCCGATGGGTGTTGCAGGTCTGGGTCCGGAGCCTCCCATCTTCTTACGACGCCACCCTCCTGCTTGGTTTGTGGCTCTCCGGCATTACGCTCCTGCGCAAGCATACTTATCTGCCCTGTTGAGGGCAGAGCAAAGTACTGCAGTGCGCAGGCGCTGGGCCTCTCTGACCTTTCCCGGTGCCTGCAGTACTTTCTCCTGCCCTCAACAGGGCAGATAAGTATGACTGTGCAGGAGCGCGATGCCGGTGAACCATGAAGCAAGCAGGAGGGCGGTGGTGCAAGAAGATGGGAGGCGCCGGACCCCGAACTGCGACATCCATCGGACCGGACCGCCCCCCTGGGTGAGTACAATAAAACGTATATTTCTTGTCTTTCAGATTGGACCCAGGGCTTTTCTACAGCATTATGGAATGTTGTAGATAAGCCCTGAAAAGCAGTGGCCGCATCTTATAGCAGTCAAAACAGCTGACAGGTTCCCTTTAACACTGATGGCCTATCCTTGGAATAGGTTATCCATGTATGATTGTTTTGAGTGTGACAGTCTGATCCCCCGCCAATCAGCTGTTGACTAGGATTGCCATCACTTGTTGCTCAAAGTAGTTTGATGCTTAGATATTTTTAATAGGTTTTCCAGTTTCTCTATGTTCTAACAGAGATTTCTCATTTTCAAAATCTCTGCTAGTAGTTATTAAATAGGTTGTCCACTACTTTAATATTGATGGCCTATCTTAGGGTGATTAATATCTGGCACTGTTGCCGATCAGCTGTTCTCAGTGTCGGTGGTGGCCGGAACTGCTGATCAGCGGGAGTGCCAGATATTGCACCCCCACCGATCAGACATTGATGACCTATCCTAAAGATAGGTTGTCCACTACTTTAATATCGATGGCCTATTTAATAACTACTAGCAGAGATTTTGGAAATAGACAATCTCTATTAGAAGATATAGAAACTGGAAAACCTATTAAGAATATCTAAACAGCAAATCTACCTTGAGAAACAAGTGATGGCAATCCTAGTCAATTAATCCTTTAGTTGCTAAATAGAGACCATTGTTTATGATAAGGTTTATGGCAGACCATTATTGTTGATAAAATATTACACCAAAAGAAACATATTAGAACCAGAACAGCAGCTGTTCCAGATGAAATCTAATTACCTGGCTCTCTGAATCAGAAAGTTGCTGGAGATGGATGGAGTGTGGTGCTGCCGGAGTACAGGAATATGGCACTGCTTCAGCATAATAATATGGCAATGATGGAGCACAGGAATGTGGCACTGCTGAAGCACAAAAAATGGGGATCTGCTGGAACACTGGAGTGTGGCATTGCTGTGCAACAGGAATGTGGCGCTGCCTCAGTGCAGGAATGTGACTGCTGGAGCACAGGAATGTAGCACTGCCTCAGCGCAGGAATGTGACTGCTGGAGCACAGGAATGTGGCACTGGTATAGCACAGCAATGTGGATCTGCTGGAGCACTGGAGTGTGGCACTGCTGTACAACAGGAATGTATTCCTTCTGGAAGAAAGGAATGTGGCATTGCTGGGAAACAGGAATGTGGCACTTCTGGAGAACAGGAATGTGATGCTGTTGGAACCTAGGAATGTGGCACTTCCATAGCACAGAAATGTGGCACTGCCTCTGTACAGCAATGTAGTACTGCCTCAGTACAATACTGTGGCACTACTGGAGCATATGAATTTGGCACTGCTGGAACACGGGAATGTGGCTTTGCTACAGCACAGGTCTGTGACAGTGCTGGAGCACAGGAATATGGGAATGTGTCTCTGCTGGAGCACAGGAATATGGGGATGTGTCTCTGCTGGCTCACAGGAATATGGGAATGTGTCTCTGCTGGAGCACAGGAATATGGGAATGTGTCTCTGCCGGAGCACTGGAATATGAGAATGTGTCTCTGCTGGAGCACAGGAATATAGAAATGTGTCTCTGCTGGAGCACAGTAATATGGGAATGTGTCTCTGTGGGAGAACAGGAATATGGGAATGTGTCTCTGCTGGAGCACAGGAATATGGGAATGTGTCTCTTCTGGAGCACAGGAATATGGAAATGTGTCTCTGCTTGAGCACAGTAATATGGGAATGTGTCTCTGTGGGAGCACAGGAATATGGGAACGTGTCTCTGTCGGAGCACAGGAATATGGGAATGTGTCTCTGTGGGAGAACAGGAATATGGGAATGTGTCTCTGCTGGAGCACAGGAATATGGGAATGTGTCTCTGCTGGAGTACAGTAATATGGAAATGTGTCTCTGCTGGAGCACTGTAATATGAGAATGTGTCTCTGCAGGAGCACAGGAATATGGGAATGTGTCTCTGTCGGAGCACAGGAATATGGGAATGTGTCTCTGCTGGAGCACAGGAATATGGAAATGTGTCTCTGCTGGAGCACAGTAATATGGGAATGTGTCTCTGCGGGAGCACAGGAATATGGGAATGTGTCTCTGCTGGAGCACAGGAATATGGAAATGTGTCTCTGCTGGAGCACAGGAATATGGGAATGTGTCTCTGCTGGAGCACAGGGATATGGGAATGTGTCTCTGCTAGAGCACAGGAATATGGGAATGTGTCTCTGTCGGAGCACAGTAATATGGGAATGTATCTCTGCGGGAGCACAGGGATATGGGAATGTGTCTCTGCTAGAGCACAGGAATATGGGAATGTGTCTCTGTCGGAGCACAGGAATATGGGAATGTGTCTCTGTCGGAGCACAGTAATATGGAAATGTGTCTCTGCTGGAGCACAGGGAAATGGGAATGTGTCTCTGCGGGAGCACAGGAATAAGGTAATGTGTCTCTGCTGGAGTATAGGAATATGGGAATGTGTCTCTGCGGGAGCACAGGAATAAGGTAATGTGTCTCTGCTGGAGTATAGGAATATGGGAATGTGTCTCTGCAGGAGTATAGGAATATGGAAATGTGTCTCTGCTGGAGCACAGGAATATGGGAATGTGTCTCTGGGAGCACAGGGATATGGGAATGTGTCTCTGCTGAAGCACAGGAATATGGGAATCTGTCTCTGCTGGAGCACAGGAATATGGAAATGTGTCTCTGCTGGAGCACAGTTATATAATAATAATAATAATAATTTTTATTTATATAGCGCCAACATATTCCGCAGCACTTTACAATTAAGCGGGGACATGTACAGACAATAAATTCAATACAAGTTAAGACAATTCAAACAATGACATTAGGAGTGAGGTCCCTGCTCGCAAGCTTACAATCTACAAGGAAATGGGGGGACACAGTAGGTGAGAAATGCTTGTTAATTCAGGGAGTATATATGGGAATGTGTCTCTGCGGGAGCACAGGAATATGGGAATGTGTCTCTGCTGGAGCACAGGAATATGGGAATGTGTCTCTGCGGGAGCACAGGAATATGGGAATGTGTCTCTGCAGGAGTATAGGAATATGGGAATGTGTCTCTGCGGGAGCACAGGAATATGGGAATGTGTCTCTGTGGGAGCACAGGAATATGGGAATGTGT
The DNA here is from genome assembly GCF_039654945.1 of Dendrobates tinctorius. Lineage (NCBI taxonomy): Eukaryota > Metazoa > Chordata > Amphibia > Anura > Dendrobatidae > Dendrobates > Dendrobates tinctorius. The sequence continues at coordinate 26,888,311 of NW_027361751.1, forward strand.
CTCTGCGGGAGCACAGGAATATGGGAATGTGTCTCTGCGGGAGCACAGGAATATTGGAATGTGTCTCTGCGGGAGCACAGGAATATGGGAATGTGTCTCTGCGGGAGCACAGGAATATGGGAATGTGTCTCTGCTGGAGCACAGGAATATGGGAATGTGTCTCTGCGGGAGCACAGGAATATGGGAATTTTTCTCTGCAGGAGTATAGGAATATGGGAATGTGTCTCTGCGGGAGCACAGGAATATGGGAATGTGTCTCTGCGGGAGCACAGGAATATGGGAATGTGTCTCTGCGGGAGCACAGGAATATGGGAATGTGTCTCTGCGGGAGCACAGGAATATGGGAATGTGTCTCTGCGGGAGCACAGGAATATGGGAATGTGTCTCTGCGGGAGCACAGGAATATGGGAATGTGTCTCTGCGGGAGCACTGTAATATGAGAATGTGTCTCTGCTAGAGCACAGGAATATGGGAATGTGTCTCTGCGGGAGCACAGGAATATGGGAATGTGTCTCTGCGGGAGCACAGGAATATGGGAATGTGTCTCTGCTAGAGCACAGGAATATGGGAATGTGTCTCTGCTAGAGCACAGGAATATGGGAATGTGTCTCTGCGGGAGCACAGGAATATGGGAATGTGTCTCTGCGGGAGCACAGGAATATGGGAATGTGTCTCTGTGGGAGCACAGGAATATGGGAATGTGTCTCTGCGGGAGCACTGTAATATGAGAATGTGTCTCTGCTAGAGCACAGGAATATGGGAATGTGTCTCTGCGGGAGCACAGGAATATGGGAATGTGTCTCTGCGGGAGCACAGGAATATGGGAATGTGTCTCTGCAGGAGTATAGGAATATGGGAATGTGTCTCTGCGGGAGCACAGGAATATGGGAATGTGTCTCTGCGGGAGCACAGGAATATGGGAATGTGTCTCTGTGGGAGCACAGGAATATGGGAATGTGTCTCTGTGGGAGCACAGGAATATGGGAATGTGTCTCTGCGGGAGCACAGGAATATTGGAATGTGTCTCTGCGGGAGCACAGGAATATGGGAATGTGTCTCTGCGGGAGCACAGGAATATGGGAATGTGTCTCTGCTGGAGCACAGGAATATGGGAATGTGTCTCTGCGGGAGCACAGGAATATGGGAATGTGTCTCTGCAGGAGTATAGGAATATGGGAATGTGTCTCTGCGGGAGCACAGGAATATGGGAATGTGTCTCTGCGGGAGCACAGGAATATGGGAATGTGTCTCTGCGGGAGCACAGGAATATGGGAATGTGTCTCTGCGGGAGCACAGGAATATGGGAATGTGTCTCTGCGGGAGCACAGGAATATGGGAATGTGTCTCTGCGGGAGCACAGGAATATGGGATGTGTCTCTGCGGGAGCACAGGAATATGGGAATGTGTCTCTGCGGGAGCACTGTAATATGAGAATGTGTCTCTGCTAGAGAACAGGAATATGGGAATGTGTCTCTGCGGGAGCACAGGAATATGGGAATGTGTCTCTGTGGGAGAACAGGAATATGGGAATGTGTCTCTGCAGGAGTATAGGAATATGGAAATGTGTCTCTGCTGGAGCACAGTAATATGGGAATGTGTCTCTGCGGGAGCACAGGAATAAGGTAATGTGTCTCTGCTGGAGTATAGGAATATGGGAATGTGTCTCTGCGGGAGCACAGGAATAAGGTAATGTGTCTCTGCTGGAGTATAGGAATATGGGAATGTGTCTCTGCGGGAGCACAGGAATATGGGAATGTGTCTCTGTGGGAGAACAGGAATATGGGAATGTGTCTCTGGGAGCACAGGAATATGGGAATGTGTCTCTGCAGGAGTATAGGAATATGGAAATGTGTCTCTGCTGGAGCACAGTAATATGGGAATGTGTCTCTGCGGGAGCACAGGAATAAGGTAATGTGTCTCTGCTGGAGTATAGGAATATGGGAATGTGTCTCTGCTGGAGCACAGGAATATGGGAATGTGTCTCTGCGGGAGCACAGGAATATGGGAATGTGTCTCTACGGGAGCACAGGAATATGGGAATGTGTCTCTGCGGGAGCACAGGAATATGGGAATGTGTCTCTGCGGGAGCACAGGAATATGGGAATGTGTCTCTGCGGGAGCACAGGAATATGGGAATGTGTCTCTGTGGGAGAACAGGAATATGGGAATGTGTCTCTGTGGGAGAACAGGAATATGGGAATGTGTCTCTGCAGGAGTATAGGAATATGGAAATGTGTCTCTGCTGGAGCACAGTAATATGGGAATGTGTCTCTGCGGGAGCACAGGAATAAGGTAATGTGTCTCTGCTGGAGTATAGGAATATGGGAATGTGTCTCTGCTGGAGCACAGGAATATGGGAATGTGTCTCTGCTGGAGCACAGGAATATGGGAATGTGTCTCTGCGGGAGCACAGGAATATGGGAATGTGTCTCTGCGGGAGCACAGGAATATGGGAATGTGTCTCTGTGGGAGCACAGGAATATGGGAATGTGTCTCTGTGGGAGCACTGTAATATGAGAATGTGTCTCTGCTAGAGCACAGGAATATGGGAATGTGTCTCTGCGGGAGCACAGGAATATGGGAATGTGTCTCTGCGGGAGCACAGGAATATGGGAATGTGTCTCTGCGGGAGCACAGGAATATGGGAATGTGTCTCTGCAGGAGTATAGGAATATGGGAATGTGTCTCTGCGGGAGCATAGGAATATGGGAATGTGTCTCTGCGGGAGCACAGGAATATGGGAATGTGTCTCTGCGGGAGCACAGGAATATGCGAATGTGTCTCTGCGGGAGCACAGGAATATGGGAATGTGTCTCTGTGGGAGAACAGGAATATGGGAATGTGTCTCTGGGAGCACAGGAATATGGGAATGTGTCTCTGCAGGTGTATAGGAATATGGAAATGTGTCTCTGCTGGAGCACAGTAATATGGGAATGTGTCTCTGCGGGAGCACAGGAATAAGGTAATGTGTCTCTGCTGGAGTATAGGAATATGGGAATGTGTCTCTGCTGGAGCACAGGAATATGGGAATGTGTCTCTGCGGGAGCACAGGAATATGGGAATGTGTCTCTGCGGGAGCACAGGAATATGGGAATGTGTCTCTGCGGGAGCACAGGAATATGGGAATGTGTCTCTGCGGGAGCACAGGAATATGGGAATGTGTCTCTGCGGGAGCACAGGAATATGGGAATGTGTCTCTGTGGGAGAACAGGAATATGGGAATGTGTCTCTGCAGGAGTATAGGAATATGGAAATGTGTCTCTGCTGGAGCACAGTAATATGGGAATGTGTCTCTGCGGGAGCACAGGAATAAGGTAATGTGTCTCTGCTGGAGTATAGGAATATGGGAATGTGTCTCTGCGGGAGCACAGGAATAAGGTAATGTGTCTCTGCTGGAGTATAGGAATATGGGAATGTGTCTCTGCGGGAGCACAGGAATATGGGAATGTGTCTCTGTGGGAGAACAGGAATATGGGAATGTGTCTCTGGGAGCACAGGAATATGGGAATGTGTCTCTGCAGGAGTATAGGAATATGGAAATGTGTCTCTGCTGGAGCACAGTAATATGGGAATGTGTCTCTGCGGGAGCACAGGAATAAGGTAATGTGTCTCTGCTGGAGTATAGGAATATGGGAATGTGTCTCTGCTGGAGCACAGGAATATGGGAATGTGTCTCTGCGGGAGCACAGGAATATGGGAATGTGTCTCTGCGGGAGCACAGGAATATGGGAATGTGTCTCTGCGGGAGCACAGGAATATGGGAATGTGTCTCTGTGGGAGAACAGGAATATGGGAATGTGTCTCTGGGAGCACAGGAATATGGGAATGTGTCTCTGCAGGTGTATAGGAATATGGAAATGTGTCTCTGCTGGAGCACAGTAATATGGGAATGTGTCTCTGCGGGAGCACAGGAATAAGGTAATGTGTCTCTGCTGGAGTATAGGAATATGGGAATGTGTCTCTGCTGGAGCACAGGAATATGGGAATGTGTCTCTGCGGGAGCACAGGAATATGGGAATGTGTCTCTGCGGGAGCACAGGAATATGGGAATGTGTCTCTGCGGGAGCACAGGAATATGGGAATGTGTCTCTGCGGGAGCACAGGAATATGGGAATGTGTCTCTGCGGGAGCACAGGAATATGGGAATGTGTCTCTGTGGGAGAACAGGAATATGGGAATGTGTCTCTGCAGGAGTATAGGAATATGGAAATGTGTCTCTGCTGGAGCACAGTAATATGGGAATGTGTCTCTGCGGGAGCACAGGAATAAGGTAATGTGTCTCTGCTGGAGTATAGGAATATGGGAATGTGTCTCTGCGGGAGCACAGGAATAAGGTAATGTGTCTCTGCTGGAGTATAGGAATATGGGAATGTGTCTCTGCGGGAGCACAGGAATATGGGAATGTGTCTCTGTGGGAGAACAGGAATATGGGAATGTGTCTCTGGGAGCACAGGAATATGGGAATGTGTCTCTGCAGGAGTATAGGAATATGGAAATGTGTCTCTGCTGGAGCACAGTAATATGGGAATGTGTCTCTGCGGGAGCACAGGAATAAGGTAATGTGTCTCTGCTGGAGTATAGGAATATGGGAATGTGTCTCTGCTGGAGCACAGGAATATGGGAATGTGTCTCTGCGGGAGCACAGGAATATGGGAATGTGTCTCTGCGGGAGCACAGGAATATGGGAATGTGTCTCTGCGGGAGCACAGGAATATGGGAATGTGTCTCTGCGGGAGCACAGGAATATGGGAATGTGTCTCTGCGGGAGCACAGGAATATGGGAATGTGTCTCTGTGGGAGAACAGGAATATGGGAATGTGTCTCTGTGGGAGAACAGGAATATGGGAATGTGTCTCTGCAGGAGTATAGGAATATGGAAATGTGTCTCTGCTGGAGCACAGTAATATGGGAATGTGTCTCTGCGGGAGCACAGGAATAAGGTAATGTGTCTCTGCTGGAGTATAGGAATATGGGAATGTGTCTCTGCTGGAGTACAGGAATATGGGAATGTGTCTCTGCTGGAGCACAGGAATATGGGAATGTGTCTCTGCGGGAGCACAGGAATAAGGTAATGTGTCTCTGCTGGAGTATAGGAATATGGGAATGTGTCTCTGCTGGAGTACAGGAATATGGGAATGTGTCTCTGCTGGAGTACAGGAATATGGGAATGTGTCTCTGCTGGAGCACAGGAATATGGGAATGTGTCTCTGCTGGAGCACAGGAATATGGCACTGCTATAGTAAAAGTTTGTGACAATGCTTGAGCACAGAAATGTGGCACTCTAGCAACAATACCCACACTCCTTATGAATGAATCTCTGCTCTATTTATTTTGGATTAATTTATATTTAATATTAATCAGAAGAATTATCACAATTTACTATGTTTTTCTCGGCCACAACATCCGCTAGTAGAACTGAAAGAGGAAAGCACATTTCAGTAAATATCTCGTCATATTTAATCCATCCTAATCTGAGTAAATAATGTTATGGAAACCTCAGCTCTTGCATAATCTAGCGTGCACGGTATATGGCAGCCGCCGCCGTCACTATTTCTAGAGGTGGCCTGTAGATGGCGCCAGACTCCCTTCCAGGCAGAGCTGCTGTCCACGGTCCTGGAGCAGCCGCTGCTATTACAAGCAGCAAGTGTCATCGGGAGCTGATATTTCGGAAGCGATCTAATATGGTAATTAGCAGGACACACCGTCAGGACTGGGCATGAAGGATGCAGGCTGGGAATCCTTCAGATGAACTGTCTGCCTGGTGGGATGCACTAGATGCCAGCAGGAGCCAGCTGTAAGATGCTGTGCAATGTGGGAGTAAACTTTCTCCACGGTAGTGAGAGCTGCTGGTGATGTGCGAGCTCATACAAGGAGCAGATCGGATGGGAAGAGGGAGCACACACCAGTGCAAAACTCCAGAGCTCCGCCTTATGAAAGGAACTACAATCCCAGCACCGAGGGGGAAGACTCCACAGTAAGCTGGTGGAGTTCATCCAGTGTCGCCTTTCACTCTTCTCTTGGGCGATGAGCTGCAGGAGCATCTGGGGGAGGTGGATTTAATCTGCAGACGAGGGTCCTGGTGTCCTGCGCCCCCTGTGTGCACACTGCCACTCCACTCTGCCCCAGTCGCCAATGATTCGCCGAGCCAAGAAGCGCAGATTGGAGTGGTACCCATCACCTCTGAAGCTATGCCCGATCTGAAGAAGATGAAGAGCAGGAGTGGTGGAGTCCTTCCACCAAAAGTGAACTAACTCCTCAACCTGGGCCCTGTCCTAACCCTCCCTTGTTAGGACCACCAGGTCCTCTCCTCCTCACCTTTGGGATGGATGCTTTTAATAACACTACCTCTTCGGACTACTCTTTGGAAAAGAGGAATGGTACCAAGTTTGAGGAGGTAGCCCTCAGCTACCAAATCGTCACTTCTCTCTTCTTGGGGACATTGATCCTATGTGCAGTTTTTGGCAATGCCTGTGTGGTTGCAGCCATAGCTTTGGAGAGGAATCTTCAGACAGTGGCCAATTATCTCATAGGTTCTCTTGCAGTCACCGACCTGATGGTCTCAGTTTTGGTGTTACCCATGGCAGCACTCTACCAAGTACTGAACAAGTGGACACTTGGACAGGTAACCTGTGATATTTTCATTTCTTTAGACGTTTTGTGTTGCACCTCTTCCATCCTCCACCTGTGCGCCATAGCTTTGGACAGATACTGGGCTATCACAGATCCAATAGACTATGTGAACAAGCGGACTCCGAGAAGAGCTGCTATTCTCATCAGTCTGACCTGGGCTATAGGCTTCTCGATATCTATCCCACCAATGTTGGGATGGAGAACCCACGAAGACCGGTCTGATCCTGATGCCTGCAAAATAAGTGAAGACCCCGGCTACACCATCTACTCCACATTTGGGGCGTTCTACATCCCTCTGATCCTCATGTTGATTCTGTATGGCAAGATATTTAAAGCAGCCAGATTCAGGATCAGAAAAACAGTGAAAAAAACTGAAAAAAAGAAAGTGGCTGATACTTGTCTGTCTGTTTCCCCATCCACCATACAGAGGAAAAGCAATGGCGAACCCAGCAAAAACTGGAAGAGAAGTGTAGAACCCAAGCCAAGCTCTTGTGTGAATGGGGCAGTGAGGCACGGGGAGGATGGAGCTGCCCTGGAGATCATTGAGGTCCACCAGTGTCCTAACTCGAAAGACCACCTGGCACTGCCAAACCACTCCAGCGACACCCCATCTCCTGCATGCTTGTCTGACAAGAAGAACGACAAAAGCGCAGAAGCCAAAAGGAAGGTGGCACTAGCCAGGGAGAGGAAGACTGTCAAAACTTTAGGTATTATCATGGGCACCTTCATTTTCTGCTGGCTACCCTTCTTCATCGCTGCCCTGGTTTTGCCCTTTTGCGAATCCTGCCATATGCCACACTTGCTCTACGACATTATAAACTGGCTAGGCTACTCAAACTCTCTCCTTAACCCCATTATATACGCTTATTTTAATAAAGATTTCCAAAGTGCATTTAAGAAAATCATCAAGTGCAAATTCTGTAGGCAATGAGAAGAGATTTCTCTCCCCCTTCCCCCCCTTTTGTTGCTTGCCTTGTTTCATTACTAAGCCCATTGGGGTTTTTTTTTTGTTTTTCAATTGTTTTTTTTACTTGTGTCCTTGGAAGCCTTGATGAGATGCCCAACTATGCGCTAATGGGCTCTGGCACTTGGGGCGGACCAAGGCTTCTATGTGTTGAACTAAAGAAATCCTTGTTCAATGGCTGCCATTATTTCAATGTGAAAGATTATAGACTGTATATAAATATATCTTGGATATTTTTTCATGGCCACTGATGGCAGTGGAGTAATTTTGAATTAGTCTTCTGAAACTATTTGCACAGACCAAGGGGCTGACAAACTGTTGGTTACTGTAACTCAATGTGAATTGAACCCATCAGCTGAGTGTCCAATGGTACCGATGGTACTGACACACAGCTGCCATTATGTACCGACTAGTCTTTTTTTTTTTCTTTTTTTTTTCTTTCCCACTCAGTTGCATTTTGAGAGGGGGGTGATGGGGCTATGTAGATTTTGTCTTACAAGTCCCATCCCCCCCACCTCAGATTCTTCTAATAAATCATCCTATGCATAAACTGGACTGTCTATATAATTCCTTTGAATGAAATAAGATTGTCAAACAAAAAAAACCAGAGAAACTCTAGAACAGTGAGTATTGTATGTAGACATGTAATTATGGCCTGAATGTACAGTATTAATTCGCAATATTCGCTGGTGATAATAATACAATTCCGCAAGTTTATTGCAAATAAACTTTGCCTTGCAGTGCAAAAAAAATAAAAAAATCTCATTTGTCTTGTGTATGTAGAAATGGTGATATAAGGGGGGGGGGGGGGAGTTCTAGAATGAAATGGTCACACTTAACGAGCAGTGTGTGGATTGTAACAACCACTGATGTAGCAGAGCTGAATTTAGGAATTAGGATGCCTTGCTTGTGCAGTGTAATCAGCAGTCCTATGTAAAAGCACATAATGTCACGTCGCAACTAGCTCTGCTCTGCTACATCTGGATAGAAATTCCTAGCAATGATAACAGGCGTGTGAATGGCAATCTGTCCCTCTGTGTTCCCAGACTATGGGAAGCGCAGGATGTATACTTGGACAGTCTAAGCACATTAACCCCTTGTGATCTCTTTCTCACTGGCTGCCGATGGTATTGTTTATCTTAAAGATGTATCTGTCTCTTATAAATAGCAGGACAGATCAGAATCCGGATTCTCGAGCCCATTAATCTCCGATACTGTCCGATATTAGCGGGACGCCATGAGACATGTCCGGTTCCTGGCTACACAGGTTGTTGTTTTCCTAGCAGTGCGGGGTAAGTAGAGTAAAAGAATCTGCCTTGTCTTAGGGCGTCATTCACACATCAGTATTTGGTCAGCATTTTACATCATTGTTTGTGTGCCAAAACCTGGAGGGAAATTTACAGAGAAAAATGTAGAATGGAAAGCTTGACACCTGTTCTGTGTTTGGGAGACATAGAAATCCTGATGAAATCCTGATGTGTGAATAAAGCCTTAGGTTAGTGTTTTGATTTCTATTTTTAGGGTTACATAATATGATCGTTACATGAACCCGATGTTGCTTTCTGTCTCTGTTGCTCTTATCTAGAGATAATCAATCTCATGTATAAATATGTAATGGGGACAGTCGTGGAGCGACCTGGCTGTGCCGCCTGTAACCCTGGGAATGTGGAAGTGACTGCTTCACTTCATTTCTGAACACAAAATGGGAAGCTATAGGGCGGCCTCAGAGCGTGATGTCATACAGGGTTTAGTGTCCAAGACTATGCATTAAGCATGTAATAATGACAAAAGTGGGGCAGTAATGCAGCAAGGGGCCAAGAAGAGGACAAGCGTCATCGGCTTCACTCTCTGGATTCTGTTCCCATGCTTGCTGTGCTTCTGTTCTTCTCCATCTCTAGATCTCAGTCAACTCTGACTAGAAATCAGATTTTTCTCATTGATTTACTTTTATTTCCTGTTCCATACTTTATTTAGCACCAACATACTTCACAGCGCTGTACAGAAACTGCCATCGCCAACATGTGTCCCCCCCCCAAGGTGAGTACATTCACATATCCCCTATTATAAATGCTCGTATAATAGTGCAACTTTCATAGGATGCCAGTTACCCTACAGTACCTAACAAAATGTGTGAGGAAAGCAGAGAACTCAGAGATAACACACAGAAAGGGAAAGCAGAGAACCCAGAGGTTACACAGAGAAAAAGAAAGCAAATTACCCAGCGGTAACCTACAGAAAAGGAAAGCAGAGCAAACAGAGGTAACCCAGAAAAGGAAAGCAGGACACCCAGAGGAAACACAGAAAAGGAAAGCAGAGTACTCAGAGGTAACCTACAGAAAAGGAAAGCAGAGAACTCAGAGATAATACACAGAAAAGGAAAGCAGAGTACCCCGAGGTAACATAGAGAAAAAGAAGCAAATTACCCAGAGGTAACCTACAGAAAAGGAAAAAAGAGTACTCAGAGTACCCAGAGGTAGCCCACTGAAGAAAAGCAGAGTACCCAGAGGTAACCCAGAGAAAAGAAAAGCAAAGTATTCAGGGGAACCCAGAAAAAAAAGCAGAGTACTCAGGGGTAACCCAGAGAAACAAAAAACAGAGTACTCAGAGATAACACACAGAAAGGGAAAGCAGAGAACCCAGAGGTAACACAGAGAAAAAGAAAGCAAATTACCCAGAGGTAACCTACAGAAAAGGAAAGCAGAGAACCCAGAGGTAACCAACAGAAAACCCAGAGAAAACCCAGAGAACCCAGAGAAAAGCAGAGTACTCAGGGGTAACCCAGAGAAACAAAAAACAGAGTACTCAGAGATAACACACAGAAAGGGAAAGCAGAGAACCCAGAGGTTACACAGAGAAAAAGAAAGCAAATTACCCAGCGGTAACCTACAGAAAAGGAAAGCAGAGCAAACAGAGGTAACCCAGAAAAGGAAAGCAGGACACCCAGAGGAAACACAGAAAAGGAAAGCAGAGTACTCAGAGGTAACCTACAGAAAAGGAAAGCAGAGAACTCAGAGATAATACACAGAAAAGGAAAGCAGAGTACCCCGAGGTAACATAGAGAAAAAGAAGCAAATTACCCAGAGGTAACCTACAGAAAAGGAAAAAAGAGTACTCAGAGTACCCAGAGGTAGCCCACTGAAGAAAAGCAGAGTACCCAGAGGTAACCCAGAGAAAAGAAAAGCAAAGTATTCAGGGGAACCCAGAAAAAAAAGCAGAGTACTCAGGGGTAACCCAGAGAAACAAAAAACAGAGTACTCAGAGATAACACACAGAAAGGGAAAGCAGAGAACCCAGAGGTAACACAGAGAAAAAGAAAGCAAATTACCCAGAGGTAACCTACAGAAAAGGAAAGCAGAGAACCCAGAGGTAACCAACAGAAAACCCAGAGAAAACCCAGAGAACCCAGAGAAAAGCAAAGCAGAGAACCCAGAGGTAAGACACAGAAAAGGAAAGCAGAGTAAACAGAGGTAACACATAGAAAAGAAAAGCAGGACACCCAGAGGAAACACAGAAAAAAGGAAAGCAGAATACCCAGAGGTAACCCACAGAAAAGGAAAGCAGAGTACTCAGAGGTAACCAACGGAAAAGGAAAGCAGAGAACTCAGAGATAACCCAGAGAAAAGGAAAGCAGATTAGCCAGAGGAAGCCCAGAGAAAAGGACAGCAGGACACCAAGAGGAAACATAGAAATGGAAAGCAGAGTACTCAGAGGTAACCCAGAGCAAAGGAAAGCAGATTAGCCAGAGGAAGCCCAGAGAAAAGGAAGGCAGAGTACTCACAGGTAACCAACAGAAAAGGAAAGCAGAGCACCCAGAGGTAACACATAGAAAAGCAAAGCAGAGAACCCAGAGGTAACCCAGAGAAAAGGAAAGCAGAGAACCCAGAGGTAATCCACAGAAAAGGAAAACAGAGTACCCAAAAGTAACCCAGAGAAAAGGAAACAGAGTTCCCAGAGGTAACCCACAGAAAAGGAAAGCAAGCATAGTACCCAGAGAAAAGGAAAGCAGAGTATTCAGATCTAACCCACAGAAAAGGAAAGCAGAATACCCAGAGGTAGACCACAGATAAGGTAAGCAGAGTAGATAGAGGTAGACCACAGAAAAAGAAACAATCCCAAAATTGCCAACCATAATCAAATACTAAGCTCCACTATCCAATAATGACCATACAAGGTCCTGCTATTGGTAAAGCCAAGACCAAACAGAGCATTTAAATGGTACAAAATCTCTTTTATTAGTTCATATAAAAGTTAAAAAAGACTAGAAGTTTATAAAAAAAGAGCAAGAAAAAAAAACATACAACTCCCATTAACAGTTTCTTTTTGCCGCATGGTATTGGACACCCACAAAGCACCACATGATCGATATGAAAACACACTGAATACTTCAGTACAAAACTGCTGGCAAGTTTATATAAAATATCTCTGCTGTCTTTAATTTAACATGCCTAAAAAATGCCAGACAGAATGGTTACTGGGTAGGGAAAAACAAAACCCCAATATTTTTAGCTACTTAAAGCAATAATCATTCTTTGTCCAAGAAAAGGGTAAAAAGAGCCACATTGTCAAAAGGGTTGTTACCAACACTAGTCTAAATAATAAATGCCTTCATATCCTAATTCATGTTGGGATTAAGGAGGCCATTAGCTGGATCCTTGCAGCGTTCTAGGAAGTCCCCTGGGAGCCACATCCTTTAACCCCGACGCGCACGTTTCGCCCTGCTTCTTCTACCAAGAGGTATCCCACAGAGAAAAAAGCAGAGTACCCAGAGGTAACACAGAAAAGAAAAGCAAAGTACTCAGGGGTAACCCAGAGAAATGAAAAGCAGAGTACCCAGAGGTAACCAAGAAAAAAGGAAAGCAGAGTTCCCAGAGAAAAGAAAAGCAGGCTACTCAGGGGTAACCCAGAGAAAGGCAAAGTACTCAGAGGTAACCCAGAGAAAAGGAACATATGGTACCCAGAGAAAAGGAAAGCAGAGTACCATGAGATAATGCACAGAAAAGTAAAGCAGAACACCCAAATGTAACCCACAAAAAAGAAAGGCAATGTACTCAAAGATAGCCCACAGAAAAGGAAAGCAGAGTACCTAGAGGTAACCCAGAGAAAAGAAAAGCGGAGTACTCAGGGATAACCCAGAGAAAAGGAAAGCAGAGTACTCAGAGGTAACACAGAGAAAAGGAAAGCAGAGTTCCCGGAGATAACGTACAGAAAACAAAAGCAGAGTACCCCGAGGTAACCCAGAGAAAAGGAAAACAGAGTACTCAGAGGTAACTCACAGAAAAGGAAATCAGCATACCCAGAGAAAAGGAAAGCAGGGTACCCAAAGGTAACCAAAAGAAAAGGAAAGCAGAGTACCCAGAGGAAGCCCACAGCAAAAGAAAGCAGATTACCTAGAGGAACCCCACAGAAAAGGAAAGTAGAGTACCCAGAGGAACCCCACAGAAATTGAAAGTAGAGTACCCAAAGGTAATCCAGAGAAAAAGAATGCAGAGTACCCAGAGGAACCCCACAGAAATGGAAAGTAGATTGCCAAGAGCAAAAGAAAGCAGAGTATCCAGAGGTAGCCCACAAAGAAGGAAAGCAGAATACCCAGAGGTAACCCACAGAAATGGAAAGCAGAGTACACAGAGATAGCCCACAGAAAAGGAAAGCAGTGTACCCAGAGGTAACCCAAAGAAAAGTAAAGCAGAGTACCTAGCGGTAACTCACAGAAAAGGAAAAAAAATACCCAGAGGAACCTCACAGAAAAGGAAAGCAGAGTAAACAGAGGTAACCCAGAGAAAAGGAAAGCAGAATACTCAGAGTAACCCCACAGAAAAGGAAAGTAGAGTACCCAGAGGTAACCCAGAGAAAAGAAAAGCAAAGTACTCAGGGGTAACCCAGAGAAACAAAAAACAGAGTACTCAGAGATAACACACAGAAAAGGAAAGCAGAGTACCCAGAAATCACTCACAGAAAAGGAAAGCAGAGTACTCAGAAGTAATCCACAGAGAAAAGGAAAGCAGAGTATCCAGAAATAACCAACAGAAAAGGAAAGAAGGTTACGCAGAGGTAACCCACAAAACATGAAAGTTGAGTACTCAGAGGTAACCCACAGAAAAGGAAAGCAAGCATAGTACCCAGAGAAAAGGAAAGCAGAGTATTCAGATCTAACCCAGAGAAAAGGAAAGCAGAATACCCAGAGGTAATCCAGAGAAAAAAGCAGAGTACTCAGGGGTAACCCAGAGAAAAGGAAAGCAGAGTTTCCAGAGATAACCCACAGAAAAGGAAAGCATGGTACTCAAATGTAACCCACATAAAAGAAAGGCAGTGTACTCAGAGCCCACAGAAAAGGAAAGCAGAGTACCTAGAGGTAACCCAGAGAAAAGAAAATCAGAGTACTCAGGGATAAACCAGAGAAAAGGAAAGCAGAATACTCAGAGGTAACACAGAGAAAAGGAAAGCAGAGTAATCAGAGGTAACCCAGAGAAAAGGAAAGCAGAGTTCCCAGAGATAACGTACAGAAAAGGAAAGCAGAGTTCCCAGAGAACGCACAGAAAAGGAAAGCATAGTATCCCGAGGTAACCCAGAGAAAAGGAAAGCAGAGTACCCAGAGGTAACCCACAGAAAAGGAAAGCAGAGTATCCAGAGGTAATCAAGAGAAAAAAAGCAGAGTACTCATGGGTAACCCAGAGAAAAGGAAAGCAGAGTTCCCAGAGATAACCCACCGAAAAGGAAAGTATGGTACCAGAGAAAAGGAAAGCAGAGTACTAAAAGATAACACACTGAATAGGAAAGCAGAGTACTCAGAGGTAACCCACAGAAAAGGAAAGCAGGGTACTCAAATGTAATCCACAAAAAAGAAAGACAGTGTACTCAGAGATAGCCCACAGAAAAGGAAAGCAGAGTACCTAGAGGTAACCCAGAGAAAAGAAAAGCAGATTACTCAGGGATAACCCAGAGAAAAGGAAAGCAGAATACTCAGAGGTACCACAGAGAAAAGGATAGCAGAGTAATCAGAGGTAACCCAGAGAAAAGGAAAGCAGAGTTCCCAGAGATAACGTACAGAATAAGAAAGCAGAGTACCCCAAGGTAACCCAGAGAAAAGGATAGCAGAGTACCCAGAAGAACCCCACAGTAAAGAAAAGCAGAGTACACAGAGGTAGCCCACAGAAAAGTAAAGCAGAGTACTCAGAGTAACTCCACAGAATAGGAAAGCAGTGTACCCAGAGGAAACCCAGAGAAAAGTAAAGCAGAGCACCTAGAGGTAACTCACAGAAAAGGAAATCAGAATACCCAGAGGTAGCCCACATAAAAAAAAGTAGAGTACCCAGAGGAAGTCCAGAGCAAAAGAAAGCAAGAAAGCAGAGTACCCAGAGGTAGACCACAGAGAAGGAAAGCAGAGTACCCAGAGGTAACCCAGAGAAAAGTTAAACAGAGTACCTAGAGGTAACTCACAGGAAAGGAAAAAAAATACCCAGAGGGTCCCCACAGAAAAGGAAAGCAGAGTATCGAGAGGAAGGCCAGAGCAAAATAAAGCAGAGTACCCAGAGGTAGCCAACAGAGAAGGAAATCAGAATACCCAGAGGTAGCCCACAGAGAAGGAAATCAGAATACCCAGAGGTAGCCCACAGAAAAAAAAGCAGAGTATCCAGAGGTAACCCAGAGAAAAGAAAAGCAAAGTACTCAGGGGTAACCTAGAGAAACGAAAAGCAGAATACTCAGAGATAACTCACAGAAAAGGAAAGCGGAGTACCCAGAGGTAACCCAGAGAAAAAGAAAGCAGAGTACCCAGAGATCACTCACAGAAAAGGAAAGCAGAGTACTCAGAAGTAACCCACAGAGAAAAGGAAAGCAGGTTACGCAGAGGTAACCCACAAAACATGAAAGATGAGTACCCTGAGGTAACCCAGAGAAAAGGAAATCAGAGTACTCAGAGGTAACCCACAGAGAAGGAAATCAGAATACCCAGAGGTAATCCAGAGAAAAAAAGCAGAGTTCCCAGAGATAACCCACAGAAAAGGAAAGTATGGTACCCAGAGAAAAGGAAAGCAGAGTACTAAGAGATAACACACTGAATAGGAAAACAGAGTACACAGAGATAACCTACAGGAAAGGAAAGCAGGATACCCAGAGGTAACCCACAGAAAAGCAAAACAGAGTACTGAGAGATAGCCCACAGAAAAGGAAAGCAGGGTACCCAAATGTAACCCACAAAAAAGAAAGGCAGTGTACCCAGAGATAGCCCACAGAGAAGGAAAGCAGAGTACCCAGAGGTAACCCAGAGAAAAGAAAAGCAGATTACTCAGGGATAACCCAGAGTAAAGGAAAGCAGAGTTCCCAGATATAACACACAGAAAAGGAAAGCAGAGTACCCCGAGGTAGCCCATAGAAAAGGAAAGCAGAGTATTCAGAGGTAGCCCACAGAAAAATATAGCAGAGAATGCAGAGGTAGCCCACAGAAAAATATAGCAGAGAATGCAGAGGTAGCCTACAGAAAAGGAAAGCATGGTACCCAGAGGTAACCCAGAGAAATGGAAAGTAGAGTACCCAGAGGTAGCCCACAGATAAGGAAATCAGAGTACCAGATTTTGCCCACAGAAAAGGAAAGCAGAGAACCCAGAGGAACTCCACAGAGAAAGAAAGCAGAATACCCAGAGATAACCCACAGAAACCTAAGAAAAACACTCAAACCCTATAAATGATGTCCTTGATCATGTTTGAACCAAGGACCCCAGAGCTGCATGAAATCCCCCCATAGAGCATCTACTCCTTTGTTGGCTGTGTCTCGCTATGGCGGTGGCATGAATCTGAAATTATTTGCATAGGGTACCATTTATTTAAAGTAAATGAGCTATGCAAATAGCGTAAAGCACAGAGCCCTCCTTTGTAAACATGGAATAGCAGATGTCTGGTTGGGGGCTGCTACCTCTTTATACGCTCTCTCTGTATTATGTCTGGCGTTCGCCTACTCCATTATTTTTAGTTTGCCTCTGCTACATCTGCACCTTTTCCTCTACAACTTCATCTTCTCTCTTTAAAACGTGTTACTCTTCTACCTTCCAGGATCCCCTTTGCCATTTATAGAACCTCATCTTCCTTTTCAATCCTCTCATTTCTTTTTTCTCCACTTGACTGATTCTCGTAGTCACCCATCTATACCGAACTAATCTAGAGACCTTGCTCCCCCCACCCCCGATCTTGAAAAGAACTAACATTTTTCCTGCTGTCGTTCTTCCCTCTCTTTCTAGAATGTAATCAATACTTTTCTTGTAAGTTGAAAAAAACAGGAGATTGTATAACTCATGTGAATCAATGATTGGTTTCCCTCCCACCCCACTTCGCTAAGCTACAATACAAGTAAAACTCGCCCCCACACGAGACTGAACAGTCCAAAAGACAGTAAAAGTCACTTAAGAAGAGGAGAAGGAAACATTTCAGCAGGGGAGTGATTTGTACATGGAGCGTGACATTTATGAATAGTGGAAAGTGTCACTTCTATGAGATGATGCTTCCATTGACATTGATGATTTTTGTTTTATTATGTGCTCAGTTGACTGTGAATACCTGAGTCTTCAATTCCTTGATATAAACCACCCACGACTTTACATACATTACTTATCATTGTTTTTACAGTTGTGGCCAAAAGTGTTGACACCCCTGCAATTCTGTCAGATAATACTCAGTTTCTTCCTGAAAATGATTGCAAACACAAATTATTTGGTATTATTATTATCTTCATTTAATTTGTCTTAAATGAAAAAACACAAAAGAGAATGAAGCAAAAACCAAAACATTGATCATTTCACACAAAACTCCAAAAATGGACCTGACAAAAGTATTGGCACCCTCAGCCTAATACTTGTCCCAACCTTTAGCCAAAATAACTGCGACCAACCGCTTCCGGTAACCATCAATGAGTTTCTTACAATGCTCTGCTGGAATTTTAGACCATTCTTCTTTGGCAAACTGCTCCAGGTCCCTGATATTTGAAGGGTGCCTTCTCCAAACTGCCATTTTTAGATCTCTCCACAGGTGTTCTATGGGATTCAGGTCTGGACTCATTGCTGGTCACCTTAAAAGTCTCCAGTGCTTTCTCTCAAACCATTTTCTAGTGCTTTTTGAAGTGTATTTTGGGTCATTGTCCTGCTGGAAGACCCATGACCTATGAGGGAGACCCAGCTTTCTCACACTGGGCCCTACATTATGCTGCAAAATTTGTTGGTAGTCTTCAGACTTCATAATGCCATGCACATGGTCAAGCAGTCCAGTGCCAGAGGCAGAAAAGCAACCCCAAAACATCAGGGAACCTCCTCCATGTTTGACTGCAGGGACCGTGTTCTTTTCTTTGAATGCCTCTTTTTTTCTCCTGTAAACTCTATGTTGATGCCTTTGCCCCAAAAGCTCTACTTTTGTCTCATCTGACCAGAGAACATTCTTCCAAAACGTTTTAGGCTTTTTCAGGTAAGTTTTGGCAAACTCCAGCCTGGCTTTTTTATGTCTCGGGGTAAGAAGTGGGGTCTTCCTGGGTCTCCTACCATACAGTCCCTTTTCATTCAGACGCCGACGGATAGTACGGGTTGACACTGTTGTACCCTCGGACTGCAGGGCAGCTTGAACTTGTTTGGATGTTAGTCGAGGTTCTTTATCCAACATCCGCACAATCTTGCTTTGAAATCTATTGTCAATTTTTCTTTTCCGTCCACATCTCGGGAGGTTAGCCACAGTGCCATGGGCTTTAAACTTCTTGATGACACTGGGCACGGTAGACACAAGAACATTCAGGTCTTTGGAGATGGACTTGTAGCCTTGAGATTGCTCATGCTTCCTCACAATTTGGTTTATCAAGTCCTCACACAGTTCTTTGGTCTTCTTTCTTTTCTCCATGCTCAATGTGGTACACACAAGGACACAGGACAGAGGTTGAGTCAACTTTAATCCATGTCAACTGGCTGCAAGTGTGATTTAGTTATTGCCAACACCTGTTAGGTGCCACAGGTAAGTTACAGGTGCTGTTAATTACACAAATTAGAGAAGCATCACATGATTTTTCGAACAGTGCCAATACTTTTGTCCACACTCTTTTTTATGTTTGGTGTGGAATTATATCCAATTTGGCTTTAGGACAATTCTTTTTGTGTTTTTTCATTTAAGACAAATTAAATGAAGATAATAATACCAAAGAATTTGTGTTTGCAATCATTTTCAGGAAGAAACTGAGTATTATCTGACAGAATTGCAGGGGTGTCAATACTTTTGGCCACAACTGTATATGTATCACATCTCTATTTTATCAGGTTGCCAAATATGAGATGTATAATAAATTGCATTGGTATGTGTAGTTATAGCATCATCAATACAATATATAAAAACTAATTCTAAACATTATAGGTAGAAAATAGGAATTTGGAGAAAGGGATACAGTCTATTACATAGCAGCAGACTTCGCTTTGTTCAATAGCTTCAGTTATAACCTTTTATAATAAGGATTTCACTCCTAACTGTTATATAGTGTTCAGTTCTTACTGTAAGTCCTACATCCCTGTGACAATCTTACACTGGCAACAGGAGAACATACAGTAGTATATACAGAAACTAGACTGACATAGCAACAGCTAGTGCTGGCAGCAAAATGAGACTACTTAATAAAAGCTGCAAAAAAAAAAAAAAAGGATTTTCTACAGATTACAAGGGGATACACTGAAAAAAGAAACAATGGAGGATGTGTATTTATGTATATACCTATATATTGTATGTATCTATATATATAAAGCTGAGTGTATGTACGTGTGTGTGTATATGTGTATATATCAAGCCACAATTGACAAAAGTGTTTCAGCTCACCCCTTCCACGGAAAAAGCCTTTGAATCCATGGACCCCGAGCAGGGATTTGTGTCTCCACCATTCACCAGGAAATGTACTTGAGGAAAAAAAGGGGAATCCAGCTCCAAGGAATAAAATCCATTTCTTTTATTTAATTCCAAAGATAAAAGTATGACAAAATCATACATCACGCAGATACCGGGTATACCGGTGAGAAAAAGTGCCTGGCTGAAACTGAATGCGATTCGAACACACACGTGTTCTTTGACTCGAAACGCGTTCAGTTTCAGCCAGGCACTTTTTCTTACTGGTATACCCAGTATCTGCGTGATGTATGATTTTGTAATACATTTATCTTTGGAATTAAATAAAAGAAATTGATTTCATTCCATGAAGCTGGATTCCCCTTTTTTTCCTCAAGTACATGTATCAAGCCACGCCCACTCCACAGAGCCACGCCCACTCCGCATAGCCACAGAGAAAGAGCCACTGGTCCAGGGACACCCGACAACAGTTGTTTCACACAGCTTGCCTTCACATACATTGCACGCAAAGCTCTGCTGCAGGGGCCCTCTGATCCCATGTATACGGGGTTACTATACTTCTGTAAGGGGGTGAGATATAATGACTTTCATGCTCCCCTTCCCTCTGATTGTCTTCCGATTCTTAATGTTTACAGATGTGTTTTCTATTAATTGTCTGCGGTACTGCTACATGTATAACTATGTATTACTGCTCCTTGTTTATGGCATTGCCACATGAATGTGTTACCATTTTATAGAAAACTGTAATATATTTCCTGGTATTCCTGTATTATAGTATTGCAGATGTTATATGACTTTTGTACATGTACAGGTAGGGAATTTTAGTGCATCTTTTCTTGGGACATTAGAGGAGGGCACTCTAAGTACATAGTCTCCCCATAAACCGGGTAGATGTAATTATTTTGTGGGTCACTAGAGGGGGTATACTAGTGGGGCCTGATAGTGTGTTCATAGAGGGGTAATTGTAGGAGGGGCTGCTGAGCATTAAGGTTAGTGTTGAAGAGTGGTTTAGTCAGACAGGACCAGGGTGCCCAAGTGTCCACATGGGCTATAGGCCCAGACAGCTCGGCAGCCACGTAACATTAAGTCAATATAGCCCACATTACCCACGGCCACTGCGGGTCTTAGCAGTGGGCTAGTACATGAAAAGGAATATGTGGCATCTGATCACCTGGGCTAATGCTTTTAGGCCAGAAGTTGGCTGGAATAAGGAAATGAAGGGAGTTGAAGCTTTGACAAGATTGGTACAGACGGGCCAGATGCTTTACCAAGGGCTACCAAACGTAGTGACTGATAAATTTGTGTCTGGGGCGAAACAGGCTGAAGGAAATGTCATTATCGCAAGGTCAGGCCAGGAAGGTTACTGGTAAAGAGTCTAGGATGGTCTGGTCCGGGCGTGTACTGCACAGAAGTGACAGCAAGCAAGGGAAAGATGAGGAAGCAAGCCATTGTTATAATGTACCAGCTGAGGATGTAATGTGCGAAATCCTAAGTAAAGAAATTGTTAAAGTTTGTCATGATCCAGGATGGGCTTTGTCTTTGGCCCGTCCTGGTCAGACAGGGGTTAATTGTTTCTGCCTCTCTCTGGCAGAGGGCGGGTATTTAATGCTCACTTGACCTAGGTCCAGTGTCAGTTATACTCCTGCCCTCGGTTGAGTTAGTTGACCTCGTGCGTACGTGTGCCTTGTGCCTGATATCTTGCTTGCTTGTTTGGTTTTGACCCGGTTCTGTCCCTGTTACGAGTTCTGCTTGTCCCTTTTGTACTGCGCTACCTCTCTGTGTATGACCCTCTGCCTGTGACTTGACTATTCTTTGCTCATCCCTCTGGTACCGCACAGCCGTCTCTGTGTACGAACCCTCACTTGTCTGACCTGCATTTTCCTCTCCTCCTCTATAGTTTCCCTGCAGTAGGTACATTATATCATCTGCAGCAGTAGGACGCTAAGCCCCGCCCCCTGCAGTCACATGATCTAGGTCCTGGGACTCCTTACTATTTTCAGTGCCACAGGTCCTATCTGCTTGAACCGTCACTACTGTATTGGACCCCGCGCTCTCCCATAGTGTAGGTAAGTCACCCTGCTCGGTGTGGCAGTTTGCCGACGCCGACAGGGTCCTGACATTAGAGTCCTGACATTATAACTGACTGTTACCATTTTTTTTTCTCTGCTCCCTTTCTCCTGTGTGCGTGATGGATCCTATGCACGCTCTCTCTGAGCAGGTAAAGCACCTGACAGATGTCCCAGAGACTCCTGGAGGAACAACTCGCCCTGGCTCAGTCTCACCAGTTGATCGCTGACACTGTGCAGAGGGTTTTATCATCGGGGGCTCGGGATGTTACATTAATTTCCCCTGAGTCTCCGGTTAAGTTACCAGATACCTTTTCTGGAGATAAAAGGGAATTCAAAGTGTTCAAGGAGGGCTGTAAGCTTTTTTTTTCATTGAGACCACACTCTTCTGGGGATGAAAGTCAGAGATTGGGGGTCATTAGGTCTCTGTTAAGGGGAGCTCCCCAGGCTTGGGCTTTCTCCCTTTCGACCACTGCCCCTGAGCGTATGACTGTGGATGCATTTTTTGAGGCCCTGGGGCATATTTATGATGAGTCTGATCGGATGCGTATGGCTGAGGACAGGGTGATGAGTGTGTTCCAGGGGAAGCACTCCGCTGAGTGGTTTTGCTCAGAGTTCAGATGCTGGGTTGCTGAGGTCTGCTGGAATGATGCCGCCCTCCAGGGTTTGTTCCATAGAGGCCTGTCTGAACGTCTGAAGGATGCCTTGGCTCTCCACCCTCCGCCTGATTCCCTGGAGGACGCTATGACACGTGCCATCCGAATGGATCGCAGGCTACGGCCCAGGAGAGTGATGCAGATTGAAACCCCGTTACTTTCCCAAGGAAGGGGAGCGAGTCCTACATTGGATACCATGGAGATGGGAACCATCGACGTCAAGGAGAAAGAGAAGAGACAACGGCGCTTGGGAAAATGCTGTTTTCACTGTGGTGATTCCGGACATTGGAAAAAGGATTGCCCCTCCTGTCCACTGACCAGCAAGCGACTGAGTCCGGGTGATTGTCGTGGAGGTCACCCAGGTTCTCAGGTACCTTTTTCTCCATTTTCAAAAATGTTGTTGCAAGTGGAACTTTGCTGTCTCCACACCCACTTCTGCTTTCGTGGATTGCAGATCATCGTTGAACTTTATTGACTCTGACTTGGTGTCCAAGTGTAAGTTAGGGACAGTTAGGCTGGAGACTCCTATCCATGTTGTTGCCATTGACAAAACACCACTGGCTAAGAACGACGTCATATTTCTTACAGAGGAGTTTCTCCTTAAAGTGAGTTCCTTGCACCAGGAACATATTTCATGCTTTGTTATGGACAACCTGCCTGCGGGACTGGTGTTGGGGTTCCCCTGGTTACATTTACATAATCCAGTGATTAATAGGGAATCTCGGGACATTGTTAAATGGGGTCCCTATTGTTCTGAAAAATGTCTTGCTACTGTGTCTGTGTCGTCCGTGGGTCTGGAAGGTATTCCGGAGTACCTAAAAGACTATACGGACGTTTTCTCCGAAAAAGAGGCTGAGGTTTTACCACCACACCGCCCATTTGATTGTGCCATTGACCTGGTTCCAGGTGCTAAATTGCCCATGGCCCGCTTGTATAACCTTTCGAGTCCCGAACGGGCTGCTATGAAGGAATACATTTCAGAGAGTCTCCGTAAGGGACACATTCGTCCTTCTGTCTCTCCTGTGGCGGCAGGGTTCTTTTTCGTAAAGAAAAAAGACGGTGGTTTACGCCCATGCCTCGATTTTCGAGAGTTAAATAAGATAACTGTGAGAAATACGTATCCCCTCCCACTTGTTCCTGATTTGTACAACCAGTTGTCTGGAGCTAAGTGGTTTTCGAAATTAGATCTAAGGGGAGCGTATAACCTTATCCGAGTCCGGGAAGGAGATGAGTGGAAAACTGCTTTTCTCACTACTGAAGGGTTGTTTGAAAATTTGGTCATGCCTTTCAGTCTGACCAATGCTCCAGCGGTCTTCCAAAATTTCATAAATCATGTGTTCTCTGATTTTGTTGGACGTTTTATGGTGGTGTATTTGGATGACATACTGATCTACTCTCCTGATAAACAGGCTCACATTGGTCATATTCGAGCAGTCCACCAAAGGCTTCGGGAGAACTGTCTCTTTGCTAAACTAGAGAAATGTTTATTTTTTTGTACAGGAACTGTCTTTTCTGGGGTTCATTGTGTCTGCTTTGGGGTATCGCATGGATCCTAATAAGGTGCAGGCCATTGTCGATTGGGTCCAACCTTGTGATTTAAAAGCTCTGCAGCGTTTCCTAGGATTCGCCAATTATTATCGCAAATTTATAAGGGGGTTCTCACAGGTGGTTAAACCCCTCACAGACATGACTCAAAAGGGGGCCGATATCAAGAATTTGTCAGCCGCAGCGATAGTGGCGTTTCAGTTTTTAAAAAAATGTTTCATGTCTGCTCCGGTTCTTATTCAACCGGACCCGTCTGAACCATTTATTGCTGAGGTAGATGCCTTAGAGGTGGGGAAGGGGGCGGTATTGTCCCAGGGACCTGCCACTTTGACTAATTTGAGACCTTGCGCCTTTTTCTCGAAGAAATTTTACCTTGCGGAAAGAAACTATGATATTGGGAATCGAGAACTTCTGGCCGTGAAGTTGGCCTTTGAAGAATGGAGGCATTTTTTGGAGGGGGCTGTCCATCCTATAACCGTAATTATAGACCACAAGAACCTAGCTTACATTGAGTCAGCTAAAAGGTTGACACCTAGACAGGCTAGATGGTCACTTTTTTTTTCTCGATTCCACTTCTCTATCACTTTTCGGCCAGGATCCAAAAATGTCAGAGCTGATGCCTTGTCATGCAGTCTAGATCCGGTTTCCCCCCCGAACCTCCATCCTCCATTCTTCAGCCCGGGGTGGTGGTGGCAGGTATTTCTAATATGTTGGAACGGGAGATTCGGAAAGCCCAGTCTCTTGCACCTCCGGCTAAGCCGGTGGATAAACTTTTTGTACCAGCTCAGTTTCGTCTCAAGGTCCTCCGGGAGTTCCATGACTCAGTTCTGGGTGGACATCCAGGGATCTTGGCTACCCGGAAGGCCATTGCTAGAATATTCTGGTAGTCTTCTTTAGCCTCTGATGTTGGGGAATATGTGTCTGCGTGTGATGTATGTGCCCGTGCGAAAACCCCCCATAACCGGCCGGCCGGGGAATTGGTACCACTGCCAATTCCTGAGAGACCATGGACTCATTTGTCCATGGATTTCATCACCAACCTTCCCCCCTCCAAGGGTAATACCATCATTTGTGTTGTGGTGGACAGGTTTAGTAAGCAGGCACATTTTGTACCTTTGGCAGCTCCACCTAATGCGGAAACTTTGTCCAGACTGTTTGTTGAGCATGTGGTGCGGTTGCATGGGGTACCCTTGAATGTGGTGTCTGATAGAGGAGTACAATTTGTTTCCAGATTTTGGAGGGCATTTTGTAAGAGGTTGGGTATTGGTCTGTCCTTTTCATCCGCTTACCATCCAGAGACTAATGGGCAGACCGAGCGGATCAATCAGTCTCTGGAGCAAATTCTGCATTGCTTGACCTCAGCCCGACAGGATGATTGGTGTACTGCATTACCTTTGGCCGAGTTTGCGTTTAACAACTTCATTAACCAGTCTACGGTAACATCTCCCTTTTTCTGCAACTATGGGTTTCATCCTCATTTCGGAGAGTTTTCCCGTTTGGACTCTGGGCGTCCTGGGGCGGATGAGACTATCCAGCGGTTGGGGGAGGTATGGCGGGAGGTCCAGAGTAACATTACGAAGGCCCAGGATAAATATAAGTATTTTGCAGACAAAAAACGGTCCGCGGGGCCGGTGTTCCAGATTGGGAATAAGGTATGGATATCTACCAAGAATATAAGGCTCAAGGTCCCCTCTGCGAAGCTTGGACCTAAGTTTATTGGTCCCTATGAAATTACCGAAGCGGTTAACCCAGTGGCTTTTCGGTTGCATCTCCCGCCATCTCTACGGATCCCCAATGTTTTCCATAGGGCCCTTTTGAAACCTGTGAGGTCCTGTGGGGAGGGATCATCGTCTTCCCCACCACCGGTTTTGGTAGACAGGCAGTCTGAGTACGAGGTGGAACGAATTGTTGACTCTAGGTTGGTCCGTCGTGCCCTTCAATATCTTGTACATTGGAAAGGCTACGGTCCTGAAGACCGGTCGTGGGTTCCTGCTCGATTGGTTCATGCGGATCGGTTGGTCCGGGCCTTTCACGCCAAGTACCCTGAGAGACCCGGGGGTCCAGTGGCCCCCCATTGAGAGGAGGGTACTGTCATGATCCAGGATGGGCTTTGTCTTTGGCCCGTCCTGGTCAGACAGGGGTTAATTGTTTCTGCCTCTCTCTGGCAGAGGGCGGCTATTTAATGCTCACTTGACCTAGGTCCGGTGTCAGTTATACGCCTGCCCTCGGCTGAGTTAGCTGACCTCGTGCGTACGTGTGCCTTGTGCCTGATATCTTGCTTGCTTGTTTGGTTTTGACCCGGTTCCGTCCCTGTTACGAGTTCTGCCTGTCCCTCTTGTACTGCGCTACCTCTCTGTGTATGACCCTCTGCCTGTGACTTGACTATTCTTTGCTCGCCCCTCTGGTACCGCACAGCCCTCTCCGTGTACGAACCCTCACTTGTCTGTCCTGCGTTTTCCTCTCCTCCTCTATAGTTTCCCTGCAGTAGGTACATTATATCATCTGCAGCAGTAGGACGCTAAGCCCCGCCCCCTGCAGTCACATGATCTAGGTCCTGGGACTCCTTACTATTTTCAGTGCCACAGGTCCTATCTGCTTGAACCGTCACTACTGTATTGGACCCCACGCTCTCCCATAGTGTGGGTAAGTCACCCTGCTCGGCGTGGCAGTTTGCTGATGCCGACAGGGTCCTGACATTAGAGTCCTGACAAAGTTGACTCGAACTGTGTCTCCATTGATGGGGGTCACCTAGAAGAGGGACCGTTGTGGCCTGGGAAGTGCCCGGGTGAAGCTGAATCTGGAGATGCAGGTATGCTGAGAAGAAGAGTGTTATTTCATGTAGGGGAAGGACTGGACACAGCTGCCACAGTAGTACAAGTCATGACTACTGTCCTGTCCCACACTTACACTTGGCGTAGTCGGCAAGATGTTGACACCGTGCAGAGAGGGAATGCTGCAAGTGATGAGCTTGTGACAGATGGAGTTTGGCAGGATGCAGTTGCCTTCCCATGTGGAAAATCTACTGAAAAAGAAGATGAGAATGTATTTGCGACTGCTGTGCCCCTGGAAGATGACCAGAAGGAGTCAGAAGTTGCTGTTGTTGAAGAAACACTGAATTTGTCTACTACTAAATTTTTTGACAACACCGAACTTGACTACTGCATTGAATTTGACTGATTGGAGAGGAAAAACTAACACCTTCACTGTGACCAAGGTGGCGGTGGTGAGAATGGTAGGAAACGGCAGGGAAGAAGTAAACAACGAAAACTTCTTCCTTCGTTGGCATTGCCGTCACTATTTGGCGCCAAAACTTGCCTGTCAGTATGCCCAGGTCTGCCCCTGGTGGGAGCAGATGAAGATAAGGAGACCTCACCCCTTGCAACTGATCATCAATGGAGGGGAAAGATGGCTGGAAGCGGTCCCCCCTGGGAGTGGGTGGGCACGAAAGAAACTTGCCGTATATGACCGCATCTATCGGGATTGGTTGCAGAAGGCTGATGAGATGGAGATGCAGGAACCTGTCACCCAGTGTAATCCGAGTTTGCCCCAGCAGAGTCTGTGGCCCCTCAGTCCCCGGAGCCAAGGGCTGAGGTGCTGCACCTCCTGGAATCATGGCAAATGGCTGACGGTGAGGAGGAAGAACGTGGCCGCGGGACCGGAATGTGCAGCATGTATTACAGTAAAGTGGTGAATTTGTCCCTGGTACCTCAGCTTCGAATCTCCCGAGTCTGGACCACTTCCCCTTCGTCTGCTCCTAAAGATAGTCCTCAGGATGTACCACCCAGGTGACGAGCGCGGGGGACCGCGACTGGGACCTACGTTGGAATACCCGCGGATGTCCCCAGTGCCGTTTAGGTGGAAAGGCAGTCCCAAACAGTTCCCACCTTCTTGCTTTCAGTCTATCTCCACCTTACTTTTTCTTGATTGACAGCTCTGGCTTTATAGGAATCAGAGGAGTGCAGAGATAGATGGAAAACATGTTGGTGTGAAGGTGCACTAATCATTGTGAGCACACCAAGGATACACTGAGCATAGGTGCTTGGTTTGTGCCAATAGCTTACCTTTAAGTGGCCTTTAAGTAAGGTGACAGTTTGACCCATTGCTCATGCACACAGCCTCATAAATTGGACTAGTGCTATCCATCATTTTGAAGGAGAGCACTAGTCTCCATGTTATTTTATAGGGCCATGCACATGTCCAATATTTTTCTTCAGACTCAATGGTCTGTATGTACATATTTCATCTGATGATCGGACCACACTTGGTTATTCATGTCAATGAGTCTATGGAAAAAATCTGACTGCACTCTGAAGGCTTCCAAGTGCGCTCCAATTTTCACTGTCAGAAAGAAGAAGATGGAGACATTATTTTATTCTCCACATCTGAGAAAATTGGATAACACTCTGATCGGCATTTTCATGGGTTTACGGCGACAGAAGACCACAGTGTCTGATTTTTCCCACTCCCGCACTGGTTAGAAATGATAGGCGTCGGGTTCCTGTCGCTGCACAGCAGGAATCCTGAGCCTTGCTTCCGGCGGTCTCCCATTCCTCCCCAGTCGCAGAGGAGGTTGCTCAGCAAACTCATCGGTCCCAGCACTTTGCCCAGACCTGCTCCGTGGGTTTGTTCGCTGCTGCCTCCTCTGGCACAGCTATGGCAATGCATGCTGCTCAGCAGCGAGATTCTCCAGGGACTAAGTCCTCATGTCGGGGCACTGAGCATGCCCGTGGAGTGATCTCCCATTGGAGATCGAAGGTCACGTGCTCAGGTCCTGCTCGTGTTCGGATTGGCCCATCCGAGAAGCCAGGAAGGTCCCGGACACTCGCGGCTATAAGAGGCTCGCGTGGCCGCTCGGCCATGCGCTAGGATAGACTGTATTTTCAGACTATGAGGAGTGAGTGATGTATTGCACGTATGAATGTCTCTGATGAATGACTCATTAAGAAACCCCTACACTTGGTAAGCATGTGTTGTGCAGCTTAGCCTGCTAGCGCCCAGACTTAGGTGTAGGTAGGTCAGTGTTTGAGTCAGGCATTAGTCCTCTCCAGTGACTCGGCACGCCTCAGTGCACGTGCTCCACACTCCTTAGCCAGCGTCTATAGTGGCGTTCGCGGCAGCGATGCCACGCGCTCAGTGGGCCTAGAGAGACTCTAACCCCGTGTCCTTGGGGTAGAGTTCTGTGGCCGTACACTGTGTGCTCTTTTGGCCGGGCTCTGTGAGCTAAACAGGCTCCGGCATCTACGTTCAGCGGTCATGCGGCTCTGTGAATTAGCAGAGTTCGCTCTTGTTCACATTGGGTGACGTAACCCACGTGTGACTGTTTTCACACCGCTTAATTCTTCCACCATTATCTAGCAGCAGTGTACCACCTCTGCACGGTGGACCCCGGGCTGCGAACGCAGCTACTACTTTTTTATAATTTGGTGTGTTCCGCCAGCCTTAACAAGAAGCACTTCACCTTCGCATTAAACAATGTAAATTTGTTTTGGCAGTGCAGGGGTTAATCTGCTCAATTGAGAGCTCCTGGAGCATTAAAGCTATCAGCTATGCACTGTTAGCTACTCCCATCTCCTATATAAACTGGATCCTGGCTAGAACTCATTGTCAGAGGTAGCTTATGCTGCATGGCTGGAGATTGTTGATAGTTGTTATTGGAGAAGGTGTTTGGAGGATTTATCTGTGACTGTTGCTAGGTTTTGAGTATGCCATAATTCCCCATCTTCTCCTACTCTGGTTTAACCCCATCCTCCACTCCCCGGTGCTTTCCTCTGTTATATGTGTGAGTATATGAGTATATTTGTATGTTTGGTATTTTTCGTTACCCCTGTTCATATTACCTTTTTAGTCTGGATGGTGTATTATGGTACACTATTATTTCCCTCTTCCCTGGGTGTGGGAAGAACGCAGAATGAGGGTGGAATCATAAGGTAAGGCAAGGTATGTGGCCCCGGCGTCTTCACCATCAGAAGTAATCTGCTGAAAAGGGGGCATGCTATGGCACCCCTAGCATTAGGGACAGGGAAGGAGCCTTTGGTCCCAGGATACCCAACAACAGAGTGGTAACAGGAGTGTGATGACAGTGTTATTAGCATAATTGGACCAATTTTCTCAAAGGAGAGAATGTACGATCATGTGACTCTAGATTCATTGTAGTTTATATTTTAGCATGATCTGGGAATGATGCAAATATTGTGTTTTATGAGTCATAAGAGCTATATTAATATGTACAGTATGGAAAAAGAATCTCATGCTTCACATACAATCAAGAACGTAACTAGCAATCATGGAGTCCTATAAGAAAATATGGAATGGGGGCTATGGGCAACATGACCATGTGAGCTCAGGAAATGGTAGGCCTATGATTGTTGTTTATGATTCACTACTTCCTTTTCTATATATTCAATATCTCCTGTTTTAATCTGCTTCATTATCATCTTTATAGTTTTTTTTTATACAAGAGGAGACTCCTTCAGATCCTGGGGCCCCGGGCAGTTAGTGTTCTCTTTCTTTTGATAGTTACTTCCATGTATATGGACATTTTTGCATGTCCTCCCCCTTCCTGCTTTAAGCACATCACTGATATTGGATCTTGAGTGACCTTACTAAAAAAAAAATATTACCCAATGCCCATGTATTCACCAATGTTATTGAAGGGATGGTTTGATTAGGAAACTCCTTTTAAATTACACTATTAGCAGTTTTGAGCTAACACAGAAAACTAATTTCGATCCATCATTCATTCAGAAACACCATCGGTTAGTCGGAGCGAAATGTGGCTGTAAAGCGCAATTCTAGAGGATTCAGCAAGTATGCGTATTACACAGACAGTGGATTGATTTCATGTAATGGTTCATTTTCCCTGGGGGATTGCTAGAGGGCAGCTTGTTTTCATGGGATGGTTCTACCTAAATGCGGACATCCCCTTTACAGAGAACCAATAATACTTTATATTCCCCAAAAGTAACCTTTCTCTAGCATCCTTTCATTAGAACTCTTCATTTTTCCGTTCCTCTGTTATCTCTTGGAAATATATGAATAAATTATAAACAGGGCGTTACCATTGTCAGTGAGACGTGTCCCTCCCTAAACTGTCTGATGGGGTCAGACATTGTAGGAACATATCCTATAAGAAATGGATGTATTTACCAAAACAGGCATGTCAGAAGTGCTGTCAGATGAGTGGTGACTGATTGCATCTTTTACCGGGCATCGCGTCTTTCAAGCCGTTCTTATATACTAAACACACTTCACATGAATCCTTCACTGCAAAGTACTAGACAGGATGAAACACTTTGCCTTAGGTGGGATCTCTGAAAACACTTGCCTGTGCAGTGTTTTC
This sequence comes from Dendrobates tinctorius, assembly GCF_039654945.1. Lineage (NCBI taxonomy): Eukaryota > Metazoa > Chordata > Amphibia > Anura > Dendrobatidae > Dendrobates > Dendrobates tinctorius. The sequence continues at coordinate 26,919,355 of NW_027361751.1, forward strand.
TCTGCAGAGTATGAAGTAACTCAAAGAATTCCCATGTAAATCATGGCCCATGGAATAGTATCTGAAGATCCAAGACTTTCATTGGAGACCTTAAAGAAACGCTCCCAATAATTTTCTATTAGCTAAACCTGTATATGTAATGTAGTGTGTTAAAACATTTACCGATCACCATCTTCCCCAGTTTCCCCAGTTTCTGCTCCTCTTCTCATGTGACGGTAATTCCGATGTGCTGGATCAGACTGGGCTTTATGTCTGAGACAGAAGTCACTTTAACCCCTTCATGAAAATGCCTATTTTGACCTTAATGACCAGGCCTTTTTTTGCCATTCTGACCAGTGTCCCTTTATGAGGTAATAACTCAGGAATGCTTCAACGGATCCTAGCAATTCTGAGAATGTTTTTTCGTGATATATTGGGCTTCATGATAGTGTTAAATTTAGGTCGATAAATTTTGCGTCTATTTGTGAAAAAATCAGAAATTTGGCGAAAATTTAGAAAATTTTGCAATTTTCAAATTTTGAATTTTTATTCTGTTAAACCAGAGAGTTATGTGACTCAAAATAGTTACTAAGTAACATTTCCCACATTTCTACTTTACATCAGCACAATTTTGGAAACAAAATATTTTTTGTTAGGAAGTTATAAGGGTTAAAAGTTGACCAGCGATTTCTCATTTTTACAACAAAATTTGCAAAACCATTTTTTTTAGGGACCACCTCACATTTGAAGTCACTTTGATGAGTCTATATGTCAGAAAATACCCAAAAGTGACACGATTCTAAAAACTGCACCCCTCAATCTACTCAAAACTACATTCAAGAAGATTATTAACCCTTCAGGTGTTTCACAGGAACTAAAGCAACGTGGAAAGAAAGAATGGACATTTTAATTTTTCCAACAAGAATGTTATTTTAGAATAATTTTTTTCATTTTCACATGGGCAACAGGATAAAATGGATCCTAAAATTTGTTGGGCAATTTCTCCTGAGTACACCGATACCTCATATATGGTCATAAAGCACTGTTTGGGCGCACGGCAGGGCTCAGAAGGGAAGGAGCGCCATTTGACTTTTTGAATGGAAAATATGCTGGAATATTTAGCGGTTGCCATGTCGCGTTTGGAGAGCCCCTGTGTGCCTAAACATTGGAGCTCCCCCACAAGTGACCCCATTTTGGAAACTAGACCCCACAAGGAACTTATCTAGATGCATAATGATCACTTTGAACCCCAAGGTGCTTCACAAATTGATCTGTAAAAAAAAAGGACTTTTGTTTTCACAAAAATTTTCTTTTAGCCTCAGTTTTTTCATTTTCACATGGGCAACAGGATAAATTGGATCCTAAAATTTGTTGAGCAATTTCTCCTGAGCACACCGATACCTCATATGTGGTCATAAACCACTGTTTGGGCACACAGCAGGGTCCGGAAGGGAAGGAGCACCATTTGACTTTTTGAATGGAAAATTAGCCCCAATCGTTATCGGACACCATGTCGCGTTTGGAGAGCCCCTGTGCACCTAAACATTGGAGATCCCCACAAGTGACCCCATTTTGGAAACTAGACCCCTTATGGAACTTATCTAGATGTGTAGTGAGCACTTTGAACCCCCAAGTGCTTCACAAAAGTATATAACACAGAGCAGTGAAAATAAAAAATAAATTTTTTCCTCAAAAATGATTTTTTAGCACGTTATTTTTAATTTTCACAAGGCTAACAGGAGAAATTGGACCACAAAAGTTGTTGTCCAGTTTGTCCTGAGTACGCTGGTACCCCATATGTGGGGGGGAACCACTGTTTGGGCTCACGGCAGGGCTCAGAAGGGAAGGAGCGCCATTTGACTTTTTGAAATGCAAATTACTTCTAATCGTTAGCAGACACCATGTCGTGTTTGGAGAGCCCCTATGTGCCTAAACATTGGAGCTCCCCCATAAATGACCCCATTTTGGAAACTTGACCCCCTAAGGAACTTATCTAGATGCATAGTGAGCACTTTGAACCCCCAAGTGCTTCACAAATGTTTATAACGCAGAGCCGTGAAAATAAAAAATATTTTTTTCCTCAAAAAATTATTTTTTAGTGCGCAATTTTTTATTTTCACAAGGGTACCAGGATAAATTGGACCCCAACAGTTGTTGTCCAGGTTGTCCTGAGTACGCTGGTACCCCATATGTGGGTGGGGACCGCTGTTTGGGTACACGTCGGGGCTCGGAAGGGAAGTAGTGACATTATGAAATGCTGACTTTGATGGAATGGTCTGCGGGCATCATATTACATTTGCAGAGCCCCTGATGTACCTAAACTGTGGAACCCCCCACAAGTGACCCCATTTTGGAAACTAGACCCCCAAGGAACTTATCTAGATGTGTGGTGAGCACCTTGAACCCCAAGCGCTTCACAGAAGTTTATAACGCAAAGCCGTGAAAATAAAAAATATTTTTTTTTCCTCAAAAAAATGCTTTTTAGTCAGCAATTTTTTTTTCACAAAGGTAGCAGGATAAATTGGACCCCAAAAGTTGTTGTACAGTTTGTCCTGAGTACGCTGGTACCCCATATATGGGGGGAACCATTGTTTGGGCACACGTAAGGGCTGGAATGGAAGTAGTGACATTTTGAAATGCAGACTTTGATGGAATGGTCTGCGGTCGTCGTTACGTTTGCAGAGCCCCTGATGTGCCTAAACAATAGAAACCCCCCACAAGTGACCCCATTTTGGAAACTAAACCCCCCATGGAGCTTATCTAGATGCCTGGTGAGCACTTTGAACCCCAAAGTGCTTCACAGAAGTTTATAACGCAGAGACGTGAAAATAAAAAAAATAAAAATTTCCACAAAAATAATATTTTAGCCCCAATGTTTTATTTTCCCTATGGTACCAGGAGAAATTAGACCCCCAAAGTTGTTGTGCAATTTTTCCTGAGTACGCTGATACCCCATATGCTGGGGTAAACCACTGTTTGGGCACACATCGGGGCTTGGAAAAGAGGGAGCACCGTTTGACTTTTTGAACGCAAAATTGGCTGGAAGCAATGGTTGCACCATGTTGCGTTTGGAGACCCCGTGTTGTACCTAAACAGTTGAAGCCCCTCAATTCTAACTTCAACCCTAACCCCAACACACCCCTAACCACATCCCTAACCCTAATCCCAACCCTAACCATAACCCTAACCACAAGCCTAACCCTAATTCCAACCCTAACCCTAATTCCACCCTAACCCTAATTCCAACCCTAACCCTAACCCTAATTCCAACCCTAACCCTATTTCCAACCCAAACCCTGACCCTATTTTCCAATCCGAACCCTCGTTCCAACCCTAACCCTAATGGAAAAATAAAAATAAACATAATTTCTTTATTTTATTAGTTGTTCCTGCCTATGGGAGAGTTTATCACAGTGATCAAAATGAATGAAAGGAAATTCCATTTTCCAATATGGCGGCGCCCATGGTCCGGGACCGCGGGACACCGGGAGCCATAGTGGCAGTCGGTGAGTACCGGGGGGTGGGGGGGCGATCGGAAGGTGGGGGGAGCGGAGGGAAGGCAGGGGGCAGATGATGACAGCGGCGGCACATCGCCGCTGTCATTCAGTGGCGGGGGGGGTCGGATCGGTGTCACCAGTCATGTCCGATGCTACAGCAGCATCGGACATGGCTGGATTGTAATATTTCATCAATTTTCATTGATGAAATATTTCTATCGCTCTGATTGGCTGTTTCACTTTTAACAGCCAATCAGAGCGATCGTAGCCACGCCCCCATGGTGAAGTACAAACCCCCCTGTATCTGCGGGTCGGGTGACCTTTCAGAGACCTAGGTCACCCGACCCGCAGGGGGGCTTTCAAATCATGACGCCACATAGGCGTCACTGGTCAGACTGGTACCAGTTTTCATTACGCCTATGTGGAGTCATTTGTCATGACGCCTTAGAGATCTGACCAATGTTATTCAATGGGGCATGATTTATTCTGGAAAAACAGTTGATTCCTTCTGCTCAGGCAATGTTCCCCAACTCTGAGGACTGATTTTTCCAGCAGGACAATGCGCCATTCCATACAGCTAGATCAATCAATGTGTGGATGAAGGACCACCACATCAAATCCCTGTCATGTCCAGCCCAATCTCCACATCTGAACCCCATTAAAAACCTTTGGAATGTAATCAAGAGGATGGTGGATAGTCACAAGCTATCAAACAAAGAAGAACTGCTTATGTGGCGCCCCTGAGGGTTCAGTCACCACAGAGGTACTGCACCTCCTCCTGAGGTGTGGTGCCCCACCATTCAGATAAGGTGGAGACACCTGACCACACTCCAACACCTGCATCCCACACAACATAGTAGTGTAGCAAAGCACCCTTTGGTGGCTCCCTGCTTGGAACACGAAGAGTGCTGGGAGGTGGGTGGAGCTTAGTCTGCACCAAAAGATTGGGAAGAGTTTAGGATTTAATCAATCTGTCAGTGAGTCTGATGGGGTCAGAAGGAGAGAAAAGATCCCCGGAGAGGGATGGACGAGGGAAGTGCTGCAGCGGTTCTCAGTGACCTGGGTCTGCTGGCACAGGAAAGAGACATTGATGGAAAGCCTGACTCTTCATAAGAAAGATAGATTTGAATAGAACGTAAGGAGAAAAGGAGGACTGAGGATTAGGGTTAGAGCAGAACCCTTCCCAAGTTCACAGCGCAATGCCGGGGTCTGGTCCCCGAGGTTGTATGGATACTAATGGTCCTGCAGCAGACACCGGAGGAATAGAAGTTGTCACCACTTTATTCCTACACAAGATTTGGGGGCAAAACAGCAACGTGAGTGAGCCGGGACTTAGTAGCAAGGCGTCCCCAAAGCAGGCTACAGCTGTCTGCTGTACAAATAGAGTTGATAGGAACATCTGACAGGAGGAACTCCAGTGTAACTCAGTACTGAGAGTACTTCACTATAGGCACAAAAGGGAGACGTTCAGAAAAGGCACATATGTTGGCGGAGTGTTGGAATAGAGTGCTTCATCTTGCCTGGAAGTTGGCTGAGCTTCTGACCCGGGGGACACAGCATGAATGCGGGCACCTGTATGCACAACAGACTGTGAGTAAAGCTTTGGAACTACATGCCCTGGTGTCCTCCGCTTATTCCTGTGCCAACACGCTCAACACTGCTACATCTCTGTGCCTGACCCTGCACCATCTACGTTTCTCCCCTATCTCTTCACCTACACTGCCCTGGGACTACTGCCCTACCTGTGGAGGGCCACGACATCATTGCTGCACTACACCATCTGTCCCAGAGGATCTGTCTGCAGCGTCGGCTTAACACCTTTCTTGCCGAACACCACAGGTGGCGTCACGAATCATTCAATGAACATTTCTGCTATTTACAATGGGCGCCCAGGGCCACGGACTGGGTCATAGCTGCCTTGACAACAACCCCACTCATGGAGATCCACGGGCCCGATACCGAGTACCCTGCCGCCCTGGGTGTGAGGGCGACCCACTTACATTTTGTACCAGGAGTGGAGTAAGGTCACCCAAAAGCAGGGTGAAAGACTGGTGGAAAGCATGCCAAAACGCTTGAAAGCTGTGATTAAAAATCCTGTTTATTCCACAAAATATTGATTTCTGAAATCTTCCTGAGTTAAAACATTAGTATTGTTGTTTCTAAATGATTATGAAATTGTTTTCTTAGCATTATTTGAGGTCTGCAAGCACTGCATTTTTTTGTTATTTTAACTGTTTCTCATATTCTGAAAATAAATACAAAGATTAGTGCTTGGAAACTCGGTGACATGTTGTCAGTAGTTTATAGAATAAAAGAGCAATTTACATTTTACTCAAAAATATACCTCTAAAGAGAAATATCAGACAGACTGAAAATTTTGCAGTGGTCCCCTAATTTTTGCCAGATCTGTATGTGTGTGTATATATATATATATATATATATATATACACATCTATCTCTCTCTGCAATATAAATACATATATATATATGTGTGTCACTGACACATACACATATATATATATATATATATATATATATATGTGTGTATGTGTCAGTGACACACATATATATATATATGTATTTATATTGCAGAGAGAGATAGATAGAAGAATAGCCAACAGGATAGGAGAGATAGATTACATAGAATAAATCCATATAGAATTGGTAGATATATACACTAGATGTCAGTGACAAATACAATTAGTATAGTGTGTGTGCAAAATACTGGACATGGATTTAATTAATAAAAGATTATTTTGCAGAAAAAAATGGCATGGGGTCCCCCTATAATTAATAGCCAGCAATGGCTATGCAGACATCTGAGCTCTGATGTTAACAGCCTAGGAAGGGGCCATGGATACTGCCCCCCCTTGGCTAAAAACATCAGCTCTCAGCCGCCCCAGAAAAGGCGCATCTCTCATCAACCCAGTGTGATCCAACAAATTGGAATCGCCATCATGTGACTCAGAAGAGGAGCATACAGTAGAGGCGCTGGATACCTTCCCGGGAAGATGACGATCGGTGAGTATATTACCACACTGCGCTAACATTTAGAAAAATAAAAAATTATTCGGAGCGTTTCTTTAACAAACTCCCCATCCTAGTTATAAAAGGCAAAATATAATAGTTAGAGCATAAACATAGAAATTACAGGAACCCTGCAAACTGGTGGCGAATAAAAGAAAGCTATGAAAAAATACCAAGTGCCCCCTCATCGGAGCTTCCTCTAACTTCCTCATCAGTTATCAGCATTAGTGGAGTTGGAGTTTTTTCAGCCCCTTGGTGGACAGAGGTCTTAGTCAGTTATTAAAGCACTTCGATGGCATCAAATATTTTAATATAAATCTTCGCTTTTTATTTTTGTTTAGAAAAATATTCAGAATTGAGGGTCCTCAGTGGATTCTCAATTCTGAATATTTTTCTATCTACTGGCTAACACAGTACAAAGATATACATCTTTCCCATTTTTGTTTAGTGTTTTTAATATACTGTTACTTATTTTTTTTTTGTTATAGGAAAGCTGGGTGTCAATTATCAGACTTCTAAACTCCAAAAGGGATTGTCACCCATTTTTGACAGACAATAGAACTTAATATACAGCTGCAGCAAACTTCCTGCCACACTGCCGCTGCAATACAAAGAAATGTGAGGTCGCTCTCCGCAGTGAAATAGTCGGCCACATATGTAATGGGAATGAATGTACTTCTATGAGCTGTTTATGCAGGGAAAAGAGATAACAGAATCTCTAGATATTGTAATTTGACAGGTTCGTCAAATTTTTAATAAAACTACAATTTATAGAAGCTCGATTTGACGCAAACCGTAAGTATTACAATTGCTGGAAAATTACCAGTGTCACAAACCCAAAGGGTGGTTCATCACTGTATTTTATGGACTGCAGTTTGGCATTTCATAACAGGATCCCAGTTTTCTAAATGAAGCAGTAGCGGACATATCATTGGTGCACAGGGGTCCACGAGGTAAGGGGGCCCACTACCATCTCCAAAGTAGGCAGAATTGTGCATTATGAAGAGCTATTGGGCTACAAAGGGCCCATAAGCTGTTCTAGCACAGGGGCCCTCTCCTGATCTGTGTCCGCCACTGAAAGGAATGGTATGGTAGCTATGGTAGCTAGTTATGATTTGAAGGGAATCTCTCGGCAGGTTTTGCTATGTAATCTGAGGGCAGCATGAAGTAGGGGCTGAGACACTGATTCCAGCGATGTGTCACTTATCAGGCTGTGTGCTCTTGTGTCAGTACAATGAAAGTTTCATCAGCAGGAGATTATCACTGCCTGGACTGTGGTGCCTGCATAATACTTGGTCCAACTCAGCCCCCAACACTGATTAGAAGCTCATTGTCGATATGCAATGTTCACAGAAAGCTGTGGTGTAGGCAGGGAAAGCTTTTGAGCTCTGCCACAACTGAAAACTCTGATTGTATTAAAACTGCTGCACCCAGTAACCTAAGTCACACAGCACTGGAATGAAGGTCTCTTTCCCTATATCTGGCTGGTCTCAGGTGAGGTAGCAAAAACCTGCTGACAGATTCCCTTTAAATAACAGAATACAAACTCCTGTGGAGGAGCTACCACAAATACAAAGGATAAACCATCAGCTTTTTCCCAAAGAGCCTTTGCCGGGGATAACCCTGGAGAGTCAGCCGGCTTCTGTGTTGCAAGGCAGTAACCACTGTTGCAGCTAGGGGGCGCTGTATGAGCTCCCCAGGACATGCATGCAGGCATTTCCTTTATTGTGATGGGGAAACAGTAACGGGCATGGTTGTAAATGGCCGATATGTATCACAGGGGTGGGTGGCCGTGTGATGGAAGCCTGGGCGTGTTTTTCTCAGCAGATCTACTGATGAGGGTTTTTTCTATACGTTGGGAGGCTTCCAGGTGACTTGGAGAAATAGGTGAGTCCAGTCACCTACATTCCCACCCAAGGGGTGTGTCCGAACACCCAAGATGAAGCCTGTGTGTGTGTCTGTGTGTTTGAGGACCTGCAGTGAGGTCATGACCATGTTATCAGCCCATGTGACCCATACCTCACCTGTGGGTGGGGTTACGAATAGAGATGGAAGAGCACTAAAATGCTCAGGTGCTCGTTGCTCGGGTTGAGCAAATTGGAATACTCGGGTACTCGGACAGAACAGTGAGACCAATGTAAGTCTATGGGAGACCCGAGCATTTTTACCGTGATCCCCCCAGGGGGTCCTTTTAAGGTCTAAAAACATAATAAAATGATGGAAACACTGCTCAAATGACACAGGGACATCATGGGGATCGCCCCTGGAAGCATTTCTGACTCCTAGGTGTAAGCAATGATGTCAGAGTTTCACAAAATTTTTTATAGGTGCATCAGAAAACATGCAAAAACGAAACCAAAATGGATTTTACTGGGAAATATGTTAAGGTACATCCTTTCCAGGTTAATGACTTGTATATAAGGAAAAATAATTAACCCCAGACCAAAATGTTCCTCCCCCACTTGGCCTATGTTCACACGCAGTGTTTTTGATGCGTTTTTCAACTTTAACATTGCTTTCAACCAATACTAATGCGTGCACTGGGAAATGTCATTGTAAAATTTAACAACCCTAGCTGGCCACATAAGGAGACATATCTTGTTTCATTTAAGATGGAGGGACTCTTAAAGTCACAAAGCCTATTTTTAGGGGGGCATCAGGTGGCATTAAAATTCTTAAAGGGCCGTTATTAAACAGTGGGTCTCCTATGCTGTTATTGCCTATGCAGTGAATGGCTGGGCTTCCAAGAATTACAACACACCCCAATACCCCTTTCACGAGAGGTACAGGAGGGCCTCCTGAAAAAATGTTGCATTTGAATACAAGGCCTGCCCATGTCATATGCACTCCAATATGCCTTTGAACCCAGATACTGGAAGGCCACATGAAAACCCACTTCACAGTCTTCAGTTGGTCCTGCCATACAGTTTCCTTATGCATTAAATGCAAGGGCCGCCTTGACCCAAATTTTCACGCACCCCAATCCACCCTTGGAAGAAACATGAAGGAGGGCCTCCTAAAAAAATGTCCCATTACAAGGGAGCTGGTCTTCTAGACTCGTAATGCCCATACACTAAGTGTATGGGCTGACAAACATTTCCCAATGGGGGGGTTCATTTTTTAAAAATATTTTATGAGGATCATAGACACCCTTTCCAAAAATTGGACTGGCTGTAGCAGAATGGAACACGTTAACCCTGGTAATCTAGTGGCGGTGGATGATGAGACATTCAGAAAGGCCTCATTAAAAACTAGGCCCAATTTAAAGGAGCAGGTCTCCTAGACTCATGATGCCCATACACTAAGTGCATGGGCTGACAAACATTTCCCCCTGGAGGAGTAAAATTTTTAAAAATATCTTATGGGCATTAAAATGGAAAATATAAGAATAAATGGGAAGAATACAGGTACATCTCATTTTTATGAGATTTCCACCTGGGGGAGTAACATTTGTTTTGGTTTCAAATTATTAACGGGCATCATACAAACACCCTTGCCAAAAATTTGACTGCCTGCAGCAGCACAGAACACATTAACTCTGGTGATCTAGTGGCGGAGAATGAGGAGACATTGATGAAGGCCTCATTAAAAACTAGGCCCAATGTAAAGGAGCGGGTCTCCTAGACTTGCAATGCCCATACACGCAGTGCATGGGCTGACAAACGTTTCCCCATGGGGGGTACATTTTTAAAAAATATACTATGGGCATCATAGACACCCTTGCCAAAAATTGGACTGCCTGTAGCAGCACAGAACACGTTAACCCTCGTGATCTAGTGGCAGAGAATGAGGATACATAATGTTAAATCATACTGAAATCACAACAAATAAATAAATGTGAATCCACTTATGAAAGAAAATAACAAAAGGGAGGAGTGAACACAGGTTCATAGATATGTAGCCAGATTGTGTCCAACGAGATATGTTTGTCCCTAGCAACAGCTCAGAGACAGGGATATAAATTAAAATATAATATAATAATATAAATAGAACACCACAACACAGACGGCGACAATCCTGGCACACCCTGCAAACACGTTTCCTGCAGCGGTGCTCCAGGTGCGCCGAACGTCTGTGGAGAAAATCCAATCTACACGAAGATTTCATCCATTATAAGTTTATGCTTAGAACATATAACACTGCCCTTCACCTCTCCAAACAAACCTTGTTATGATTCCACCACACGGCAGGGGAAGAGGGTGCCACTGAGCTCCACCCACCACTAACCCTACCTACTTGCCGGTCCCACCCTAGCCGGTGGGCGACAACTGGGCGGCGGTCCCTACCTCGGCGTAAGTGCAGGGAGCTACAGTGAGGGTAAACCGAGGGTGGAATGAGTGCAGGACAACCTAAGGGAGACAAGCAGCAGCAAGGAAGACTCCTAGAGTGAAACTAAAGAATGAATGAATCTGAAGGGTAAAACCACAAAAACCCCAAGCTAACACAAAAAATACTAAGATTTCAGCAAAGACCAAAGCGGAAAGCTGGAGTCCCAGAGGTACTCAACGAAAGAGAGACTGGGAGGCTGTCAGAGGTTGTACCGGACAGCGCTGTAGGGAAGACAGGAATCCGTACCACAGAAGAATCACCGGCAGGGAGTGAGAGCCCTGTGGGGTGCTAAATAGGAAAAAGGCGGGACATGAGCACAGGAAACAGTGAAGCAGCCAATCACCAGAACGGAGGAAGAACAATGAACGAAAAAGAACTAGTTGATCAGAAACTGTATAATACGAATGGTTGTGTGGCACAGCAAGTAAGGCAGCGAGACTTGCTGTGGAAAACAGACTAGACCCCGGTACGAATCCTGACAAACCTATTTCAACACCCTCATCACCTCACTGTCCAGTAACCCGAAACGTCTCTTTGACACGTTTCATTCTCTACTCAACCCAAGAGTACAGGCCCCAACCACGGAGCTCCGAGCTGACGATCTGGCCAATTACTTCAAAGAAAAAATTGACCAGATTCAACAGGAAATTGTCTCCCAATCACCTCATACCATGGACTGTCCTCACTCCCCCACTGCATCTAGCTCACTCTCTGATTTTGAACCATAGAAGAAGAAGTAAGCAGGCTCCTTGCATCTTCTCGCCCAACCACTTGCACCAGTGACCCATTTCTGTCACATCTCCTCCAGTCCCTTTCCCCTGCTGTCACCCCTCACCTAACTAAAATATTTAACCTCTCTCTCTCTTCTGGTATCTTTCCCTGCTCATTTAAGCATGCCATCATACATCCACTACTTAAAAAACCATCCCTCGACCAAAACTGTGCCGCTAACTATAGACCTGTCACTAATCTTCCCTTCATCTCTACACTCCTGGAACGCCTGGTCCACTTCCGTCTTATCCGCTATCTCTTTGATAACTCTCTTCTCGACCCTCTCCAATCCGGTTTCCGCTCTTTACACTCTACTGAAACTGCCCTCACTAAAGTCTCTAATGATCTACTAAGAGCTAAATCAAATGGTCATTACTCCATGCTAATTCTCTTGGATCTCTCTGCAGCATTCGACACTGTGGATCATCAGATCCTCCTCATTATGCTCCGTTCCATTGGCCTCAAGGACACCGTTCTCTCCAGGTTCTCCTCCTATCTCTCTGACCGCTCCTTTACTGTATCTTTTGCCGGTTCCTCCTCCTCTCACCTTCCCCTTACTGTTGGGGTTCCTCAAGGATCAGGTCTAGGCCCCCTCCTCTTCTCCTTGTACACTGCCCCTATTGGTCAAACAATCAGTAGATTTGGTTTCCAGTACCATCTCTATGCTGATGACACCCAATTATACGCTTCTTCTCCTGACATCACGCCAGCCTTTCTAGAAAACACCAGCGATTGTCTAAATGCTGTGTCTAACATCATGTCTTCACTACATCTGAAACTGAACCTGTCAAAGACTGAACTCCCTGTGTTTCCTCCCTCTATAAATGTACCTATACCCGACATTGCCAATTCTGTGTGTGGTTCCACTATTACTCCCCAGCAACATGCCTGCTGTCTTGGGGTCATACTTGACTCCGAGCTTTCCTTTGCCCCCCACATTCGATCACTGGCTCGCTCTTGTCATCTGCACCTCAAAAACATTTCTAGAATTCGACCTTTTCTTACTTTTGACTCTTACTGTTTCTCTTATTCATTCTCGTCTCAACTATTGTAACTCTCTTCTAATCGGTCTCCCTCTTACCAAACTCTCCCCTCTCCTATCTGTCTTGAATGCTGCAGCCAGGATCATATTCCTCACCAATCGTTACATCGATGCCTCTACCTTGTGCCAGTCATTACACTGGCTACCCATCCACTCCAGAATTCAGTATAAACTTATTACTCTCACCCACAAAGCCCTCCATGGCTCAGCACCACCCTACATCCCCTCCCTTGTTTCAGTATACCACCCTACCCACGCCCTCCGTTCTGCTGATGACCTGAGGTTAGCATCCTCAATAATCAGAACCTCCCACTCCCGTCTCCAAGACTTTACACGTGCTGTGCCAATTCTTTGGAATGCACTTCCCAAGTCAATACGATTAGTCCCCAATCCCCACAATTTTAAGCTTGCCCTGAAAACACATTTATTCAGACTGGCCTATCGCCTCAACACATTAACCTAATCTATCCCTGTGTCCCTGTGTAGCACAGCCAAAAGTTTTACCATAACCAGGTTCCCCGCATCATGTTCCCACATGCTTTATGCATCCATTAGCCCTCTGTGTCTGTACTGTTACACACTTAATATTATGGCTGGTCCATACAATCAGGGCAACTGTTACCACCCACCTTTCGTGTCTACCTCTTTCCTCATAGACTGTAAGCTTGCGAGCAGGGCCCTCATTCCTCTTGGTATTTGCTATAATCTATGTGATTATTGTTATGCTGTAATGTCTATTGTCTGTACAAATCCCCTCTGAAATGTAAAGTGGTGCGGAATATGTTGGCGCTATAGAAATAAAATGTATTATTATTATTATTATTATTAATACTATTTCAATATTTTTCTATTGTAGAGGTATACACTGGATCCTAAGAGGAAGGTCCAGAGATAGTAAAGCTGGAAAATATAAGAACAAATGGGAAGAATATATGTACATCTCAGTTTTCTGACAGTTCCCCCCTGGGGAGTAGCATTTGTTTTGGTTTCAAATTAGTAACGGGCATCATAAAAACACCCTTGCCAAAAATTGAGTGACTAGGTTCATCCTGGTGTTCTACTGGTTGTGGATCATGACGATGAGGATAAGGAGGAGGATAATACCAAACAGACAAAATCAGGAAGTGGATACCCATGTGTGGTTGTGAAGAGGTGCATGAGAATACACCTCCACAAAAAAGACAATGTATTTGAGGTTATGTTTTGCTGTTTTCATTCGGTGGTGTACAGAAGTCTTGCCCAATCCAGCCCTTGTTCATTTTTATAAGAGTAAGCCTGTCAGCATTGTCAGTTGACAGGCGGATGTGCTTTTCTGTTATAATTCCACCAGCGGCACTAAAAACCCGCTCTGACAGAACGCTAGCAGCAGGACAGGCCAGGACCTCCAAAGCGTAGAGAGCCAGTTCATGCCATGTGTCCATGTTGGACACCCAATAATTAAAAGGCACAGAGGAATCACGGAGGACACTTGTACGATCTGCAAGGTACTCCCTCAGCATCTTCCCAAACATTGCACTTCTTGTGCCAGCACCCCTTGCCTCTGTGTCGGCACGATGGGAGGGTCTGAGAAAACTGTCCCAGAACTTTGCCATTGTTCCCCTGCCTGAGCTGGATTGTACTTCTGTCTCTCTCGCTTGGACTCCTTGGTTGTACAACAAACTCTGACATCTGCTGCTAGCGTTCTCACATGGGAATTTTTTCAGTAATTCCGCTACAAGGGCCCTCTGGTACAGCAACATTTTTGTACACCTCTCTGCTTCTGGAAGAAGAGATTGAAAGTTCTCCTTGTAGCGTGGGTCTAGAAGTCTTACCAAGCAGTAATGAGTGTCACCAAAAATTTTTATTATGCGAGGGTCACGGGAAACGCAGTGCAACATAAAGTCAGCCATGCATGCCAGACTGCTAACAGGCATGACTTCCGTGTTCTCACCAACAGGATGACTGACCATGCTGCCCTCCTCCTCATCCTCCTTCTCCCTGTCCTCAGGCCATCCCCGCTGAACAGACGGTATGACAGCTGTGCCATAGTACCATCTATGGCACATGAAAGTAGCTCCTGTTCTTCCTCCTCCTCCTCCTCATTGTCTACCAATCCACATTGCGACGACATGAGGCTGGGCTGAATGTAATCACCCTGTATGGTTCCTTGCTCCATGTCCTTGTGCTCTGCCTGCAATGCATCCTCTTTAATTATGAGCAAAGAGGTTTTCAGAAGGCTGAGAAGTGGGATGGTGATGCTAATTATGGTGTCATCGCTGCTCACCATCTTGGTGCAGTCATCAAAGTTATAGAGGATGGTACATATGTCTGACATCCATGTCCACTCCTAAAGTCTTATGTGTGGAGTCTGCACTGAATATCGACAGCCTTGTTGATGCTGGTAGCCAATAACTGCCCTCTTCTGATCAAAAATCCTTTCCAACATATAACAGTGTAGAGTTCCAATGCGTGGGGCATCACACACCAGTCGGGGAGCCGGAAGCTGCAAATGCTGCTGAAGCATGGCAAGGGCAGCTGAAGCTGAGCTGACTTTCTAAAATGGGCAGACAGACGGCATACTTTCACTAGCAGATCCGGCAGCTCCGGTTAGCTTTTGAGAAAACGTTGAACCATGAGGTTAAGCACAATGGCCAGGCAAGGTACTTGTGTGATCTCACCTTACCTCAGAGCCGCCACCAAGTTCCGGCCATTGTCACACACGACCATGCCTGGCTGTAGGTTCAGCGGTGTCATCCAAATATCTGACTGCTCTTTCAGCGCCGTCCAAAACTCTTCTGCATTGTGCGGTTTGTCACCTATGCAGATTAGCTTCAGCACAGCCTATTGCCGCTTGGCTGAGGCAGTGCTGCGGTGCTTCCAGCTTCTGACTGATGTCATCATTTCAGAGATGGAGGCTAAAGTGGAGGAGGAGGAGTTGCAGGAGCTTTAGACTGTGGGGGCAATCCTGATTGACGAAGGGCCCGTAATCCTAGGCGTGGGGAGGATGTGTTCCATCTCAAGGTCCAACTGGGTCCCGGCTTCCTCTATGTTAACCTAATGTGCCGTCAGTGAGAAGTTCCAGCCCTGCCACAAGCACTTGTCCACGTTTCCATGGTTAGGTGGACTTTCCCAGTAACAGCATTGTTGAGGGCACGGTAATGTTGTGGGACACATGCTGGTGTTATGCCGGTATGGCACAACGGGAGAAATAGTGGGGACCGAGTACCTTGGGACGGCCGCAGCAATCAGGTTGCAGAAAGCTTCCATCTCAACGAGCCTAAAAGGCAACATTTTGAGTGCAAGCAGATGAGAAATGCTCAAATTAAGTACTGTGGTCTGTGGGGCATTGGCTGGGTATTTCCGCTTGCGTTCCAATGACTGGGGTATAGACAACTAGACAACCGAAGGCTGGGCTGGAACAAGGACATGGACTGGCTTGATGATGGTGCTGGTTGACTGTGGGCAACAACAGGTGCAGGGCCCGAGGCATCTTCACAGGCACAGAGAACTGGGGATTGGATTGTACGCAAAACAGTGGAAGAAGCAGTGTTGTCTCCTGCAGACAGTGTTCCTGGAGCCTGGGGTTCGGCCCACAAAAAATCGGGTGCTTTGCTGCCATGTGCCTAATCATGTTGGTGCTGGTCAGGCTGATAGTTTTGCTACCCCAGCTGATGCGAGCATAGCAAGTGCTGCAAATGGCCTGTTTGGGGTTATCAGCAGAGTCTTTAAAAAATAACCAGACTCAGGAAGATCTAAAAGAAATATGAAGAAAAAGCTCCAAATATACATTTCAAACACATAGGGTTTAGTCCCAAAGTTATGCCTCATACAATAACGGAAGCAGCGACTCTAATAGAATATATAAAACTGGAGAAAAGGAGTCAAGCAAATATAATATTACATATAAATTTTATTAATCCATAAAAAGACACACATGTGAGATACAGGACATGTAATATAAAGTGGAATAATCAAACGGTAAATTGATCTGGAACAAAGATAAAGTCCCACGACAGGTACAATGTAAATGGCCAATCATAGCAATGACATTAGGGTATGTAAATGTGTCATGTGTATAGTAGCTAAATTATTATATGTACTAAGGTGTACAATAGTGACACGAACCGCAGACCACCGCAGAACTAAGGTAACCAAATAATCTCATGTAAATGCTGGCATGTTTATCATGCATACAGTCACTGCAGGGGTGATTATCCCCATGAAGAAGGTACTATCTTCTTACAATCTAAATAAGAATTGCCCAAAGTAAAAGCAGCTGGCTGTAAATATCACTGCCACCTGCAAAGAAGAACTGTGGTGTGCTGCAGACCTGACATGTCAAAGTAACACTAATATAACATGGGTGATATATTGCACTATGCCCACACACAACTAAAAAATCGGCACATACCCATCATATCCATAGCCTGTCGCAGGTCAGGAGCCCCAAAGGAAGATCTAAAAGTTGGAATGGCAACTTTCGTCATGTTGGTGTTACGGGGAACGGATGCATGCCTTCTGTCTGCGGCCAACACACTGCTTCTTCCTGCCTGTTGGGGTGATATGCCTCCTTCCCCATGTGTGCTGCTGTCCTCACTCTGCATGTCCTCCTGCTAGGTTGGATCAGTAACTATGTCATCCACCACCTCATCTTCCACATCCGCACCCTGCTCCTCCTCCAGTCTTTCCGGCTATTGTGTCTCATTATCGTCCACCTCTTGTGACCGTGGCTGCTCAAAGATTTATGCATCGCTACATGGAATATCACCTTGCCCCGCTTCAAGTGAACCGGGTGAGAGGCATGAATGTCCAAATGGAAAACTGAACAGCTTTTCTGAGTGTCCGAGTGTCTCAGGGCACTCGGCATGGTGGGAGGAAGGAGGATCAGGGTGAGTAATATCCGGTCCACACTCACGGCTACTCAGACTTGACCGTGTGGAAGACATGGTGGTGGTGACAAAGTGACTGGAAGCATTATCCGCTATCCAACCACCAACCATTTCACACTGCTCTGGTTTCAATAGTGGTGTGCTGCGGTCCCCTAGAAACTGGGACAGGAAGGTCGAGTGCCCAGATGTGGGTGTATGCTGTGGCCTACTTTCAGCTTGGCCACTGCCTCGTCCTCTGCATGCACCATCAGCATCACATCCACTTCCCCGTCCCTTGCCCCTTGCTTTGCCCATTTTAAATGGACTACTGAAATATTTGAAAAGATCAATACAAATGGATTTATTTGGAGAAAAATTATATGTGATCAGTATGCCTGCGAAGCAAAGATTTTTCCGCCACAGAAACACCAGGCCTCAGCCTGAGATAACAGACTGTATATTTTATTTTTTGGATAAAAAATATTGCTGGATATAACGAGAGTGACAGACTGCCCAAAAAAGGAAAGTTAGGCCTAAAATGCCTCAATTTTTGGCACATGGATGTATGAGGTGTGTCACAGATAGACCCCACTGTAAAATGTGGCCTGTTTTTTAAAATAATGCAACATGGTGCTGTATATAACTTGAGTAACAGACAGGAAAACACTGGAGTACCGGCCTACAATCCAAAAATTTTTATCACACGGATGTGTGAGGCGTGTCACAGATAGACCCCACAGTAAAATGTGGCCTGTTTTTTTTAAAATAATGCAACATAGTGCTGTATACAAGTACTGTGACACCCAGGACAAAAAAAGAAAACAGCCGTAAACTGGCCAAACTTTGAGCATGCACAGATATGAGCTCCCACGGAGATACCACTACGACAAATGTGTTTTTTTTTTTTTTTGACTAAATAGTACTGTACATAAGAACAGTTTCACCCAGGACAAAAAAGGAAGACCGCCGTAAACTGGCAAAACTTTGAGCGCACACATATATGAGCTTCCACCAAGATACCACTAATGACAATTGTGTGGCCTGTATTTTTTTTTTTTTGGGGGGGGCTAAAAAGTGCTGTATATAAGTACAGTTTCACCCAGGCCAAAAAAAGAAAACCGCCGTAAACTGGCAAAACTTTGAGCACACACAGATCTGACCTGCCATGGAGATACCACTATAACAAATGTGTGGCCTGTATTTTTTTTGGGCTAAATACTGCGGTATTTAACTACAGTGACAGCCAGGCCAAAAAAAGAAAATTGCCGTTGGGTCGCCCTCCCAGGGCTGGTGGGGTACTCGGTACCGGGCCAGTGGATCTCCAAGAGGGGGTGCTGTCACGGCAGCTGTGACCAGGTCCGTGGCCCTGGGCGCCCATTGTAGACAGCGGAAATGTTCATTGCATGTGTGGGCAATGGTTGAAATTTGGTTTAGGAATGATTCGTGACGCCACCTGTGGTGGTCGGCAAGAGAGGTGTTAAGCCGAAGCTGCGAGCAGATCCTCTGGGACAGATGGTGTAGTGCTGCAATGATGTTGCATCCCTCCACAGGTAGGGCAGTAGTCCCAGGGCAGTGTAGGTGAGGAGGTAGAAAGGAGATGTGGATGGTGCAGTGCCAGGCACAGAGATGTAGCAGTGAGGAGTGTGTGGACGCAGAAATAAGCGGAGGACACCGGGGCATGTAGTTCCAAAGCTTTACTCACAGTGTGTGATGGTACAGGTGCCTGCATCCGTGCCGTGTCCTCCAGGTCAGGAGCTCAGCCAACCTCCAGGCAAGATGAAGTACTCCACTCCAACACTCCGCCAACATGTGCCTTTTCTGAACGTCTCCCTTTTTGCTCTCGGTACTGAGTTACACAGGAGTTCCTCCTGTCAGATGTTCCTATGAACTCTACTTGTACGGCAGACAGCTGTAGCCTGCTTTGGAGACTCCTTGCTACTAAGTCCCGGCTCACTCACGTTGCTGTTTTGCCCCCAAGTCTTGTGTGGGAATAAAGTGGTGACAACTTCTATTCCTCCGGTGTCTGCTGCAGGACCATTAGTATCCATACAACCTCGGGGATCGGACCCCGGCCTTGCGCTGTGAACTTGTGAAGGGTTCTGCTCTAACCCTAATCCTCAGTCCTCCTTTCCTCCTTACGTTCCGTACAAAACTATCTTTCTTATAAAGAGTCAGGCTTTCCATCAATGTCTCTTTCCTGTGCCAGCAGACCCAGGTCACTGAGGACCGCTGCAGCACTTCCCTCGTCCATCCTACTCCGGGGATCTTCTCTCTCCTTCTGACCCAGTCAGACTCACTCCTCTGTCAGACTGACCAAATCCTAAACTCTTCCCAATCTTTTTGTGCAGACTAAGCTTCACCCACCTCCCAGCACTCTTCGTGTTCCAAGCAGGGAGCCACCAAAAGGTGCTTTGCTACACTACTATGTTGTGTGGGATGCAGGTGTTGGAGTGTGTTCAGGTGTCTCCACCTTACCTGGATGGTGGGGTACCACACCTCAGGAGGAGGTGCAGTACCTCTGTGGCGACTGAACCCTCATGGGCGCCACACCGTAAACTGGCCAAACTTTGAGCATGCACAGATATGAGCTGACAGGGAGATACCACACCAAAAAATATGTGGCCTGTATTCCAATAACACCTGGGGCTAGCTATATACGGCACCAGAACACAGGAAGGGAATGGACCCTCTTGATGTATGCAA
The DNA here is from genome assembly GCF_039654945.1 of Dendrobates tinctorius. Taxonomy (NCBI): domain Eukaryota; kingdom Metazoa; phylum Chordata; class Amphibia; order Anura; family Dendrobatidae; genus Dendrobates; species Dendrobates tinctorius. Next base: position 26,939,550 of record NW_027361751.1, read on the forward strand.
TGATCTATATACACACATACAGTGCCTGCAGGCCTTGCACTGATGTGTATAGGGTGATGTACACTATCCTGCCTACCTAAAACTGGAACCTATATACTCTGGAATTAGTCCTTAGAAGGACTGTTGGTGTAGCTGAATGTGAGTAGTTTAGGATGGTAGACCCCACACTAACTAATAAATCCCCAATTCTGACCCTATATCCGCAGAAGCTCTCCCTACACTCTCTCAATCCGGAGCTGAATGCACCGAGCAGGGCGGCTTCCGGTCTCATACCCCTGATGATGCTGTGCGGCCAGCCAATCACTGCACAATCACAACAAAGATGGCTGTGGCGTTTCATTGCCTGGCAGACAATCCATGCAGCGTGATTGGGTCTCTAAAGTCCACCAAAAATGCTGGGTGGAGACCCGAGTTCCCGCCGAGTAATCACGGAAATGCACGTTCGCTCATCACTAGTTACGAGTTATATAATGTGACCAGGGTGGGTCACATGGGAGAGAAAGTGTATGGATCTGATTGGTCTGTGTGTAAGATCCTGGAAGGTCAATGTGTTGGAAGGTGTGCTACCTTCCTGAAGAGCACATGGTAAGGCTTTGGACCTGGTGGCTTGTGTGTTTGACGGTTCCAAGTGGGGACAGACGTCCTGAATAGCACACGGAGAGGCCGTGCTTGCAGAGTCTGAGAAGGCACTGCGTTTGGGGGAGCTGCCTTCCATCTGAGGATCTGGACTGTCGGTAGTGCACTGGTCACAAGGATGGTGATCCCAGTTCAACAGCTTCCCCAGGAACCAGGACTGACAGGAGGTCAGTCTGTGGAGCAGGAGCTCCAGGAAGGTAACCCGGAGTGTGGAGAAATGTATGCACTGACAAAGGTCAGTTGATGAACTGTGCGGTCACCCACGGGAACTGGACGGAGTGTGGACCTGGGTGTTTAGTGACCGCAACTTAATGTCATGTTCCAGTAAAGTGTGTAATGGACTGTTCATGGTCGGTTTATGACTAAACAATAAACCGCATAGGCTGTTTAATTGGAAAGTGTTCCTGTGTGCCTTAAATCCCACAGCCAAGTGAGTGTCCCCCAACACATGCAGTGAGCGCTGGGCTCCAGTGTGTACATATCATTAGTCATTTTGTATGTTATACACAATCGGCCCATGTTCGTTCAGTACATATAAGGAAGAAAAAGGATGGGGCATGTTGAATATTAGCATGCCACAACTTTCTTTCTTGGAATAAATTGATAGACACCAAAGATACCTGACCACATTTAGCATATTTGGCCAAAATGTGTATTAAAAATTCATGTTGGGCTAGCACATATTGAGAGTCCATGATCAGCTTTACTTTCTGGTATTGTATGTCTAGGAAAGCTGGATAACAACCCATGTGGGTGCTCTAATACTACATGTATGGACTGTCATCAAACTTCTCCAGACATAGATATGGTAGCCATCTGGCTGCGACATAGATACTAAATAACTTAGTGTTAGGAAACAAGTCTGCATGTATGTAGGGTATTATTTTATTACTTATGTATTTCATTTATCAATCTAAATAGAGTAAGCAGCACAGACACAGCAAAAGTTATCCTGCCATGTAAAAAAATGTTATTAAGATATGGGGTTAATCTGCAGATTAATAGCACTCAGAAGACATACGGCCACTGCTCTAAGAGCCCCTCTGGCAGTAGGAAATTAACCTTGTTCCTCTCAGCAGCCTTGGGCTTTCAGTCATGGGGTGCAGCCAGCGTGCCTTCAGTCATTGTTCAGTGCATAGTGACAGGTGGCTGTAACCATGCCCAACCTCTGACTTGGATCACCTCTCTGTAGTAGAGCCTGCTGTCAGTCAGTGACAAGGGCATGGTTACAGCCGCTACTCACTATGCACCGAGCAGTGACTCTAAGCCATAGGCTGATGGGAAAATAAAATTCATTTCCTCCCAGTAGTGGGGCTCTCAGTACAGCATTAGCATGGCCTTGGAATCCTATTCAACTGCAGAATAATCCATATTAGCAAGTTAATAGTATTTTTTTACATGACAAATTTCTTTAGAAGAACCTTTAAAGAGTACTATGGCATTAAAAAGAAAATGGCAGTAGGTTTTTGCTTCTGATAGCAACATGATGTAGGCAAACATGTAGGGAAGGTGACCTGACGGACGGACGGACTAGTCAGAGTGAAGAAGGAAAGGTTCGCACAGTGTAGGTAGGTGTCAGTTATTACAGTGGGGAAACAGCTAGGAAAGTGTAGTGGACGTGCAGTACCTTGGGTGGACATTAGATGGCAGGGTGGAGTGTGAGCAAAGGACGTGACATCAGCTTAGGGCTTTAGAAACCGTTGGTCATGGGGGGCGGAGTGACAGTTAGAGTGACAGTTTCAAGGAACCGGGAGAGCTATAAATATTGAGGGAGGGTTCCAGAAGGTTCCAGTCCCCAGGGGGAGCTCAGGTGACAGGATGACTGCGCCAGTCTGTGCGCTCTGAGGAGAATCCGACCAAGGGGACTGAGGAGAAAGAACGTCAGGGGGGTGGTCCTGACAGGAAAGGACCGCAGCAGAGACGAGGCTCTGGGTGAAGGACACCGTATGTGTAACGACGAAACTGGCCAGTAAAGTGCTGATGGTGTACGGGCCTAAGGCGGCCACAGTGACTGAGCTGTCAGGATTGTCACAGTGTGAGACGGGACGGTACTTATAAATACGTCCCTAGTGTAAGAGGACCGTCAGTCGGACGGTGAACAATAAACTTGGACCTGTTGCACCCAGAATCTGCCTCATCGTGTCTCTGTTTATATCTCTGCGCGGTAAGAAGAGGGACCACCCCCCAGCTCGGCACCCCCCAGCTCGCCCGACCCACCGACACTACATTTGGCGTAGTCGGCAGGATCGCCGCCGCTATTACCCCATCTTCTGCGGCAGGCCTGCCTTAAAAGAATGGAAAAGGACTTGGATTGTGCTGCTTGGATTATTAATACCTGTGGATTACAATTGGCTTACCTGTGGATTACAAATTGGGAACGCTGTGGTGACTCCGTGGTGCTGACCGAAGATCGGGGGCGGTATCAGGAGCTGCGCAAGATGGCGGCATTACTACAGCGCAGGGGAGAGGTCCGGGTGTTTGCAGTCGTGTTGAATGGACTGGGACCCCCTCCAACGTACCCCCGTGGACAGCAGTATGTGCCCGGAGGCCGACGTTTTCATATATTGGACCCTGACAGGTGGGTGGAGAGGCCTGCCAACGCCCCACCCCACAGAGGGAGTGACACCGAAGAAAAGCTTGGGAGCGGCTGTTTGGCGCCATTCGATTGCTGCCCACCGGACGGTATGAGACGCTGCGGGTGTCGGGGCATTGGCCGCCTAGAGTGGCAGTGGCGGCAGGAGAACGAGCTGAGACAGAAGACGTCATCTTCGGGTCCATGGGCAAGAAGAGGAGTCTGTGCGGAGCCCGTGAGGAGCCAGAAGGAGCGGCCGCCATTGATACCGGCGGAGAGTCTCCCCGTGGAGCCCCTGAGTCTGGAAGCTAGGCCCGCTGAGCAGCGAGCTAGAGAGCGGAGGCTGCGGGATGAGCCGTGCGGTGGTGTGACGGAGGCCGCGGCGCCGGGGAAGGTGAGAATTCCCCCGGGCCTGCCGGCGGCTTCACAAGCGGCCCCTATCATTTTGCCACAACACGCAGCCTCCAGTGAACCGGAAGGCCCGGCTGCGGAGGGCCCTACGCTATACGCGGGGTTGAGCAAGGCCCCCGCTCCTGTCCCTGAGCCATCCCGCCCGGAGTCCCCAGGGCGGAGCTTATTTACAGAAGGCGCGGTTGCGCTCCCTCGGCCGGTGCCAGCCTCATCACCCGAACCGGCCGTTACTCCGGCTCTGCTGGAAGTTGTGGAAGCGGCCTACCCTGCGTCCGCGGTAATGCCAGTATTGGAACCGGCTGTGGTCTGTCTAACGGGCCCTGTGGACCAGCCCTCCGGAATCACGGCTGCTCCCATCCGCTACCCGGCCCCAGCGGCTGCTGGGCCACAGATATCATCGGCCGCCTCTGCCCCGCGCCCTTTCTCGGCAAGTTCCCGCCCACCGGACTCTGGGACTGGCGTGGTACCCTCCGCTTGGGTTGCGGAGGTGGTAAAACAAAAGAAGGTTCGAGAGCAGGAGGTATGGAGCCTGCTTCATTCAAAAGGGGAGGCTGGCATGGCGGTGGAAAGATCCCGGGGGCGGCTGGTGTACACCAATGTGGATCGGGGGTATGGTTTGATACGTGATCAGACTGGTCAGAAGGTATACGTGAACGTAGCCTCCATACGCCACGGCCGTGCCCTGGAAATAGGGGACTTTGTCTCTTATTATAAGGAATACTGTCCCCGCGGGTATTATGCGGTGGCAGTCCTGGCGGTACCCGAGGAATGCGAACCCCCATAAAGAGGACTGTATTGGACACTCCCTTCACCCCAGGAGTTCCACGGCTGTGGGCCCCTTGCTACCGGCCATCAGGAGATGGCCTGGACTGTCAGAGTCTGAAAGAACAGTTCTAGTTTTAAAAAAAAAAAATGTTTTATGTGTTAAGTTGTTTTCTTTTTAAGAATGTTCCTCTTACAGGATGTTATTTGCTAATTTGGAAACTTGACAGAACGGGGATACGAAGACAAGAGGGAGTGTCCATGTCCAAGGAAGGGGGAGGGAAAAGGAGTACTGGCGAGGTTCATTGTTGAATGTTGAGTTTTAAAGCAAGAGAAAATGAAAAAAAAAAATTTATAAAAATGGGTACTTGTGATATTGTAAAGTTGTTTTGGTGTACAATATGCACAAGTAAAATGCAACAGGTCCGAGTGCGGGAAGGTCTGCGGGACCAAAGGAAAGTGTGAGATCCGGTAGGGATCTAAGAGTTGAGGAGGTCTGGGAGACCGGGACGCCGACCATGACATGTAATTGAAAGAAGGGAAAATGAGTTGGAAGACGTGAGAAAAGACAGCCGTCCTAGGTCAGGTCCCCAACACCACGGACACCCCTGAAGGAGGAAGGCGGGCGCTGGTAATGATCTGGAAGGTAAGAGACCTCGATCATGGCGTACTGAATAGTGAAAGGTAACAGAAGGGGAGAGTAGAGGAAAGATACATGCCATAGAGAGAATACGGGTGTACCTTGCCCAGTTTGAAAGACGTTGTCATGTGGCGTGCGCGCTGGTGAGTAGCAGTAGGCTGCTCAGAGCATAGTGCTCCCAGTATGGTTCGGCCCCCGCAGATAGTGGGTTTGGCTCAACAGCTGGTCCGACAACAGAATGTAGGTGTAGCTTCAGAACGACGAAGGCAGGGATGATGATTGTCGAGGACGACAATGGACAAAGGAAGGGGGAGTGTAGGGAAGGTGACCTGACGGACGGACGGACTAGTCAGAGTGAAGAAGGAAAGGTTTGCACAGTGTAGGTAGGTGTCAGTTATTACAGTGGGGAAACAGCTAGGAAAGTGTAGTGGACGTGCAGTACCTTGGGTGGACATTAGATGGCAGGGTGGAGTGTGAGCAAAGGACGTGACATCAGCTTAGGGCTTTAGAAACCGTTGGTCATGGGGGGCGGAGTGACAGTTAGAGTGACAGTTTCAAGGAACCGGGAGAGCTATAAATATTGAGGGAGGGTTCCAGAAGGTTCCAGTCCCCAGGGGGAGCTCAGGTGACAGGATGACTGCACCAGTCTGTGCGCTCTGAGGAGAATCCGACCAAGGGGACTGAGGAGAAAGAACGTCAGGGGGGTGGTCCTGACAGGAAAGGACCGCAGCAGAGACGAGGCTCTGGGTGAAGGACACCGTATGTGTAACGACGAAACTGGCCAGTAAAGTGCTGATGGTGTACGGGCCTAAGGCGGCCACAGTGACTGAGCTGTCAGGATTGTCACAGTGTGAGACGGGACGGTACTTATAAATACGTCCCTAGTGTAAGAGGACCGTCAGTCGGACGGTGAACAATAAACTTGGACCTGTTGCACCCAGAATCTGCCTCATCGTGTCTCTGTTTATATCTCTGCGCGGTAAGAAGAGGGACCACCCCCCAGCTCGGCACCCCCCAGCTCGCCCGACCCACCGACACTACAAACAAACCCTGAATACAACAATGTATCATTTATTTTACTGGGTATAGTTGTTCTGACCCAAACAGAGATTTTCGATTTAGCAATAAAGCGGAGCTTTAAAGCTGCCCCTGCTCCACTAGGCTCTCTACTGTATGTACAATACATTATCTATAGACAGTGAACTGCTTATCACAGGAGTGGATAAAGTTGAAATAACATATACATACTGCTGTAGCCTAGGCAATGATAATCCCCAGGTGATAAAACTTTCAGTCTAAGTAAACAACAGCACACAGCCTCACATGTGATACAACATTGAATTCTGTGTTTTGACACCTACCTCATGCTGTCCTCAGATTACATAGGAAAATCCTGCTGACGGATTCCTTTTATGTTGGAATATGTTTGGTGCAACAACTCCATTCCTGTCTATAAGTGTTTAGTTGCTAGATATGTATACTGTTCATAAAGTTAGAGCAAAAAAAAACTCCCGGAGGCTCACACAGGGAGAGCATGTGACTGGATTTCCTGTGTCTGTGTATGAGAGAGGCAGCCTGCTGCAGATGCTGCACAAATAGAGACAAATAAATGATTTATTCCTGATCTGTTAAGCTTATCATACAGTATATTGTTCCTTGTTATGAATGGGTCACCGAGGAGAAAAAAACAAAACAAGCTAAGTCACAGAAAACCAGAGAGGTTGGTAACTATGCAGATTGCAGATCCCTGATCCTAACCACACAACTAGCAGCAGCCGTGGAGCTTACCTACGATGATCCTAGACGCTTCGTCACAGCTGGTGAACTACATAAGCTTGAAGCAAGAAAAGGGGAAAACTAATTGCCCCAGAGCAGACCCCAAAGGAAAGACAGCCCCCACACATGTACTGACGGTGAAACAAGATGAAAGCACAAACACAGGCAGGAAAATAGGCTGAGCAAATGTTGGGGCCCAAACTAACTAGAAAGGAGAGGAAAGGAAAGACACTGTCTGCAATCAGCAAAAAAACCCTACAAAAGCAATGTCCAACACCTATGATAGCAAAATCAACCCTGAAGTCACCAGACCTCTCCCACTATATCAGCACAATGAAATATTCTGAGACAGAGCAAAAAGAGGCCAATCTAATAAGGGACAAAAAGCAAATTGGCAAATACAGGTAAATAAGAGTGGAAATTCAGCACAGCCCCAGCCGGGGCTGGCTGACCACACAAAAAACTGAATAGACCAACAAAATCAAGTGTGAACATTAGCAGAGAAACTTAGCTTTAGATGACTGGAACAGAGCTGAAAACCAAGACCTGACAAGCCAGAAGGAATCACCAGCACCAGAATAGGGAGTCAGCTGTCTTAAATCCAGTCTGAGATTCCTGAGGTCAAATCGTCATCCTCATTATCATGTGGCAAATCTCTACTGATTAAATCAGCCTCACTACCTCCTGTTACCACCAGAGGGAGCCTGGCAGGAGAACTCACAACTGGTAGACCAGAAAATGAACTCACAACAGTTCCTGTTTATAAAGAAGCTTGGTTGTCACACACTTGGAGAGTGTCCTGAATAATCCACCGCCAGCAGGTTAAGGACCCAGAGTGACACAGAACCCCAGAGTAACACAGCAACTGAAGCCAAAAGCAAAAGCAACACAGAGCAACAGAGAAGATGTCCACTAGCAGCAATCCTGTCAAGTTCTCAGTGCCTAGCCTCACTAGCCAGAACTACCAGTTGTGGAAATTCAAGGTGAAGATGCTGCTCATAAGAGAAGGTACATGGAAATATACTCAGGAACAAGTGCCTCATCCATTACCAGATGATGGGCTAAATAAGGATCAGAAAGCACAAATTACGATCTCCTTCAGTGTAGATGATAATCAGATTGCGCATATAAGCAAATGTACTACTGCAAAGGAGATGTAGGATGAGTTACAGAAAGTGCATGAAAGATCAAATCTCCGCAATAAGTTTTATCTCATGAGAAAGCTGCATCAGTCTAAGGTTAGTTTCACACTAGCATTTGGCAGAGCTGCGGAGGGCTGTGTAGTTCCTCTTTCAATCCCCACCCACTGCCACACCTTTTCCTTCAGCTCTGCCTACATTGGCATGCGTCCAGCATACCCTATCTTTAATATTGGGTACACAGGCCATGCGAATGTATGTGGATGCCTGCGCCTGCATCGTTTTGCATTTTGTTGCGATTTGCGCAGCGACAAAGCGATGCATACGCAGGCATCCCCATGCATTCACATGGCCTGCATACCCAATGTTAAAGATAGAGTACGCAGGACACATGCCGACATAGGCGGAGCTGAAGGAAGAGGTGCGGCAGTGGGCGGGGCTTAACAGAGGAACTACGCAGCCCTCCGCAGCTCTGCTGAATACTAGTGTGAAACTAGCCTAAGTTAAGTGATGGACAGAGTATGCAGGGCTATATAAGAAACATCGTAGAGATTGTGGAGTGTCTCAGGGGTACTGGAGAAGAAATTAAAGATTATCATGTTGCTGCAATTCTATTAAATGGTCTTCCAGAGAGTTATGACACACTCATGACTGCACTAGATGCACAGCCAGATGATGAGCTGACACTAGAGTACGTTAAAGGCAAACTTGTGGATGAATGCAAGAGAAAAATGCAGCATGTAAGCAGCAGTAATGAATCCAGAACAGAAACAGCATTAAAGACACGGGATTTCCCTAAATATGAGAGCAATCTAAGAGAAATTCGTGAATATTTTGTCTGTAAAAAGCCTGGCCACTAGAGATGAGCGACTTTGCCTTTTTTAGGGTCGAGTCGGGTTTCATGAAACCTGACTTTCGCAAAAGTCGGGTCGAACGAAATCGGCCGACTATAGGGAAAAGTCGGAGGCCGACTGAAACACGAAACCCAATGCAAGTCAATGGGGAAGCAAAGTCGGCAGGGAGTGGTGGACAGTAAACAGACCTACAGTGCCCATTTCAATGCCAAAAACATCAATTCTTATTACTGAAGCTTGTCAACCTTAATTTACTTTATAATATAAGTTACGCACTGTAACCTGGGGGTTATTTGGATAAAGTTGTGGGGGGTAGGGCTGGCTCCAGGTTTTCATGTGCCCTGGACCAAAGAGCGCCCCTTTAACACATACCACAACTCTTGATGCTCCGATACGGCACAGAAATATAGGTATAGTACAATGACAAATACTTCACTGCTTACATGACATGACTGATCTATTTTAAATTCTACAATAGCTCAAAAAAGGACAGTATATTACTCCATACAGTATTATGGCCACCACATTGTGCGCCATACAGAATGAGTCCCATATATTTCTCCATACAGAATAATTGGTCACATATAATGTTCCATACAGTATATGATGAGCTCCACATAATGCTACAGTATATGATGGTCCCCATGGACGATGCTCCAGTGTGTTATGGGCCCAAATAATGCTCCATATATAATGGGCCCAATTTCTAATGCTCCAGTGAATAATGTGCCCCATGGATGCTGCTTCAGTGTCTGATCTGCCCCATTTAGAATGCTCCAGTATATGATGGGCCCATGGATGATGCTTCTGTGTCTTATGGGCCCAAATAATGCTCCATATATAATGTGCACCATTTCTAATGCTCCAGTGTATAATGGGCCCTGTAAATGCTGCTCCAGTGTCTGATGTCCCCCATTTGGAATGCTCCATATATGATGGGCCTCATGGCTGATGCTCCAGTGTCTTATGGGCCCTAATAATGCTCCAAATATAATGGGCCCCGTTTCTAATGCTCCAGTGTATCATGTGCCCCATAGATGCTGCTCCAGTGTCTGATCTGCCCCATTTGGAATGTTCCAGTATATGATGGACCTCATGGATGATGCTCCAGTGTCAGATGTCCCCCATTTGGAATGCTCCAGTATATGATGGGCCCCATAGATGCTGCTCCAGTGTGTGATCTGCCCCATTTAGAATACTCCAGTATATGATGGACCTCATGGATGATGCTCCAGTGTCATATGTCCCCCATTTGGAATGCTCTGGTATATGATGGGCCCCATAGATGCTGCTCCAGTGTCTGATCTGCCCCATTTAGAATGCTCCAGTATATGATGGACCTCATGGATGATGCTCCAGTGTCAGATGTCCCCCATTTTGAATGCTCCAGTATATGATGGGCCCCATTTTTAATTAACCCAGGCATGGTATGTGAAAAGAGCTCCATGGAGTAATCTGAAGTGTGTGCTGCCGCAGCCTTCACTTTTGGTGTGGGTGAAGGACACAAGGAAAGTGGTTGCTCCTGACCAGAAACCTGCACTTACGACTCAGTGCTTGCATTTTTTTAAACTTAGGAAGAGGAGTCGATAAAGCTGGAGGCTGTTTCAGTAATGTGAGCCAAAAACAGTTCCTGATGCTCTGGCTTTAAAAGCAGTCTACCTACTCCCATAAAATGGAGCCTTTTAGGCTTTCCAGAGCTACACCATGACACAGGCTCGACACCTCCTGCCTTAGCTGCTATTGTGTTTTTGGCACTACCAGTAGATGCACCACCATCAGTACCAGGTGGCCCCCCACGTCCACGTCCTCTTCCACTATACTTCCTCATGTTTTAGAAAATTGACCCAAAATACCAGCAGATATATGGTACTGTATCAGAAGCATATAGCTCTACTTTATACAGTCTAGGGATAACAGTAAATCTCCGTATATATTTCATGAGTCATACACAGATGCTCACAGGCTCAGTATGGATTACCCAATAATATAAAAAGGTGAAAAAGGGTACAGTATCACCAGATACAAGGAATATATAGTATAGTGTAAACATTCTGAATCTCCGTATACATTTCAGTAGGCAGACACAAACGCTCTCAGGCCCAGTATGGAGTACACAAGAATATGAAAAGCTGTAAATGGGTAATGTAACACAAGCGTGCACCTGTATACAGTGTTGGGCAAATCTGAAATCTCGGTATATATTTCCGGATTCACCTTCAGACGCTCATTCAGTCTGGGTTTGACCATAATAAAAAATGTTGTAAAAAAGGTACTGGATAACAAGATAGCAAGTATATATATTATAGGGTACAATTGAAATCTCCGTAAACATAGTCCCGTAGTCAGTCTCAGATGCTTACTCAGTATGGATTTGACCGTAATACTAAATGTCGAACAAAGGTACTGTATAACAAGATACAAGCTGTATCGAGTATAGGGTAAAAATTGGTATCTCCAATTCACTGTATATATAGAAGGCGTAAACCACACACGCTCACACACGCTCACTCACTATGAATGATACCGTAATACAAAATTTGGAACAAAGGTACTGTATCAGCACATACCAGGTGTATCCAGTTTAGGGGTAATTGTAAATTTCCATCTATACTTCTGGAGTCAGACACAGACACTCACAGGCTCAGTATGTATTACACCAGAATTTAACTAGTAGAAAAAGGGAAAGGTAATGAAAGCGTACAACAGTATACAGTGTTGTGGTACCTTTAAATCTTCGTATATATTTCAATCTCAGTAAGCCAGTCCAGACTCTCCGCTACTGGAAACTACATGGATACAAGTACAGATGGAAATTCGAATGTTATCAGAAATTTGGGAATTACTCATCGCGGTAAAACCTCCCGGTAGATGTTGCAGAGGCGATGCAGACCCTCAATTACTGTGTCTGTGGAGACATCGAAAATGGTTCTTTGTGAAGAAAGGATTGCTTTATCGCAGTAGCATGGATCACATCACCGTTACTCGTCTCCATCAAACTGTGATCACAGGGAGAGATGTAGACATGGTCCTCACTGCCTATCATGATGTGTCTGGTCATTTTGGAGTGCCAAAGACAGAAGCCACAGGTCGTAGGTGATTCTATTGGATTGGCATGAGAGGAGGCATTGAAAAATGGTGGCAGGAATGTCACACGTCTGTGACTATCACAACTGTGAAATGTGATCATAAAGCACCACTGCATCTGCTTGTAAGTTGAAGTCCATTACAAATGGGAGCCATTGATCATCTGAAGGTAAAGGCCAGCAGGACAGGGCATAGCTACATCTTAACCATCATCGATCAATACACCAAATTTCTAGTGGCCGTCTCTATGAAGAATTTAACTGCCCAGATTACACAGCGGTGGAGCAGGGAGAGGTAAGTATTGCAACTTGCAAGTGCTGTGGCCATGACCAAGCAGGGGGGCACACTCATGGTCGACGGTACTGGCACAGGGCCCCTCATAGTACGCTGGTGTGTCTGATGTTGAGTGGGCCCCCCCACCATCAGAGACACTGTATTGTACTATGCGGGGCCCTGTGCCAGTGCCATTGGCCATCTGTGGGCCCATCCACTTGTTCAGAGCAACAGCACTTGCCTGGGTGCACCAGGTGTTGACCCCAGCCATTGGGGGGGTGGGCAGCCCACTTAGGGAGGTTTAAAAAATGGCATATGTTGATTTGTTGGCTGGACATTCAGCTGCTGCAAAGGGCGGAATTGGGCAAGTTCAACGAAGAGGAGGACAAAAGCGAGGCAGTTTTCTAGGAACCTATGTGTCATCGGGGGAAGGTGGGACAAAATCCTTTGCAACCCATGCATGGTTCATTTTAATGAAGGTTAGATCATCAACATTTTGGGTAGACAGACGGGTCCTTTTTTCTGTCAGGATTGATTCAGCAGCACATGAAGACTCTTTCATATAGCACACTAGCAGCAGGGCAAGCGAGCTCCTGTCAGGCATATTGTGCCAATTCAGGCCAGGCGTCCAGTTTAGAGGCCCAATAGTCAATGGGGACTTGTGAGGGAGAGCATCGATATGGGAGGAGAAGTAGTTTGTATCCATGGTTGACAACTGCTGTCTCCTGTCACTTTTAATCGATGCAGTATTAGCAGTCGTGTGAGTGGTACTTGAGAAATCATTCCACAACATGGTCATTAAACCCCTGTCTCCAACGCCACTTCGGCTGTGTGCACCACGAACACCTCTTCTATTGTGCCCACTACGGCTCATGGGAGAAACAGCACCGCTGCTGTGTGCTGGGAAAGCCTCAAACAACCTGTTTCCCAGAGTTGCTTGTTTGTTAGCCAATATTATCTCTAGTCTCTCCTGTGGCATGATGTTGTGTAATTTGCCTTTGTAGTGTGGATCGAGGCTGCTGGCCAGCCAGTAGTCGTCATCTCTCATCATTTTGAAAATGCGGGGGTCGCTTTTTAGGATCCGCAAGGCATAATCACACATGTGGGCCAATGGTCCAGGTGTCAATGATGCACTGCCAGTGGTGGGTGGAGGAGCAGTTTCTGGCAAATCCACATCCCTACAGTCATGCACAAACACTGTAACTGACCTTGGAACGCCAACATTTTTTCTTGCCCCCTGAGAAGCATCCTCCTGCCAAAAATAATAATCCCCCTGATCCTCCTCCTCCTCCTCTTCCTCTTCTTCCTCCTTCGTCCAGGACAGTTCCCTGACCAGACAATGGCTGACTGTCATCAAGGCTTCCCTCCTCCTCCTCTGCAGATGCCTGATCCTAAATGTGTGTCAAACTTTGCATGAGCAGACGCATAAGTGGGATGCTCATGCTTATGATGGCGTCATCTGCGCTTACAAGCCGTGTGCATTCCTCAAAACACTGAAGGACTTTACAGAGGTCTTTCAGCTTTGACCACTGCACACCCGACAATTCCATGTCTTCCCTCAAACTGCCTGCCCGTGTATCCTCCCACAAATGCATTACAGCCTGCCTCTGTTCGCAGAGCCTCTCAACCATGTGCAGGGTAGAGTTCCACCTTGTTGCAACGTCTATGATCAGGCGGTGCTTGGGGAGGTGGAGCAATCGCAGCTTCTGCATACGACTGGAGTGTACGGCCGAGCGACGGATGTGCAAGCACAGTCTTCGCACCTTATGGAGCAGGGATGTTAACTCTGGATAATTATTAAGAAAGCACTGCACCACCAGGTTCAAAGTGTGAGCCAGGCAAGGTATGTGTGTGAGTTTTGCACGGGCTATGGCTGCCACAAAATTACAGCCGTCATCACTGACTACCTTGCCTGCCTCAAGATGTAGACTGCCCAGCCATGACTCTGTTTGTTGCTGCAAGTAGTCGGCCAGTACCTCCGTGGTGTGTCTGTTGTCGCCCCAAAGACAACATCTTTAACACAGCCTGCTGACGCTTGCCACTAGCTGTTCGATAGTGGGACATCTCGTGTGCAATGCTGCCAGCTGCGGATGGAGTGCTCGTGCGACTGTGCTCTGTGGACAAGCTTTCACTGATAGAGGAGGAGCAAAAGCCTACAGCCAACTGTTTCCTATACCGTGGGCTAGGCAGCACTGTTCCACTGCCACTGTCCCCAGTGGAGCCTGCATCCACCACATTAACCCAAAGCGCAATGATGGACACATAACGGCCCTGGCCATGCCTACTGGTCCATGCATCTGTTGTGAGGTGCACCTTTCCACTCACCGACTGTTTTAGTGCTTGGACAATGCGGTCTTTCACATGCCGGTTGAGGGCAGGGATGGCTTTTCAAGAAAAGAAGTGCCGACTGGGTAGGTCATAGCGTGGGACAGCAAAGGCCATGAGGTCGCGGAAATCTTCGCTTTCAACCAAACGGTAGGGCCTCATCTCTAATGAGATAAGTTTGGCAATGTAGGCGTTCAAACAAAGTGTACGCGGATAAGATGATGAGTACTTTCTTGTCCTACTCAGAGTGTCTGGTAGGGTGAGCTGGACTGGATAGCTGCATATGGGGGAAGTAGCGGTGGACAGGACGGGGGTTGGTGATGGTATTGGTGGTGATGGCCAAGATTCAGTGTTGTGTTGCAAAACCATTGTGATTCCCCGAGTGCTTTGGCCTTGCGACGACACCTCCAAATTTAGTGCTGGTGGTGTGCTTAATGGTGGCGGTGGTCTTAAAGTGGGGAAAGCGATGGAGCGTTGCCGGCTACCTTGAGTCGGAGCAGGTGCACACGTGCTACCTGAGGTTTTGTAGTCCGTCCACGCTTGCAAGTACATGTTGGTTAAATGTCTAAGCATGCAACTGGTAATCAAATTTCTGAGTTGTTTACCTCGGCTAAAGGTCCTTCCGCACTTCTTACAGGTAACCTTTGCCTCATCAGTAGGATTTTGGACAAAGAAGTGCCACACTGCACTCTTCTTACAATGGTATAGATTTTCTGGCCTTGCACGCTGTGCTAAGTTGACCGTCTGGCCAAGCTGTCCTGCAACTCTTTTAGTTTTTGGTCCACGTTTTTGGACAGCTACGGGCCTACCAGATAACCGCTGCTGCGATGTCAATGCCTGCTGCAGATCCTTCTCCTTATCTGAACTATTGCCAGCGCCACCCCCTCCCCCAATGGATGCCAATCTGGGTCAAGAACTGGGTCATCCATCACCTCCTCTTCAAAGTCATCTGCACCTTCCTCTTTACCTTCCTCTGTGTCACCGTGTAAGGTGGTATAGTGTGCGGGAAGGGGCACCTGAGTTTCATCAGGGTCAGATTCTGGCTCAATAGACTGCGAGGGCAATGTAGTGTTCTGGGTCGATGTACCAGCAGAATCATCTAGCAGTGGCTGTGCATCAGTGCACTCCATGTCAGATTCATCTTGGACTGGGGAATTCTGGATTTGACTGGATAACCCAGGCATGGTATGTGAAAAGAGCTCCATAGAGTAATCTGAAGTGTGGGCTGCCGCATCCTTAACTTTTGGTGGGGGTGAAAGACACAAGGAAAGGTGTTTTTCCTGACCAGAACCCTGCACTGACGACTCCGTGCTTGCAGGTTTCGAACATTCAGAAGAGGAGGCAATAGAGCTGGTGGCTGTTTCGGCAATGTACGCCAAAACCTGTTCCTGATGCTCCGGCTTCAAAAGCGGTTTTCCTACTCCAAGAAAAGGCAGCCTTACAGGCCTTCTTGGGCAAGACGATGACACAGGCTCAACACTTCCTGCCTTAGCTGCTATTGTGTTTTTGCCAGAACCAGCCGATGCACCACCACCATCAGTACCAGCTGCGCCCCCGTGCCCACGTCCACGGACTCTTCCACCATACATCCTCATGTTTGGGAAAATGTACCAAAAATACCAGCAGAGAGATGGTACTGTATTAGGAGCGTCCAGCTGTGTAAGGTGTACGAAAAAAATTAAATCTACGTATATATTTTGTTAGTCACAGACGCTCTCACAGTAGGTATTGGACCGTAATCCAACAAGCAGATATACGGAACTGTATCAGAAGTGTACAGCTGTATACGTTTTTTGTGTAACTAACAATCTTTTATATGTATTTACGGAGTGTCACACACGCTGACTCTGTATAGATGGTACTGTAATGCGAACGGCAGATATACAATACTGTTTGAGAATTAGACAGCTCTATACGGTGTCTGTATGGAAAATTGTCAATCTCCGTCTATTTCTATAGGGACTGACACACGCTGTCTCTGTCTAATTTTCACCGTAGTCAAACAGCAGATATACAAAACTGTTTGAAAAGCGGACAGCACTCTAAGGTGTAGGTCTGGAAAAACGGAAAACTCCTCTGCTTTTTTTTCCCAGAGTCACACACAGATAGCTTCTTTTTGTCCGTGATACCAGCTGGTACACGGTAGTGTGTGAGGATCGTGCACCGCTATACGGTGTCTGTATGGAAAATTGTCAATCTCCGTCTATTTCTATAGGGACTGACACATGCTGTCTCTGTCTAGTTTTCACCGTAATCAATCAGCAGATAAACAAAACTGTTTGAAAAGCGGACAGCACTCTAAGGGGTAGGTCTGGAAAAACTGACAAACTCCTCGGCTTTTTTTTCCAGAGTAACACACAGATAACTTCTATTTGTCCGTGATACCAGCCGGTACGCGGTAGTGTGTGAGGATCGGGCACTGCTATACGGTGTCTGTATGGAAAATTGTCAATCTCCGTCTATTTCTATAGGGACTGACACACGCTGTCTCTGTCTAGTTTTCACCGTAGTCAAACAGCATATATACGAAACTGTTTGAAAAGCGGACCGCACTCTAAGGTGTAGGTCTGGAAAAACGGACAAACTCCTCGGCTTTTTCTTCCAGAGTCACACCCAGATAGGTTCTATTTGTCCGTGATACCAGCCGGTACACAGTAGTGTGTGTGGAGCGTACACCGTTTTACGGTGTCTGTATGGAAAATTGTCAATCTCCGTCTATTTCTATAGGGACTGTCACACGCTGTCTCTGTCTAATTTTCACCGTTATCAAACAGCAGATATGCGAAACTGTTTGAAAAGCGGACAGCACTCTAAGGTGTAGGTCTGGAAAAACGGACAAACTCCTCGGCTTTTTCTTCAAGAGTCACACCCAGATAGCTTCTATTTGTCCATGATACCAGCCGGTACATGGTAGTGTGTGAGGAGCGTACACCGCTATACGGTCTGTGAAAAAATGTGTCATGTCGGCGGTCACGGCTGCACCCGCTCCCGCCCCTCCTCCAGCGGCGACCGCCGCCACCTCCTCCTACCGGCGTCCTCGCCGCGGCGCGCTCCCACGCTCTGCCTCCCCTCCTGTGACGGCGCCGCGCTCCTTCCTTAGGGCGCGCGCGCGCACCAGCGTCCCCTCTTCCGCCTACGGGGGGTGGCGCCGGGGGCGGCACGTACCGCCCGCTTCCGGACCCTAGGGTATTTCTGGCGCGCTCTCTATTGAGAGGACGCCTGAGAGTTGCTGTGCGCTCGCCACGCTGCGCTTTGGCCCCCTTCCGGTTCCTATAGTGCCGCCTGTTTCCCGTCTGTCTTCCCCTTGGCTTCCAGCCTCGCTCTGCATCCTTGTTCCCAGTGTTTGTTCACCCCGCATGACCTCTCTGTTCTCCCTTCTGGTACCCCTTGTGTGCTTCCTCCCGGTCCTCTCCCCTCTAGTACCTGCTCCCTGTCTGTCTACCCATCCAGTAGTCCTGTTAGGTCCTCTACCTCTCAGT